>NC_064438.1:38121349-38424380 GCF_023343835.1 Lagopus muta
GGGGTTAAGAAAAGCCCTCCCTCCTTCACCAGAGGGAGGTGGGCATGGAACAGGTTGCCCAGGGCAGCGGGCATGGCCCCAAGCTGCTGGAGCTCAAGAGGCATTTGCCCTGCTGCAAGAACCCACTCACCATGCCTGGCATAGGGCACTCATGTGGGTTTGGGGCTGTGAAAGCACAGGCTGCTGGGGCTAGGGTACAGTGCTGCACTGTGCTGGGCTTTGATATTCCTGTGCAGAAAGCAGAGGGAATTGAAACACCGGTAAGCGGGAACTGCGAACCGCTGCTTTCCACAGTAGTGCGTTACTGTGGGTGGCTCGTGCTTCGCTCACTATCTGCCCTTCACAGCACATGTGTGCACCCAGTCGCCCTGAGGATGTGCACTTCTGTCTGTGATGGACAACCTGCTGGCACCTGGCCCCGCTCACCCTTCTGGCTCCAGTGCTGCAAGTTGATTGGGAAGGGAATGGTCTTGCTTCTCTCCCTGCTCCCACATCATCATCTGCAGAGCTGCAAGTGGGACAAATTGGAGCACAGCAGCTGTGGTGCCGTGCCCAAAGCAGAATGCTCTCAGAGGGCAAATAGCAAGGAAACAAGCCCAGTATGCTGTGATATCCACATGATATCCACATCTTCTGATGCTGGCTATGGGGAGAGAGGGCAAGAAGGAAAAAGGCAGGGAGCCAGGACCCATGCACAACAGCTGCACGTACCCAAGATGGACAAGCTTGTACTGTGGCACGGAGTGACAATCAGGTCTCAGCTCTAGCTGCTGGATCTATAGGACCTTCCCACTCACTCCAACAACTCCAAATGTTCTTCCATCTCAGCTCTTTGTCTTCATCTGAGCCTGGCTCATCCCACACACACAAGCAGTATCAGCAGCATCTAGGTGATGCTGGCTGAGGATGCAGGTCTCCCCTGACACTTGCGCAGGCAGGACAGGCGAGTGGGCTGCAGGGTTGAGGGAGGCTGCCTTGGAACTTCCCAGCAGGGTTGGGGTGACGGAGGTCACCAGCTCTGGACTGCCTCCTGCCCTCATAAGACCATGGGTGTGCAGCTCCTCCTGCCCTGGAGTTTCTGGGGCTCCCGACACCACCTCCTCCACGCTGCCCTCCTTTGAGGGTCCTGGTTTCGCAGCCAGGGCTGGGGCTTTTCTTCCCTTTACATCTCTGCTGTTTGTCTCGGAGAAAACCCATCTTGCTGTTTTTCTACTGCTTGAAGGTGTTTTTCGGGGTTTTTTCAGGCTATTTTGAAGCTCATTTTTCCCAGATGTGCTTTTTTTTTTTTTTTTTTTTTTTTTTTTTTTTTTTTTTTCTTCTTCTTCTGTAACTTTTCTTCTTCGTCTTAAAGTTTCCGGCCACGTGACTTTCAGCTTACATCCCCTAGGTTCTGAGAAACCACAGGAGGCTGAGACCTAAAGGAAGGTGCAGAGCTGAGAGCGGAGAGGCAGAGGAAGCAGCAGAGCACAGGGCAGGAGGACAGCGTGCCTCCAGGCTGGGGAGTGCTAGAACCCAGCGAGCACTCCAGGGTAGAGGAGAATCAAGGGAGAAAGAGGGAAGCCAGGCACACCACAGTTTCAAAGGAAGCCAAGGAGGTCCTGGGAACAAGACACAGGAGCCATGCCCCACAGCTCCGACAGCAGCGACTCCAGCATCTCCAGCCAGTCCCCTCCTCCTAGCAAGCAGGTAAATGGGGACCCTGCCCTGCCTCTTGGCAGGAGGCTCTGAACGGCCATAAGGAAGCCTGGCATCCCTTGCTGTTGCCTGCATGACAGGTTGTGGTGGGGCTTTCTAGGAACTGCTGTGGAGAGTGTGGGATGTGAGGCTGAGCTGGGAGCAGTGCCCACTGAAAGGGGTGTAGGGGAGAGGAAGGCCCAAAGAGCTGGGGCTGTACTGAGGACAAGGGGGAACCCCATGGCATGTTGGGCCCTCTGCTGTCTGCCATGTAGGAGGCTGCATGCAGAGTCCAGTGTCACTGAGAGGATGCTCAGGGGAACCTGCCTGCTTCCTACTGCCTTGCAGAGCAGTCATGGTCTGGGGAAACCCTGCTGCTTTGGGTCTGCTCTTCTTATTAATCTTCAGAAGGTTTTCATCTCAGTGATGCTAGGCTGAGGGAATTTTTCTTATTGCACAGAGTGCCTTAATGGTAGATCTTTGGCTGGCAGAAACTAACGCAAGCCCAAGTTATTTCTATCTCCTTCATTATAGCTATCATTTGCCACCCGCCTGGTGCTGACAGCACCAGCATATACCTGAGACTTTGCTCAGAAATCTCCAGGATGACTAGAGCTGGTGATTTCAGGCTTGCAACCAGGAATGGGGAGGCATCCTGCAGGAGAAGAGGATGAAGCACAGAGACTGCCAGGGCTTGGTGCAGTACTTGAGATCTACCACGTATGAAGTTGGTAGGGTAACGAAGGCAAGGATAAAACGGTTAAGTTCAAAGAAGAGAAAAGATCTTGGGCGGGGTGGAGGGGGGAGAGGATGTGGACAGACTGATGGGCTGGGAAGATAACTTTTGTGGCTGAGTTTCATAGTCCTGTGAGGGAGCAGTGGTGCGAATGTTAGAGAGTCCACAAAAGAGGCAGCACCATATGAAAACAGATGAAAGAATCTGTATGACAGTTTTAACTGTCAGAAGGCAGCAGCAGGACCAGATCTGAGCAGAGAAGGGCTGCTGCATGAAGCTCTTGACCTGGCACCACAGGATTGAGCTTCCCTCTGCCAAGGCCTCAGAAGCACCATGGGCAGCACTGTGGATTGTTGCTGCCAAGGGACTGCAGAAAGGCGCAAACACGGGGATGGGAGAGCTGGAGTGAAGGAGATCTGGGGATAAGGCTAAAAGTCAGAGTCTGCCTAGTTAAGTATGCAGTGTCACAGTGAGCTGCACCAGGCTATAAGGGTCTGTAACAATCCAAAACTGACAGAGAAGGGTGATGGGGAGAGGGTTTGGGACCTACAGGGATGGAAGGAGGAAAGCACAGGATGCATCTCTGGAAAGACAATTTAGCCAAGGAGCTGGAATAACTGCAGTGCCATATCTTTCCAGAGAGGTGAAGGGAAAGGTTTCCTGAGCAAGGAGCTCAAATTCTCTCTTCTGGAGAGATCCTTGCCCATGTTCCTCAAGTCATATCCTTGGCTGGTGTCTTGGCAAAGCAGTCATCCCCCAGTTGTGCCAGGATGGTTAGGGGATCAGATCTGCCTCTCCTGGCATCTGAGATGTCAAAAGCATCACATGTCCTTGAGGCAGAACTTTGGATGCGTTTCATAGCCTGTGCTTCAAGGCTGTTATCTGCTGTTGTCACCTTTCCCATCTCCAGCCCAGCAGAAGCAGGGTGAAGGAGGGTTGCTGCAGTCATTTCCATGCCTCATGTTTCCCTAGGACTCTTCTGATGACATGAGGAAAGTCCAGAGGAGGGAGAAGAACCGCATTGCTGCCCAGAAGAGCCGCCTGCGACAGACCCAGAAAGCAGATACGCTGCACTTGGTGAGCACATCCAGCCTTCTCCATTCCCTGCATGGAGGGCTCGCAGTGGGGGGATAGGAGTGGAGGTACTTGATTGAGCCAGGACAGGAACAGTGGAGCCAAGGCAGGGTGTTGGAGGCAATGCTAATGGCATGGGCAGCTTTCCTTTACTGAGATGCCCAGGGACACTCCTCCTTCAGCAGGTCCAGAGTGAAATCCTCTGGTTCATCTACCAAATGTTACAGGTTTCCTCTCTAGGCTCAATCAAGATGACTCATTCTGTGTCACTGGTACCATGTCTGCCTTTCCCATGGGGTCATTGCTGCCAGGATTCACGTCTGGCAGGTCCTGTTGTTCCTACGCATCAGAAAGGGTGATGGCCACTGAAGCCTGTAGTTTAACATGCAGCTCAATATCAAGACTTTATCTCTCAGTTTGGCACGACCAATTTCCTCCCTTAACTTCTTCTGAATGCTTCAGGCAGAGGCTCTTTCAAAGCATAGCTTCATTAGGGTTGCACAGGAAAGCATGGGTTCACTAGGCTCCCAGGTTCGTGCTTCATGTTGTTACTTACTTGTTTGGTGATGCAACAAGCACAGAAGCAAGCCTTTTTGAAATGCTGCGCAATGCACGTGAAAAACTATTAATCATTTTCCAATATTTCAAAACATCCCTATGGCAGAGGATGCATCCCTTCTTATATCTGAACACCACACAGTACCCGGAGGCATTTCCTCTTGCACAGCATGGATTTTCCCTGCTTTGGTTTCACCCCTGTTGTTCCATTCTACCCTGTGGCACCACAGGCACTCTGCAGCTCCTCCCAGTGTGGTGAATCAGGAAGGTACATTTCAGGAGGGATGGCCATTTCTTGCTGTGTGCATTTGGCCAGGAGCATCTGAGCAGTGTTGGAACACAGGGGCAAGCACGCTTGCATTTTGCACTGATAAATGCAGTCCTCTGTGTTTTGGGCTGCTGGTGAGCAGGATGCAGTGCATGTGGCCTGCAGCATGAGGAGCCATCTTTGTCCCTGAAGTATGCTGTCCCTTTGAAGTGTGATAGTCAAGTTCACGTTCAGAAAAACATCCTTTGACTTAGAAGTCTTCATATTTCCCCAAATCTTCATTTTTTGAAGGAATTGAGGTGCAGTTCCTGAGCCTTACCTCTCACATTTTGACCTCAGTCCGTGCTTGCGGCTGATTTTACAGCAGAGATCTCACTCTTTCCTATGTGGCGGATGATAATGGTAGAAGTGACATGGCTCCAGGCTGTCTGCATTCATTAGTTCTGCCAGCAGCAACAGCTCTGGGAGCTGCATGTTCAAGGGGTGGAGACAGACACTTCTTTGGGCCTGGTGCTCTGTCCTAGGCAATCCTAGAGATGGACAGGGGCTCTCATCTTCCCTCAGGAAAATCCTGACTTGCACCAAGAATTGGGCTGCTCTTAGGGCAGACAACAGACAACTTTCTTAGCAGATAAATGTTCAAATGGCATCAGTAACAGAGACTCATTCCCCTCCCATGAGCTGGGATCTGGGACTGGTGTAGAAGCACGTGGAGGCAAATAGAGAGTGGATGGTGAATTTTTGCTAAGGCTTTTCCAGTTCATCCCTAATCCTCTCTGTCTCTGGTGGGCTCTGCATGAGGAATGGTGCCTCTACACAGTTCTGCCCAGAAAAGTTGGGGTTGAGGTGCTTTCAAGGAGCCAGCAGCTCCATCCATCCCCAGGCATCCCAGCTTGTGTTGAGGGGAACGGGTCACAGTGAGGTTGGAGCTCCTGGCCACAAGGTGATTTCTGTCAGCTCACAGCCTGACGTCAGTGACAAAACACTTTGTCACATCCCAGAGACGATGCCCATTTTTAGTGCTGTAAGCGCTGGGTGCATTTACACTGCTGTGGAGAGCAGGCACCTCCAGCAGTCAGTGCAGTGGTGGAGGTCCGACAGGTTCACTTCTCCGGGATCTGGTGCAGCTCTCCTGGGTCCCATGTTGGCTGAATTCCCAGAGTGCTCCCTGCTTCCTTCTGTCTTGCTGCATGGCCACCAGTACCCGGGATGCCCCACTTGGAGCTGCCCACCTCTCACTAGCAAGGGGTGTGCTTTGCTCCGGATCGCTGAGGCAAGGCTGTGCATAGCCCCTTTGTTGTTATTCTCATTAATATCGGTAATAATTCATCTCTGAGGCCCGGGTTTCTCTTTTCTTCTGACTCAAGCGTCTCTCCCCTCCTCCCCGCCGTGCCGCTGGTTTCCCCGGCTGCTAGCAGGAAGCAGTGAGTCTTTTCTTTCCAGGGCAATGACAGGTTTCCTGTGGCAGGTGGTTTTCTGGTTAAAGACGGCGGTTATTCGGCGCACCCTCCCCCCGGCCGCACGGCCCGGGAAGCGGCCAGCAGCGTGCATGTGCGTGAGAGGGAGCGAGAAAGCCTGGGCGGGCGCACTTCTCGTAAGCCCGGGCCGGCAGCATCGCACCCTCACCCAGCCTGCTGCAGGGGGGTGTTGCCCTGCTGCCGCTCGGTGCTGAATTTGCCGGAAACGTGTTGTTCTGGAAAGTGCTGGGCTGAAAGGTGCGAGCACCAGACCCCAGCTGTGCTCCTGGAGAGCACCGGCCGGGAGGGGCTGGGAGGTGACACTGAGGGACACAGTTTAGTGGGCATGGCGGGACTGGTTTGAGGGTTGGACTAGCTGATCTTACTGGTCTTTTCCAACTTGTATGATTCTATGATCAGAAGGGGTCCCGGGGCGTGATGCTGCAGCATGCTGTAATGCAGGGCAGCTCCTACAGCCCCACTTGTAATCGCACCGCTCTCCCCTGCTCCCACCTCCCCCCAGCGTCCCCATTCACACCTGCAGCTGAGGAAGCCCCCGTGGTTTTGTCTCCCCAGGAGAGTGAAGACCTGGAGAGGCAGAATGCAGCCCTGCGCCGGGAGATTAAGCAGTTGACAGAGGAGATGAAGCACTTCACCTCGGTGCTGAGCTCCCACGAACCGCTCTGCTCCATCCTGGCATCGCCCCCACTCCCACCCCCGGAGGTGCTTTACGCTGCGCATTCCTTCCACCAGCCCCACATCAGTTCCCCACGCTTCCAGCACTGAGCCCGCTTGGGTTGGCCAAGAACCAATTTGTGGGGTTCACTTTTCCATCTGGAGAGGGGCGAATGGACAGACACCCCTTCTCAAAGTGCGTACTCTGAGTGACTTTGTCCAAGACTTCTTCCCTGTGCAGAAATGGCAGAGCCACCAGCAGGCATCTTCAGGCGGTTTCCAGCTTGGATCCTGGAAAAAGGAGAATTCAGCATCAGCTGTTCCCTGGTTCTTGCCTGGGGACATCACAGGCTGCCCTTGTACTAGTGGCTGGCTGCAGCGTGCAGCATCAGGAGCTCCAGGCACAGGAATGAGAGCAGGGGTGGAGGGGAAGGTTGGGGGACACAGAGTACCAGGGTGAAACTGGTTTATTTTTGTAAAATAAAGAATGAAAATGCTTCATGCTTTGTTTTTTGAGATAGGGTCAGCCATCAGCCACTCTGAAGGTCCTGCATGACGCAGGGAAGCTGGAGTGGCAGTGGGGGAAAACTCATGTCATTCACCTCATTACTAGAGCAATGCTCTGTGGAGGCAGGTTCTGGGAGGAGATGGGCTGTTCCTGGTAGGGCTGGACTCAGCTAATGCATTGGGCATGCTCTACAGAGCAGTATGGTCCTGTTGGGGATGCTGAGTGGAGGCATCAGTGGTGGTACAGGCAGACTCTGCACCCCAGGATCCCCAGCCTGGCTATCAGCACAAGCACAGGGCCGAAGTCCACTGCTAGTGCAGGTCCTGATGCTAATGCTGGCTCACAACTGTTGCCCTCCCTGAGAAACACTAGCTGCTGTTTTTTCAGCATAGGGTGTCACAAGCAGTGTTGCTGATGTAGGCTTCACGTCATCCCTTTAGACTATGGCCAGAGCTGCTGCTCCCTGCACAAGCCTTGCCTGGAGCTACCCAGGCTACGTTTCACAGGGATTTGGCCCTTTAGACCGACCATGCAGCAACAACTTGAGCTCTTCAAGAGCTCAGGTTTGCAAGGCTCAGTTTCTGCTCCTCCAGCATCTTTTGACCCTAGGCTTTTCACTTGCTGTTTCTTAGGGCTCTGATGCCCTCGTGCTCACTGGGTTATGCTGGGTCGGAGGATGGAGAATGCAACAGCCTTGGCGAAGTTTGCACTGACTTACAGCACTATCACCACCAATAACGAGAAAGCACCATCTGTCCCAGCCTGATGCATGTGTGCCATACAGCTATAAGGGCAACATTTTTGTTGCAGAGGTGTCAAGGCCTGAGATCTTGCAGACTGGGTGGGGTTCTGCGAGATGCCCACAGCATTGCTAGACTACTGGTAACGTCTCCGATGTATTACTGCGACTCAGAATGAAAATAAGTGGTAAGTACTGAGACTGGGAGACGGGTATGCAACAACATCCTCTCAGGAACATAAACAGTAGTCCTGGCAGCACCAGCCAGGGTGCCCCGCCTCCACAGGGCTGCACACTGGGCGCCCTTCAAGCAGTGCTGCACTCACCAAGCATTGGCCCAACACCAGACATGGATGCTATAGGAAGCACCTCCCAGTTTGACTTGTCTTTGCCCCAGTCCCACCCTCAAAAACCTGATCACAAAAGATGCTTTTCATGTTTGAGTGGGTTCTGACCTCTCCATTGCTTCTGGCTATTTTTGGGTGTCTAAGATGCTGTCTTTTGTTATGAAAAATGGTTCCCTGAGAGACAGATATCCAACCCAAACAGCCTGGGTGTGAGCAGGGTGCTGCTGCTCCTGGTGCACAGGCAGACAGGGGATCGGCTGGGCCTGGTTCTACCTGGCCAACCTGTGGCCATATCACAATGCCCTGCTGCAGGATGCAAGCCTTTGCTGAAGAGCTCTTCCAAATCAGCAACGAGGGCTCCCAGAAGCAGTGAAACTCTTTGAGTGGAGGAATTCCAGGCGAAAAGGTTACTCTTCCTTGCAAGCAAAGAATGAGGAAATGCTGCGTTTGTGCTGGCCTCTGCTGGGCAAAGGCTGAGCTCTGCTGGCTCTGAAACCTTTCTGATCAGCTCTGATATTGCACAGCTGGCTCCAGGTTCAGAAAGGATGCTTCCCAAGAGAGCATCTCTAGAGATGCTGGGGCTCTGCTTTGGGCAGCTGCTGGGCACGGCCAGCAGAAAGCTTGATGTGTGAGGGCTGAGGGCGATGAGGGCAGGGGAAAGGTGGCACCGGGTGACAGCTGCTGCAGATGATGCTCTTCTAGCCCTAGTGACAGCTGTCTCCAAATAGATGTCTTTGCAACAAGACAGAATGGAGGTATGTGGTAAACGCTGATGTGATCAGAGGTGGAGAGAGGAGCGAGGGAACAAGAGGTTCATGCTGTCCTTTGTGTCCTTTACTGATCCTAGCACTTCTTATAGATCAAGGCACTCATGCAACTCTGCAGAAGGACAGCAAGTCACAGACTATGGAGGTGCAGCAATTTCCTTCATTACGTCCCCTCAAAAAGCACAGACTCAGCACTGTACAAGCACTCAGTCTCAGCATTTCAGGGCTGCTTCTGTGGTTAGATAGATAAAAACACGACACCCGGTGCTGACGTAAGCTGCATGTATCTCGCAGATGGGAAGCCCAAGGCAATCTTTTATGCCTGGCATTCCCTTCCTGCTCCATCTTCCTCAGCTGGGCTGCAGGTTCCCAACATGTAAGTGTTGAGGTGAGGAGGAACAGAGCCAGCCCAAGGCAGGTGCATCCATCCTGTTGCACCAGACTACTCTGTTCCCAGCTGCAGTCACTGTGATGTTCTCCCTCAGATCTGATTCTCTCAGGGGGGGCAGAAGGTGTGATACCCAAGTCCCCTTTGCAAGGATTCAGAAGAGAAGGAGGGGCACATGCTTTCAGTTCGGCAAAGGATAGGTTCAGCAGCTGTGTTGCCCACTTTGCAGTGACTCCAGAGTATTTACAAGCTGCTTTTGAACAGCCTCTCTCCAAAGTACTGGTGCTGCCAGCCTGCATGGGCAGGAGGAACATCTGCATACTGAACCTGCAACAGCCCATGGAAGCAATGAGTATGTTTTCCAAAGCAGCACTTGTCACACAGGGTGCAGAATGGATGCTAGTGTTTCAGTACACAGAGATCAAAGAAGATCAGGAATCACTGCTGAGAGACAAAGTATTTTTATGAATCAAGAACTGTGGAGAAGAGAAAAAGCCAAGTGTAGAGTGAAATGGTGACTTTTTCCTAGAAAACAGCACAGTGCCAGCATGCCCCACGTCCCTGCTCTGCCATGTGTTGCCATTTTATTTATTAATGCTTTAGAGGAGATCTGAGCACTGATGCAGCAACATTTGTACATGTAAGGTTGTTCAGGTTAACCAGATACCTACCAAACTGTAGGGAATACATAGACCCAACTTAGGACTCCTAAGACCCAGCCAAGTTTTCTCTCCCCACAACAGTGATGGTCTGGGACCCCAGCTCATGTCCTTATCCTTTCTCTTTTTTGCTGAAGTGGAGGAGGAAGAGCATGCCTGAGTTTGGCACTGAGCCATACATGCTTCCAGCACTCTTCAATTATCAACTAACTAATGCAGTTGTAAGCATTAGGAAATGAAAATCTTTTTTTCTGTCATTGGTGTGACTCACTGCGATGAGGCTGGAGGATGCTGAGTAAGAAGGGCTCCTATACTTTGAGCATTTAGTATTTGGGGTTAATCTGTGACCCTGATCTGGACTGGGAATGTAAATCTAGACTGTGGCCGAGTTTTGAGTCTTGCTGCAGCATAGGAAGTTCCGCACAAACATGCACAAGAACTTCTTTACAGTGAGGTGACGGAGCACTGGAACAGGCTGCCCAGGGAGGTAGTGGAGTCTCATTCTCTGGAGATGTTCAAGACCTGCCTGGATGCCTACCTGTGCGACCTGGTTTAGGGAACCTGCTTTGGCAGGGGGTTGGACTCGATGATCTCTGGAGGTCCCTTCCAACCCCTACAATTCTGTGATTCTGTGATTCTGTCTCTTTTTTCTTTTATTCCGCACAGGATGAAGTGAAGCTCAGGCTTCATGTGCATGCCTGGTGCACAGCAGAGGAGACAGGCAGTGACTCCAGTGACAGAGCCACAGAGGTTCTGCCCGGCTGTCCTCACAGCCACGTCTGTCCCCGCAGCCTTTTGCAAACAGAGGTTGAGAGATGGGCTTAGAAGCTGAAGCAGTGCAGCACGCTAACCACAGCTCTTGGATTAGAGCCGGTTCTCATCCATCCAGATCAGAGAGCGGGCGGAGAAAGCTGACAGCTGTTGCAGAAGGCTGTGCAGAGGTACCATGACACACTGTGTCCCAAGGTGTGAGCTAAGCAGCAGTCAGCATATCGAGGAACCAGAGCTTTTCGAGGCTTTAAGTTATTCCCTGAACAGCTTGGTCATTCTGAGGTCTGCACTCCTCCCTGAATGAGGTACTAGATTGCGCAGCCAAGCTGTTGCGCTTTACGTAGAGGAAAACTTTGCAGTTTTGAATGCTGCAGGGCCTGCATGCTGCAGTTTTATAAATGTAGCTATCCATCGCCGTGTCCCCAGATCTATACATACGAAATGTAACAGGAAAGATTCATAAGGGTTTAGGGAATCAAAATAATTAATGGCGTTTCTGAACTGCGCCCCGAGCCCTGCTTTCAGGAGGCTGCCGGGATGCAGGCAGCTGCAGGTGCCAGCAGAGGGCTCGCAGCCTGCCCTGCTCCATCGGGGAACAAGGCTGCCTTTGTCCCGCACGGCCACCTCGGCATGCCGCTGAGCACCCCGCGCTGCCAGCTGTCCTGTGCCGCAGCGCTGGGACACCGTGGCGCGTGTGAGAGTTGCCGCTTGCTCTGCTGATACAAGTGGCTGCTTGCTGAAGATTACCGCTAAAGCACTGGGCGTGGAACCCAGCGCAAAACGTCATCCCTCGGTGTGCTGCTCTGGAAGGGATTTGCTGCAAGGTGTTGGTGAATCCATGCTCTGTCTGCCATTTCCAGGCTGAAATGACTTCAAAGGTATTCCTTAGCCACAGCCATCAGCCCAAACTGATGTGCCACCCAGCTTTCCTTTCTTCTGAGAAGCTTAACTTACCTGTAACAACAGCAATCTTGTAATCTTCCCCTCTGTGAAAGGCGATGTGAGATAGGCTGGGAAATCTTCTGGTATCATTTCTAGACTGTAATCCCATCAGTCAGAGTGCAATAAAGCCTCCTGAGAACTGTGCTAGTAAGATCTTTTAAGTGCAGTGATAAGATTTAAGAGGCAAAAATCATTGCTGGGAGTTTGAGAGCAATAGACATCCTACATGAATGTGCTTCCTATTTAAAATGAGCCTGAGCTTCTTGTGAAGTCTCTGCAGGAAATCCCAGCTGGGAGATCCAGTGGATCTTGGGGGTTGGAACTAGATAATTTTAAGGTCCCTTCCAACCTAAGCCATTCTATGATTTTGTCCCTAAGCACTCACTTTTCCCCTCGCCAGCCTTCACCTTTCGTCCACCTCCTCTCTGGGCCTCTGATTCAATGCAGAAGGGAAAAAGCATCAAGGAATTACTCTTCAGACGGATTATCACTGCCACCATCATCCCTAGAGTTACATTTATTGAGAAAACTAGTTTGTTCCAAAGCATTTTCTTTGGTCCTTACAGAATGCAAGCTTCACATGCTCACTAGTCAGCAAGGCAGAGTATATTCTAAGCATGTCAGAAGATCTTTCTTTGAGGTCAGAAGAGAACCTAGAGATGCCAGGCTCTATCCAATGGCCTGCATTGTTACCTTAAATTTGGACCTGAGTGCCTTTGGCTTAGTGTCTTCCAACCTTCACAGATATTTTTGGCTACAGAATATTGCAACCTCTCTTAATACTTGTGTCAACTTCCCTGCGTAGGAGATTTCCCTCTAAATCCATTTCCCTTTCAAATCCTCTCCAAGGGGTTGTCCTGAAATATAAATAATTTTTCATGGCTAAGAAGTTTTTATATAAAGATGCTGTGATTAGGGAAATCCAAAGGCAGCTGCTGTGCTGCTTCAAGAAGAAAAGGAGGTTTATCTGAGTAGAAACAGATGCAGAAGTGAAGAGGGGAAGAAATGCAAAGCACAGGAGTTTTATTTTTGTCCAGAAATTGGCTAATGATATAAAGGGGTGATTGAAGAGTTCACAGAACCAGAAACAAAACCAAGCAGCCCTGACAACAGAGCAGAGGAGTTCTGGGAAATGTGAGCCTGTACCGATGAGAAATATGAACGAAATCATTTGTGGGGGATTCAGGGCTGCCTGACTTGACAGACCCCAGTAACCAGAGTCTGACTGCTGCCTTCATTTTTCTGCTTTCAGCTGTTATTTTCATTACTGTCTGTGTTTCCGTCATTCTTAATTTGCTGTTTGGCTCTTCTGATGGGACAAAGACAGTGCTTTGCTGTGAGTAAGAGGCTCCCTGGTTGGCAAGCTCGTCTCCGAATGTTCTGTTGGTGATGGATTGGTGAAACTGAGCAGTTCAGGGAGAAAATCTGGAGCTGGAAGTGGGACTAGAAGGGAACTGGAGATGACAGAATGTTTCTGACTGTGCTTTGGAATAGGGTTGGCAGGAGGAAGAGGACCAAAGTTATTTCTTATTCCCTTCATATATCTACAGATTTTTCTGCTTGTGCCCTTTTTCTTCTTTAGCCATGTGAAGGAATATGCCTGTCCTCAGTGTATTCCTAATGTATGACGGTGTCTCTGCTCATTTTTCTCATTACACTCTTTCCACTTTTTCCCTCTCATTTCTGTGACCCAAGCCTGAAAACAATGTTCAACCCCAGATAGTCACTGATTTCCTCCTTTCTGCTGCCAAGAGCTCTTTGTCTGCAGCAGATTTTCATACGGGACATCACTCCAATATTCTGGATTTATCCCTGTTTACACATGAATCATGAGCACAGTTACGGCAGCTAAAGCTACAGTCCTAAAGTTGTGTGACCTAAATAAAAAATGTAGGGGACATTTAAATTAGTCTTGAGCAACACAAAAATAATGTCTCACCATCTGCAAATCCTGCTCCTCCCTCTGCTTTCAGGATTATTAACAAATGACACTCCTCTGAGCAAACCCAGTATGTCGTGCTAAAAATTGCCCATTTATTTCTGTTCTTGATCTTTTTTTATTCCCCCCCATAATTCTTTAACTGACATGAGCCATGACATCTGGGTAACTTTGATTCCTTTGCAGTATTATTGGGAATCTTGTAGAGATTGGATGAACATAAAGGTTAATTTTCTATACTATTTTACTGTTGTATCCTAAGAGTTCTCAGACTAAGGAGCCACAGCAGTCCTCTTCCTCTTCCTCTTCCATTTCAATTCTGTGCTCTGTGCACCACCATCACTCATTGCACTCCTGACAAATTTAAGTTATACACATTTATTAGAACAAATTTATCTGTCCTTTCTTCTGTCTTAGGTCAGATCCTGGTGTGACTTTGGAAGTTTAACCTAACAATAAATGGGTCTAAAAGGATTAGTGATCCACAAAGTAAATACAAGGCAAAGAAACATCACCTTCTCACCCGTGACCTAAACCTTTGTTTCAGGAATACAATGTCCGAAGGACATCACTCACATTTTTTCAAGTGAAATTGGAGCTGCTTGTTTAATGCTGGGGAGTTGAACATTAGCACGTGACCAAGTCCACACTTGTAAAGCTTATGCTGAGTAACGTTCATATGATTCAGATAACACAGTATTAACTCAATGAACTATAGATCGTAAGTGATCTGTGGGCAGCAATCTGCCCGAGTGACAAGCTGCTGAAGTAACTGGAAAACACGGGCTGACTCACCGAGTGCCTGGTGAGGATGAAAACAAACACCACTTTGGGCTGTTTTGCTTCATTCCAGTTGGCACGTTTCAATTCTGACCTCACTGCATGTTTTCATTTCATAGTGTGCCACATCATGAAAACATGCAGAAAGCCACCCCAAGAGACAAATAAAAGTGCTTCATCCCCCAAGTGCTCCACAAGGAGCAACCAAAGGAACTGGGACTGGCTAGTTTGGGAAAGAGGAGGCTGAGGGGAGACATTATTGCTCTCTTCACATATCTGAAAGGTGATTATAGTGAGAGCAGGGCTGGTCTCTTCTCACTGGTGACAGGTAGCAGGACGAGGAGAAACTGCCTCAAGTTGGGCCAGGGGAGGTTTAGGTTGGATATCAGGTAACACTTACTTACAGAAGGGGTGGTTAAGCACTGGAATAGGCTCCCAAGGGAGTGGTTCAGTCACCATCTGTGCATGTGTTTAAAAACCTTTTGGATGTGGTGCTCAGGGACATGATTTGGCGGAGGGCTGTGTTAGAGTTCGGGTAGTATGGTTAGGTTGTGATTGGACACTGTGATCTTTAAGGTCTTTTCCAAGCCGAGCAATTCTACGATTCTGTGGTTCTGTCCCTTCACAATTCCTGCTTATCTGTGCCCACCGAGGTCTCTCTGGCACCAGGCCCTAAGGCACACCCCACGACCTTCTTCCTGCGCCGGGGTCAGTCTGCTTTATGCGGGATTTGCCCCCAAACGAGCGTCTGCGCTGTCGCGCAGGGCCGTCCGGCCCCTCGAGGTCTTCGCCTCGCACGGGCACCTCAACTTTCGGACGGGATCTGCCAGCACAGACGGCAACGCGGAGCGCTCACGCACGCTGTCCCGTTGGGGCTGCCTGCCGCTGGCGCACGGCCGGGCAAGGCGTCCCGCACGACCGCCGCCAACGCACCGCTACCAGCCGGCGCCCTCGGCCTCCGCGCCGCTTCCCCTCGCCAGGGCCGCCCTGCTGAGGGGCGGCGCGCTGGGCGGTGGAGGGGAGGGCCGGGCCGCGCCGGGCCGGGCCGAGGGGAGGCGGCAGCCAGTCAGCGCAGCGGGGGCGGTAGGGCGGGGTTTCCCGGCCAGGTGCTCGGCCGCTGGACCGAGGGTGCTGGCGGCACGGCGGGGAGCGGGGCTGGCATGGGGCGGCAGGAGGGCGGCGGGGCGGCGAAGCCTCGTGGGGACGGGTGCGGGGCGGAGGTTGCCGCCGAGGTGCGGTTGTCCCGGCGGCGCTGGGTCGTGGTGCTGCTCTTCAGCAGCTACTCCCTGTGCAACGCCTTCCAGTGGATACAGTACGGCAGCATCAACAACGTCTTCGTGCGCTTCTATGGCGTGAGCACCTTTGCTATCGACTGGCTGTCCATGAGCTACATGCTCACCTACATCCCGCTGCTCTTCCCCGTGGCCTGGCTGCTGGACAAGAAGGGGCTGCGCCTCATCGCCCTGCTGGGCTCGGCCCTCAACGCGTTGGGCGCCTGGGTGAAGCTGGGCAGCTTGCGGCCGCAGCTCTTCGCTGTCACCGTGCTGGGGCAGGTCGTCTGCTCCCTGGCGCAGGTCTTTATCTTGGGCATGCCCTCGCGCATCGCCTCCGTCTGGTTCAGCTCCCGCGAGGTGTCCACAGCCTGCTCCATTGCCGTCTTCGGGAACCAGGTAACTGGTGGCTGCCATCTGGAGGGGACGGCGGGTCACGTGCCTGGCCGCGGGGACCTGGGGTGCTAAGGGGAGGGGATATGTAGGGCCCGCGTGTCCTTCCTCAAGGAGAGAGGAGCCAGGTAAGAGCCACCCCTATGGGAGGGGGTCCGACTTTTCACACTGACAGATGGTGACTGGACGAAGAGTAATGGCTTTAAAATGGGAGATTAGCTTGGATGTTGGGCTGCAATTTTTTACTCCGAAGGCGATAGGCCCTGGCATGGGCTGCCCAGAGAAGCTGTGGTGCTCCATCCCCGGAGGTGCTGAAGGCCAGGTTGGACGGGGCCCTGGGCAGCCTGAGCTGATGGGGGGCAGCCCTGCACATAAGGCAGCTTGGGACTGGATGGGCTTTGAGGTCCCTCCAATCCAAGCCTTTCTGTGATTCCATAAACTGTGGCTGTGTTAGGATTTTGTGCAGCAGTGTCCCTCTCCTCCTGGTTACTGGATGGGATGAAGGAGGCGATCTGTGCTTATGGCTGGGCCCTGAGGAAAAGGTCTGTAACAAACTGTCTGATTCTAAAAAGTAAGGCACAGGATTTCCACAAACGGTTGCTTTGAGGAGAAGCAAACTTTCCTCCAGGTCAGGAGGAGGTAAGGTCCCCCAGCTCCACTCTCTGAGGATGGGTCAGGCAGGCCAGTGACCCACACTGGCTCAAGCTGTTCCATGTTTTTCTCAGTGTCAGCTGACGCTCAGATGCGGTAATTTTTTCACAGTTTTGAAAGGATTAGTGAAATGACATGCTGACCCTTGCACTGGAACGCCCACTGATTCCTGCTGCATGAGGCAGGTGGGCTGATGCTGATGTAGTGTGGCACGAGGGAAGTGGCTCCAGCTCTGTCATGTTGACACAAGGAAGAGGAAGAACAGTCTGACATTCGCTGCGTGGCTGGACCTGTTCCCCTATCTTCAAAACGCAGTACTCCTCTGTGCGTGACTGCCTTCAGCTGACTGGTTCAAGCTGTGGGTGGGCACTGCTCCGATTGGAATTGCTTTCTCTGTTCAGGCGGTTTCTAAAGCATGGTTGTTCCTACTGTGTGCAAAATTATCAGTGAGATCTGAGGTCTCCTTTCCACAAACTCCTGGGTTTCTACACAGACTGAGATAACGCTGTGGTGAAGAGCTAATGCTGGGGGGTGACAAACTCAAGTTTGTGCAGCAGCATTAGGCAGACTGACTTGCAGCTTTAGGAAAGAGAAAGCACACTTTCTCTGAGTGGATCTAAGCTTTTCTGTTCACGCTCATCAGTCTTGTGGGCTCCTTTTTTGTGTTTTAAATGAATCTTCAGAGTTGAAGGCACCTAAATTGGCATAAATGTTTCTGATTTAGGAGTAAATAAGTAACTGAACATTTTGCTGTCAGACTTTTATTCAGGTGGAATTACTCAACAGTTTGCACAAGAAATCCAAACAATGTGGCATTCAGCATGTGCTATATGTGTATGTGGAGTCCACATTGTCCTAAAAGCAGCACATTAGTCTGGTGGTTGTGAAAGGCAAACTTTGGCTGGACGCTTTGGTCTTCCTTTGGGGGTTGACCTGACATCAGTGAGACCGCAGGCCAGTAATTAGCTCTTGCTTGTAAACCCAGGCTTTCCATTTAGAGAATGAGAGGAACAAGAAAGGGCAATGGCTAAAGGCAAGGCATACTCCATAGGGAGCACCTATTCATTTCATTCCCTCAAAGCAAAGATCCAATGAATGAAAAGTGGCTATTTTGTTAGGTGGTGATGTTGGATGGGGGAAGAAATAGAGGCTTTCTTTTTCCTTAATCTGTTATTGGAGTGTGTTTTAGGGAGTGCCAGTGAAGGGCATAATATGGTGGGTTTGTAATTGCAGTATGGCAGATGATTCCCTATGCTCTTTTGAGACGCTAGTTTTTGCAGGGCATGCTTGCTGGAGCAGGCAGCAGGCCTTGACCCTTCCCTTCAAATACTTGCTTTGTTGTCTTTTGGGGATGAGGCATGGTACTGTGGCATGATGGCACTAATCCCCACCACAGTGGGGATGTTTAAGCAATGAGTTGAATTCCTGTGGCTTTTTGAGGTGTATCAGCTGGAGCCAGCTGGGCAGATACTGGAATTCCTCAGCTCTCTGTGTCAATTCGCATGGCATGCATTGGACTACTGTGCTTGTGCTGTGCTTGCTTGGGCCTGTTCGCTGGAGGAGCGTTTCAAACTCATTGCCCTATCTCCCTGATGAGTAATGGGCATCAGCAGCTCATAAAAATTTTTCTATTGCTCTGCTACCGCTGCTGATACTTTTTTTTTTTCTTGCCATTCTGTCTAATGGCAGCAAGCAGCTGTTGGATTTGGGGTAAGGGTTGGATGATTTTTTTGCTGTAATTTTGACTCTTCATTTTTCTAGCAGGAGTTGATAAAAGCTGGTGATGAGCTGGGAATAAAGAAACCTTCTGTTTCACGTTCATCTCTGCCTGTGGGAAAAATGATGCAGCAGCGTCTTCTGGTGGGGTCTGACCTTGTACAGATGCCTCTGTGACTTAAGTGATTTAGGACTTCTGTAAAGAAAACATCCTGAGGCAGAATTTGCAGATGCTACATGTGTAATGCATCTTTGGGCAAGTCATTCACAGCTTCTCAGCCCTGAATGCACCTTTGCCATGTTTAGTGGGGAAGAAATGCGCTGCAGCCAACAACAGCAGATAAGAGACTAGCATTCTCTTATCTCTTGTCTAGCAGTGATGAGGTGAGGCCTTTTAATTTGTGCAAAATGCATGATAAGGCATGAATGAAATTCAAGGAGGTGCTCTTTCTTGGCAGGTCCTTTCCTCTTGTTTTGAAATGGGAGGAAGAATCTTCAGGGGTTGGGCTGCGGTGGGCTTCTGTGAATAATCAGGTCTGCAACATCTGAATAGCCATTCCTTTTTTTTGGGTCTGCATTGCCCTGTGTGCTGAGTGTGTGCGCCCGTTTGCCTCACTGCTAATCCTCTTTTGTACTGTTTGCCCTTCAGGTAAGGCAGCATCACAAATTCCAGGAAGCCTTGTGAGAATGGAGCACATCTGGTGGGATTTCTTTCTTCAAGCAGACTTCTAGATCTCTTTGGTTCTTCCCTGCCTGCTGGGGAGCTTCCCATCTCTTCAGATCTAGATGTGATTCTTGTTAGAAACAGGTGGTGATCTAGTTGCATTTTCTGGGATTTTAGGCATTAGCGTAAAGAAGATTTTACCAAGGAGCTAAGAAGAGCTGGTAGCAGCAGCAGTTAGAGGTGGCATTTTTTGGTCTTGGCTTCTTTCTCTTCCAGCAGAGATGACAGGGTGCGTGAGGGCACTCAGATGACAAGGAGTGCTGTGTGGCCGGCTCTCTGAGATCCTGGCCGTGGCTCTGTGTGGGAGGGTGTGCTGACCAAGTAGCGACGTGGCTTTCCCAGGAATGCTTAAGCTTCTATAAATGAGCACTGGAATCTGAAATGAACTTTTCCTACTCATTTAACCTGGTGCTCCCTTCCCAGCCAGGCACCAAAAGCAGCTCTCTCTTTTTCTTCACAGAAGCAGCTGGCTTTTGGGTTTTGCTCTGAGGAGGTTGGGAGTGAAATGAGTGACAGCAGTGTTTCTGCTGGGAGGGGCTGCCCTATGGCACCCTTAGCACTTGCCTCGCAGGATCCTCAGAGACTGTCTCTGTTATGTGACTGTAATGTCCTTGACCCATGTATTATATTCTGATGGAGAATTCCAGCAGCTGCTGAGGTAGCTGTTGGAGCTGAAACCCCTCTTCTGCTTTACTGTTTCTTATCTGCTGCTGTTTTGCTGCATTGCATTTTTTTCCCCAATAAACTGGGCGAAGGTGCATTCAGGGCTGAGAAGCATGAGTGACTTGCCCAGAAGAAGCAGTTCTCATGATCTGGCATTGCATCATGTTAAACAGTCTGAGATGGTGACACAGAAGAAGTATGGTGAGGAAGGGAGTTTGCTTTCAGAAGAGCTTTGGTTGTGCAAGTGCAGACTGAAGAAATACATTATCTCATATCAGTGGAAGTGTATATTTTAAAAAATAAATAAATAAATAAAAAGGTTCAACCTTATCTTATCTCTTCATGAGGCATGGATTACAGTTTTTCCTCTCACTGTGTGTCCTTTCTGCTTCTTAAAACACTGGAAAAAAGGTAACTAAACTGTGCTGCATTTAAGTACATTGACTTCCCGGCTCTTTGGATTTTAATGGACCTTTAGGGATTTTAGTATTGCTGTCAGTGCTATGGAAGAAGCATATCTGGTTAGTAATGCAAATAAAAATATACTGCATAGGAACTAGCAGCTTCTGCTTTCCACAGCTCTTCAGCTGTGTATCTTCAGTTGGAGGCACCTGCAGTTGAAAAAGGAGGAAATGCTTCAGTGTGGAGCTGTGAAGCACAGATGAGTGGTGAAAGGAGCCGTGGTGCACAGGGCTTTGGAATGCATGTGTGCCCTCTTCCATGGCATTCCCAGGGTGAGTGGTTCAGGTCTGATGCATTTCATTGCCTTGACAGAACTGTCTGAGAGGCACTGGAATGGGCTCGGTGTGTACTGAGCATAGAGGTTCAAAGTCCCTCAATCTCATATGTGTTAGAGCACTGCATGAAAAGGAGAGCCCTTCTGAAGGGGACAGATGTTGCTGCACTTGACTTGTGTGTTTTGTCTGCAAGCTTTTTGGAGAACACTGTTTACATGGTAGGTTGTGGTGGCTGGCTGCGATATGGAGGTTTCCAGAACAGCAGCTGCAGTGCACAGGGTTGTCTGGAGACTTTTCACAAAGGATGTTTCCGTCATGGTGATGTTGTTGGATCAATTCTAATCATTCAGGTGGAGAATCTCATTGCATTTGTTTTAAGGTCTTGTTGTCTGAAGCCACTTGTAGTAGAATCAATAAATCTAAAAAGCACTTACGCTGTTGTGTCTGGAGTGGAACATCTTGAAAATGTGATGCTCTCCGTGCTTAAAAGGCATCTGTTAGAAAACAAGTAAGTTGCTGGGAGCTGCAGGGCTGACTCGTTAAAATAATTAAAATGCCACTTGTTTCTTTCAAAGCATAATGGACCTCCTGGTTTTCTAGAGAATTCCTCATTGCCAGGTTCTTTGGTTGTTATGGCCACTGAAGATGAGAGGTAGTGCTGTTCATTGTAGGTGAATGGCTCCATACCAGCCCTGTCTTTCCCAGCAGTTATGCAGTTCTTTCCTGCTCTGCTGCTTTCTGGAGGCTCCATTAGGAATTTGCAGTGGGATGGCTGGGGGTGGCCTGGGGTTTGAATGGGACTGTGTGACTCCCAGAGGACTCTTGTGTGGGTAGTTTGGTGTGGGGCTGTTAGGAGGTAAGTCCTTTGTGTGGGTAATTCATGCTTTAGAACATTGAATTTGATAGGATTTAATAAGTATCTTTCCAAGAGAGACCTACAGCCTGCATTTAGATTCCTGTTTCCTCATTCTCTGAGAAAGGTGCATGAGAACACGGGAGCACCTGGCTAGGGTAGGCAGCCCTCCCAACTCCGAAGTCTCCATTTAGAAACTTGCTGATTGAGTTGAAGTCATAGTATTTTGCCATAGTATCTGTCATGGTATCTGTTGTATTGGGTTTTATATGCATGCAGACTTCATTTTTTTTTTGGTTGTTACAATTCTGCTACTTTGGCCAAACTGACAGCCTGCTGTCTCTGGAGTTCCCTGGGACTCCTGCCCACACAGGGCCTTTTAAAAATTTACATCATGTTTGCCTTCCCACATTCCTGATCAGTGTATTTAGTAACAGACTAGTTAACAGTTTGGCACACTGTGTGCAAGAAGCGTGGGTTTTCTGTTGTTCTGTTCTTTCAAACTCTTGAATGAATCCCTTCTGGTCCTGACACATCGTAGAACATATTAATTGCAATAAACTGATTAAAATCTTCCATGATAAAACTTTATTTGCCGTATGAAGAGATTCCTTCAAGATGGAAACTCCCCATAAAAACCACATAGTGAATGCTGATGCAAGCGTTCATTTAGTTCTCTGTCTCATTTATTCTCCTTCCATGGTGATCATCTTTTGGCCTTGCAGCCTTTCTGGCAGGCTTCCTGGTTGTGCTGTGTTTGAAGAGCTTTGACATAGTTGTCAGGCTGCTCCTCAGTCTTTTTTTGGCCTAATTATGGTTTTGCTTTAGTTTGGTCCAGCTTGATGTCTCCTCTTTTTCATGCTCAGAGAAATGAAATCCAGCTTTTGAGGGGTGTGCTGATTTATTGTATTTTTTTTCCCCTTCTTTGCTTTTTAACTATGATTGCTTTTATCCCCTTTTCTAAAATTTTGGATGATATTTCATACAGCTACTCTGAGTGCCCAAATGCAGTGTGTTTGTGCAGTCTTAATGCAAGCAATACGTTTCTTTGGATTTTTCCCTTCTGTTTCCCTTTAATGGTCTTTCCTTTTAGGCAGATCCCTCATGTGAGTTAAATATTGCCATAGTGGTTTGAAGGGATTTTTTGCTATTGTGATTTGTTTGTTTTATTCCTGCTGCTGTAAGGAAGCTGAGTTTGAGTGCACTGCAGAACTATTCACTAATATTGGTTGTGGGGTGTGCTGCCCTAAATCAGGAGTTGTGTTGTGTCTTACGGGTTCTCCCTAGAAAAAGGTATTTATGGGCTCTGAAAATAAAGTCCTTTGCATCAACCCTGTTGTAACCCTTAGCCTGTAAGGACCACTGCCAAAATTTCTCACTGTTGTGGTTTTTTGTTTTGTTTTTTGTTTTGCTTTGCTTTCTCCTTCTATCTTAACACTTTAATTGACCTTGGTGTGGTGGTCTCCTGTGCCTATGTTTCTGGTTGCTCTGCAATTTCATAGGGCTTTTATACTCTTGCTAAGCCTTAGGTTTCTTTAAGGTAGATACCCACTCCTCCATCAATCATTCATTTATACTTTTTGTGCCGATACTGCACTGATGATCATCCTTCAGCAGACTGTTAGTATACAGACAGCTAAACTTAAATTAAAAATCCTGTTGTTCACTGTGAGATATTTATACCACCTTACCAGCTACTTGCTGTCTGCTTTATCATCTGTTCTTGTGTACGGTTGGATCTTGAATCTGATGTCGCTGTTGCACTGCACCTTGACAAAATTCAGGTAGGAAATACATTCTTTCTACTTTATCAACTTTATCAACTTTTAGAGAATAAATGATCTGAACAGCATGCTCTGCTGTTGTTGACTCTCTGGGTGTTCTGTTCAAGAATGATCCCAAAGGCTTCTCAAGTGCCAGCAGCCTGGTTTCTGCAGGGAAATTCTTGGAGGCCAGGACATGATTGTGCATTTCAGATGTGGGGATGCTCTCATGTTGCAGATTGAGCAATGTGCTGAAAGCTAAATCCCTGCTGAAAGCTGAAGTGCATGCTGTGTAATACTTTGCATGTTGTGGGGAGCTTGCCTCTATTGCAAAAGGTGATGTTTATATCCAGGGTCTGTGAGTATCCCTCAGTATGTCAAAGGGGCTTCATCATCATAGGATTAGTAATGTCAGTAGCCCTGAAATATAGAATGTGTTTCCTGTTGTTATGCTGGGATTTTTTTCCATCTACCACCAATTTTTCTCAGGTTTAATAAACTCCCGATGGAGAAAGTGTTACTTTTTTTTTTAAGGGTAGGAGGGAGGATGAGCATTCTTTTGTGTTCAAGTCTTCTGAGAAGACAGCAGCGGTGACTGACACAGCTCTCTCTCAGACCTGTGGGAGTGTCAATGGCCATAGGACTCTCAGAAAAGGATTTCTGGACAATTTGCAAAATGGATTCTCAGCACCCTTTTCAGATAGGAAAGGCTAGACAAAAGAGTGAATCTGGACTGTTGTCCCAGAGAAGCCTTCCTATTTTCTGTGTGTGTTCTGCTGCGGTTCAGCAGCTCATGTGACGGCATGTGATTGCAGAGAGCAAGCCCAAGAGCAGCAAGCACAGGAATCCAGCCCTATTCTTCCAGGAGTGAAAGGGTGATGGGGCAAAGGAGCATGTTCCGGGAAGCAGTTTATAGACCTCTTTCAAAGGGTGGAGGGGCCAATGTGGAACCTGGTGCATAAGAGCTAGGAGATCCCAGCTTTAGATGGAAAGGAACAGTGTTGAGTCTCGTCCTTGAAGCCTGAACTTCTAGGAGTGCTGAGAAGCAGTACTGGAGCCTGGTGTGGCTGTGTCCTGGCTCAGCAGGCATGCTGGAGTGGCAGGACCATACTTTGGTCAAAATAAATGTGTTGCAGAGGTGAGCAGGCTTCTGCCCTGTAAATGCCTTTTTGGTTTGGTGTCCATCTTCACTGTCCTTCATTGTGCTTACTGAACCTCTGAGTGCTCTTGTTCCCAAAAGTGGCCTGGTGTGGCATGGCACATCCATAGCCTCTTGATGACTCTTTCCGCAAGGTCCTGTGATGTCCTGGGAGCGAACTCAGTGCAGGTGTCTGTTGCTGATCCAGACCTATGCTATCATGGTGTCCCAGAGAGGGCACTATTTGACACAGGAGGAGTTTGTCCATATGCAGTTGAAATTTACTTGTCTGTAAGTAAAGTACGGTTTCTGAATCTAGCAGACAGCTCTGAGCCATGAGTAGTTTCCTTGCTTCAAAGATCCACCAGCTGGGTGGAGTAGAAGGGCTTGTGAAGAGCTTGCTACACCACACACTGACTTTCTTTACAACCAGCAGATGTAGCACCTGGAGTGTATTGTTCTGCAATCTTTATCCTGGCCAGTGAGTGGGTCTTCTAAATGAAGTCCCTCATTGTGTTTTGGTGTGGAGGTATGTCTGCCAAAGCATACAGAAGGTGTGAGGAGTTCTTGCAAGAAGGCAAGCCAGAAGGTGTTTCAGCTTGTGTGGGACACAGAGCTCCTGGGTTGTTCTGCTTTGTATTCTTCCATGATTGTATGCAGTTAGTGGGCAATAGAGTGCTTGTGTTTCTTTGTCCTTGCTTTCTTTGCTTGTAGAATAAGGCTGACACTAATACACCCTTTGCAGGGACTGTGAAAATACTGAGCACTGAATCCTTCCATTGGGCAGTGCTGCTGTTCTGCTGCATAATCGTGGGGCAGCTGGTCATGATTTTGCTAATGGGTTCATATCTATCTGATGTTTCCATAATGAAATGGTACATGCAATGGGCTTAATTTGAATACATCCTTTATCTTCATGTTTTGCATACTCCTATCACCTTTCAGCATGAGAATGAGGGCAGTGGCTCTTTGAAAGGCTGTTGATAAAGCACGAGTAACCAGTGTGGGGAGGATTTTTTTTTAACATTTCTAGTCTGTCTCAGTTCGGTTAGCGCTGTACCAGCACTGTGAGTGGTTTTCCAATGCCCAGCAAAGGGTCCAGCCTGCAAAAGAGATTGGAATTTTATGTTTGAAGCAGAGGTGAGAATGGATGCATGGCCACCTGCCATCTCTTTCTTGGGTGCCTTCTCAGTCCTTCCATCTGTTTGAAGCTCTTGTGTGTGCCCTGTTACTGCTTGTAAATGTAGGCTCAAACCAGGAAAAAATAAATGAGGGTGTTGCTAAAAAGAAGATTGCTTTTGCTGTGGACAGGGCTGAATGTGCAGAACGTCTCTGAAAGCAAGCAAGAGCTGAGCTGATTTGTGACTCTTTTTTTCTGATGTCTGAGAGGGGCAGAGGAGCAGGTAAATACACTTGTTGGGAACCAAATCCAACTGCAAAGTGAGATACAGGAGAAGGAACAAAAAGTGGCTTTGTTAGGCCTCCTCTTTAGAGCACTCAGAAATGTGATAAGTGCGCTTCTACTTCAGCCTTTATGAAATGCATGCTCCCAAGCATAAAAGCAGCTGTTTGTTGCCTTTGTCCTCTGAGGGGTGGCACAGAAGGCCTGTGACATTTAGTCCTACCTCTCAACCTGGCAAAGCCTATGCTGCTGCAGCTCCTTGTTGCTTTCCTGGAGAAACAGCTACCCAGCAAAGAGCCCACATGTCCTCACAGAAGCTTGTGCTGTCCCTGCAGGAGCTCCTCAGCTGGACGTGTGGGACTCTTGGCACAGTGGATGACAGACCTGCAGGGATTTCTTCTTGTTGCCCTTCAGGGCCAAGCAATTTAGCTGAGGCAGTTGCCAAACCCCATCACACTAGAGCACTTATGGAGTGTTGGTAGCATGTATCCTTTGCTTTCAGCTTTGATGTTTTTTCTAGGTTCCCTTGGTGCAGTGGGAAGGGTGTGAGAGGTATTTGGGTTGGTGGGTGCTCACTCAGAAATAACATAATGAAATGGCCAAGACAGACTGATATCTCACTTATCAGGAGTGGACAGGATTTGGCATTACATCAGCCCTTGCTCTGTGTCAGGCAAGAGGAAAAATAGGTTCAACTCATTGACCCAACAAAGAACTGGGGTGTTTTTTGGAAGTGTCATTTTCCACCATTTTTAATGAGCCAAGTTAGATTACTGAGTGACTGGACTGGCACCAGAATAGATGCAAGATAAGGAGTGGAATGTGTGTGTGGACAGGAGCATGTGTGGAGGAGCACAAGGAGAGCAAGAACTCCACTTTGTTGGAGTTTAGTATTAATTCTGTTCAATTATATTATAAAACCTTTCCTTGAACATTGTCATAGTTGTGAATTTGGGGGGAGCCCTCTCGTGGCCTAGTTGCTGTGGGCAGCTAGTTTAGCTGTCAGTTATTAGGTGGTAAAGGAGATTTTCACTTTGGAGGTGACACTAGAATAGGCCCAGTAGAGCTCTTACCAGGTGAGGGAGGATTGCATTTCCCATGAGCTCTGAGCTAGTGGCAGTGTTGTGGTTCCATGTCACCTCTGTATCCCTTCTGTCTCCTGCTCAGCTCGGCATTGCGCTTGGCTTTCTGATCCCTCCTGTGCTTGTTCCCAATGTGGAAGATGAGGAGAAGCTGGCTTACCACATAAGCATCATGTTCTTCATGACAGCCGGCGTGGCAACAGCCCTCTTCATCCTGGTCGTCATAGGTAAGGAGGTGGGAAGCGTGTGCAGGACTCCAAGTGGAGCTGAGGTCAGCCTGTGTGAGTGGAGATCATGTGGGGAAGTGTTCCTGCACACCGCTGCCTGTGTCGTGTAATACTAGATCTTCCTGCTTCAAGCCCAAAATGAATGGCCCTTGTAGAAAGGTTGGGAGGGGGTTTGTGAGCAAACCTGCCAAACTGTTCATTTCATCTTTTGACTGTCTATGTTATAAAACCCTGGCATGAATAAGCCCTTTAAGTGCTGATCATAGAAATATTTCAGTGTTCGCAGTCTTGCCTACAAACAGGATGCTGGGCTTCGGGTCATATCTTGGAGCTGATTACATCTTAAGGATAGGGAGAAGGAGGTAGGTTATGTGGCAAGAACATGCTGTTCTCAGGAAGAAAAAAAAGGGTTACCAGATGGGAGTGGAGCAAAAAAAGTGCTAAGGGCAGTAGCAGGACACTAGAGATGCAATCCCCCCTGTTAAAGATCTGGCTTCCAGTTCACACATTTGCATGACAGATTGGCATGCTCATTGGAGAGCAGAGCTTACCTGCTAAATATTTAAATTATTATTTTTTAAGAGATTCCTCTTGCCAGCTTGTTTATGTTGCCTGGTAGGTGAGTCAGGTGTAGATTTTTAATGATTCTGGGGTAGGGAATAGACAAGGTACCAAAATAGCTGTGTCTCCTAGTACAGCAGTGTATAACTGACAACTGGGATTCCTGAGCACTGCTTTAATGCTAATTAGAGTCAGTTTGTCCAGACTGAGAGGTGCCAGACTTGACGTAAAACCTAGCATGGGCTTCCTAAGCACTGGACACTGTGGGGCACCAGGCCGCCTTTGCCAGATGGCTTTTCTCATTTCTCTTTCGCATTTGTATGTCCATACAACACTTCAGCAGCTGTCTCTCCACCTTCCTGCAGACCATGCTATTAGTCCTGCCAACCCTTCTGCCAAATGCCTCTACAACTTGCTTATTAAAGGCAAGGTGTTTCCCCAGTGATAGGAGTTGTTGCAGAGACTCTCTTCTCCTGTTTCTGGATAAGTTTGTGTCACAGAGAATCAAAACTGAAGGATGCTGATGTGTTTTATACACTTAATTTTACTAGCCCCTGTGCTATCTCTTGAGTAGTTCCCTCCTCGTGTGCTTAGGCTCCCTAGTTGCCCTGTTGCAAACAGGTTTATTTTGTGTCTGGTTTCAGTCTTCAAAGAGAAGCCTCCATACCCTCCGAGCCGAGCTCAGGCCCTGATCCAGTCACAGCCATCAGAGGAATATTCTTATGTGCAGTCGATCCTCCGCCTGCTTCGCAATGCCAACTTTGTGCTGCTTATGGTCACTTATGGTAAGTTCTGGCTATTCTTCTGTTCTGGTAGATATGCTTAGCTTCTCCCCCTCTCTCTGTGTTGCGCCAGGGCTGTAACTGGGCTGAGCAGGGTTAGGGGAACAGAAGGATAGCTGTGCTGCCGCATATCAGGGGTCCCTCTAGCACCACAGTCTGTCCAGCAGTGGTTACAAGCAAATGGCTGGGGAAGAATAAAAGCAGCACAAGCATGCACAGCACAGTACAACCTCACAGTATGACTTCTCTCTCAGCTTGTGACTGCTTTCTGTTCAGGGGATTTTCTTATCAAGTTCTGTTTTTTGTTGGTTTTTTTTTTTTTTTTCTTTTCTAGTTCATTAGTAACTTGAACTAATCTAAGTGTTTACTTAAGAAACATGGAGCTGTGTTTGAGTGCAAGTCACTGCACTGAGTGCAAGTTCTTTTCCAGTGAAAGTGTATGATTGCCAGGCTTCCCAGTGGAGGTGATGTGGAGCATGTAGGTGTTCAGATTGCTCCAGCTTTTTTGGCAATCCCTATAAAGCAAGTAGAAGGAAGGATTGGAGACTACGTTCTTTTTGCCATCTGTTCTTACATACTGAATTTGCTATTTCTCTTCAGCAGTCTTGCTGTATTTCTCTGAGGGCAGTGTGATAGGTTGAATCTGTTCCTGATGCTGAGATGTCCTATTCAGAAGTATTTTTCTCTTCAGTGGTGACACGGAAGGCCACTGCAGCCTGTGTCTGGCTGTATGATAGAGTTGTGGGCTTGTCTGCAGAGTGGTCTGTCCCCTCTTCCTACCTTGCTGTGGAAGGTTTTCAGGAGGAAAGATAACAAGTGCGTGAACTTCTGTGGTTCTGTGTTCAGCTGTGAACTTTGTGGGTGGAATGTCCAATTGGAAAGAGTGTCATGATGGCTTTGTATTTTCTGAGGTTGCTAATGGTCTTTGGAGCTGTTGAAATCTCCTCTCCCTTCCAAGTGTGACAGTTCACTAGAAACACTTCTCAGACCACTGGTAGGCTCTGCTGGTTTACGTTGCTGTTGTGTTTTGTTTGTTTTTCTCTAGTGCTTGGTGTCCTCTATGAAAGTGGAGATTGAAAAAAGCTGTCAAGAAACAGACTGAGGCAAGCTGGCTAAAAGCTGGATTGTGTCATCTGCTCAGTTTGCATGTATGTTTCAGGAAAAAGAAAGGGGAAAGCATTAGTTTTAGTAGGTGTGAACAAGCCCTAGATGAGAGAGGCAGGCTCTCAGTACGAAGGGCATATTTAGTATCTGATCTCCCTGGGATAATTCCTTCCTGGCAGTCACAAATGATGTGGAAAGTAATCCCACCTTTCTTCCTGCCAGCCTGTGCATTTATTCTGCTCCTCCCTATGTCAGCCTCACATCAATCCAACTTGACTGTAAGGCTGCTGGCAGTGAAGATAATGTGACTGTTACTCAGAGAAGGAACTAAGCAGTGAAACTTTTTTTTTTTTTTTAAACTTGTCTGGCTTTAAAAATGGGGACAGTTTTTCCTAATCAAGTCAGAAGTTATGTTGGCCAAGATTTAAGACATCTGCAGCCACAAGAGCACAACTGAGTCATCCTTCCTCGCTAACACAGATATCTGCAGCCTGTCTTAGCTTTTGTATTAGCATAGTGTGCAACAGAGGAGAGAGCGGGAAGTGGCCTGCTGCTTCATCTCCCATGGCTTTAGAAAGAATGTGGGCCTTCATGGGATGCCAGGTCAGAACAGGCCTGTGGATCTCTAAGATAAAATGATATTACCAGCAGCTGCCAGCTCCTTTCCTATGGTTTTCAGGAGGTAAGACTTGCAGTGGTGGAAACATTGGTGGCACTGCAGCAGTGCTGGTGCAGGTGAACTGTTTATCAGGGAAGCCTTCAGGCTGCCTGTTCCCAAAGACTGCTAGCATTGCCTCCGTAAAGCTGAGTCATGACACGGAGTGGGCATGAAGAAGCTCTTGAGTTTCTTGGATTGAACTCTGCACTAGAACTGCACATTGCTACAGAGAGGCAATGGGCAGGAAAAGGGTGGGAAAGCTTGGGAAGGGAATGTTAAGTGGGAATGATGAGACAGCTCCAAAAAATCAGCATTTGGAAAGGGGCTGTGATGAAAAGACAGGATAATGAGGTCTGCATAAGGAATCATTTTTCTGGATGATGATGATGATGAAGGTGAAGAGGAAGGCTTGTAGGTAATACACTGCTTAGTTACAGGAGAATTGAGATCTAGTCAGAGGATTCGTAAGAGCTCCTTTTGGAACTTTAGGCAATAAACTTCCCCTTTCTGGCCTTTGTAAAATATAGGAGGCATTGTGAGCTCTCAAAAATGTTCTTATACAACACTACAAGTAAACCATGGTAACTAACTAATGAATCGGGTGAGGCTGGACCTTCAGATGTGCTTATCCCAGCTATTGGTTCTGGTTTCCTCATCCGCAAAGGCGGTTAGGCACCATTGGACACATCTCTTGTTTATTTTACAGGCATTCAAACAGCTGACTATAACCTTTGTAGAGAGGTTTCACCAAGCAATTGTGACATGTAAAATGCCTACATTTTTGTCAGCCTTCACAAATGCAATTTGGACTTGTTGTCTTAATTCGTATTTTGTCTGGTGCCTAGTGCTGTTGCCAACTCAGCATCTCTTTCCACCTAGTTTAGGATTAGGCGCCCTTCTCTTTCTTGGAAATCCCATGCATCATAGAGCCTCTGTGGAGCTGGCATGCTGATATGGCATCAGCTACCAGAGTCTGACTGTCACCAGCAGGCTGCTGTCCTCTTGGTTAAGTGAGAAGTACTAGATACATAAATGACTGGCCTATGTTTGTGCCCAGCTTTGAGATGAAGCAGCAGTGGGTAAAAGACTTAAAGGACTTCTGATCTGCCACACTCCCACGACCTGACATTGCAGTTTTTTGTGTCTCCTAGTGAGCTGGGTGCTCCAGAGGTGGAGATGGGATGAACTCAGATTAGATTCTTGTGGGGTTTGCTTTGCCGTAGTCAGGTGTTGCAAAGAGCCAGCTTTCAAGGCTGCAGGAGTTTCCAGCCTTTCTAGATAACACTTGAAAAGGGTTGGTTGGTTATTTGTGCCTAAAGAGCAAGTCACTCAGCATATTTGCCTCTCCAGTCACTTCCTGGGACATGCATTTGGAACAAAAGCACTGCCACAGGCAGTCAGCTTATGGGATCATTCGCTTAAGATTATTCGTCTGTTCTGCCCCATGAAGCTGTGAAGTTAGCTCTACTTAAAGTTGTCAAGGATGGTGTGTGAACAAAGTGAGATCTTCCCTCCAGCTGTTAATCTTGTGGCTTCTTTGCTTCCTGAGCTGTGTAGCTGCTGGGTTGGGTCTGAGATTGCCCAAGGCATCAGGAATAGGGAAGCAGGAGTTTGACTTCAGGGTGTTGTCAAAGCTCTGCCTGCTAGACTGCACTTCTCTACCATGTATTGCCATCTTTCTGCTTTTAGCTGAGGCTGAAAGAGGGAAAACAGGAAGTGGGAACTTGACATGTATCTGGGCTGTCAGAATTTCTGGCATCTGAGCCAGAATTTTAAAATCCCATGCCACTTTATGGAGCTGTAAATATGTGAGCTGCAGTGGTGAAATCTGTGTCCCTGTCCCTCCCCCTACCAAGTTCACTGGAGCCTTGAAGAGAAACTAACTGCAAATGTAAATGACTTTCTGAGAAGAAAGTTGAGCTGACTGTTACAGACATCATCCACCTGGGGAAGGTTTCTCAGTATCACCCAAGGTGAGAGTGTAGCCGTTGTGGTACTGCTACTCCAGCACCCACGTGGATATGCTTGTCTACTGTTTAAAAAAATATAATAATAATTTTATTTTTTTTTTTTAAAGCACTCTTGTTTTCCATGCCCTTCAGGAAGGCATTCAACTCAATCAGGGTTGCATATGTACTGCAGCCGGGTGTCTGAATATGGCTTGACCAGTATCACCCTCAACAGTTTCCATTCTCACCTTGGGTGATACTGAGAAACCTTCACCAGGTGGCTGACGCCTCTAACAGTTAATCTAACTTCCCTTTCTGAAAGGCAATTACTTTCACAGTTGTTTTTTATTTTTCAGGCTTCAGTGGTATCTTGTAAAAATGCAAGACTTTCCTCATGCAGATGCATGCACCAGGTGCCCTGGGGAAGTGCTGTCTGTGCTTGCCATTAGATCTGCTCCTTCTTGCCTTTTGGTATTTCTTAGCTTGGAGAGATTGTCCTTTACTGTCAGCCGGGAGAGAGCTGCCAGGTTCTTTGGGAAGGAAACCTTGCTGATCAGTGGCACTGTTGTAAACTGAATCTTGGGCCCTGAGATTCACCTGATGCTGACGCAGATACTTTGCCATTGCTTTGAGAAAACTCAGCTCCACTGCTGAAGATGCCTCTGCCTGTGAGGAAGGGGTTGATACCCTATGAAGAGCTTGTGTAACCTTTCATTACTAGAAATATACACAGCTTTTCTTCTGGCTGTTCGGGTAAGAACCGTCCTGACATTGCAGGGTGCTTCCTATTGCATGCTGAGATCCAGTTGTCCTTGGTCTGCATTTCTGCCAGTACCCAGCCTGTCCAGCTGTAGTATCTCCTGATATTCTGCAGCCTAACTGTAGACTGCTGTCCTAATGATCTTGATCATTTCTACAGCAGAATAGCAGCAGACTGAATTTGCCTCATTTTTATCCTCCTCTCAGGTCTGAATGCAGGTTGCTTCTACTCCCTGTCCACTCTGCTGAACCGCATGGTAGTCCATCACTACCCAGTAAGTGCATCCAGTCTTTGTGGCCTTCTGATGCATGCCGTTGTCTGTTATTAGCTGCCAAAGGAGAGTCTGTGAGAAGTACAGTGCTTCTGGCCTGGAGTAAAGTGCTTCTGCAGCACTTCTGACTGGCCCTGGCCTGGATTGACTGACTGGCTAGAGACCATCATTTCTTTTTGTTCTTTACAGCTCTCTGTGAAGAATGGGAGCTCTAAAAAAGACAACTCCTTCATACCCTAAACAACTCAAGTATAAGCTCGCTCTTCTGAGATTCTCCTAGCAGTTGTCTCTGCCCTATTCCTGACAGTGATTTCTGTTGGTGTATCTGCACCTAAAAGCTGCGTGTGCTCTAGGTGCTGAGCTGCTGTGATGCTTACTGCTGGGACAGAGCGCCAAATAGAGCTTGTCCATGCTACCTTGTAGTGGGTCCCAGGATTTCCTGGTTGATGTGGCCCAAATTCTGATGCCGGATATCAAGCATCACTGAGTTTAGACTGACTTCTCTGAGGGTACCTGTTCATGTTGGCCAGCGCATTCATGTGTTCTCTGGGCTGGCCCAGAGAAAAGTGCGTGTACCCAAAAGAGTTCTTGCAAATGCTGCTTTTCATTAGCTAGTTAACAGAAGAAGTCGTGTATGGGACACTAACTTTGGTGTCTCTTCATGTCTGGGTTCTCCACACCTCAATTTTTTGCTATGACTTGGCTCCTGTGTTTTTGTGTGTGTCTTCCCACAGAATGAGGAGGTGAATGCTGGCAGGATTGGACTCACCATTGTACTGTCAGGCATGGCTGGTGCTCTGATCTCTGGCCTCTGGTTGGACAAAACCAAAACCTACAAGTAAGTCTCTTGCCTCTTTGCTGCTAGTGACTGTGCTCTTCTTCTCCTCCTTCCTCAGAGTTGCAGAGAGCAACTCTGCAGTTGCAGCTTGGTTGTCCAGAGACTGAATTGCTGGGAAGGGTTTGCAGGGAAAAAAACATAGTTATTGAGAATCCAGTTAGTCTCAAGTATAAGGCAGCATGTTAGTCTTTGATGGACCCATATGAGGTCTAGTGCTATAGTGCTCCTTAGGGAAACATGGGGGAGGGGAGAGATAAGATAGCTTGACTGCTGCTTTGCCAGGGATGAGAGAGCTCTTGGCACAAGCAGAATCGCGACTGTACCAGACCATTTCTCTGCCCTTACAAATCAGCTTCTGTGCATCTTTGTCCTGTTTAATGAAAGACACATTTAATCCACTGCCCAGAGGCATTGTATGAGTGCATGTTACTGTATTCAGGACAGAAGCAAGGGAAGGGGTGACGAGGTTGTGGATGGGTGGTTCTGGATTTACTGCTTAGTGGGCTGAGACAGCAGATTTGGCCAGCATACTGTGCCCATTTTCAAGGATACAGTGAAGGGTCTCTGGGTGTCCTGTAGCTCCCAGTCCTCAGGCACTCAGATCTTGCTGACAGACTTTTCTGTATAGCGTGTCTCAGGGAATGGAGTGCACCTCTTTTTTTTTCCTTTTTTTTTTTCTTTTTCTTTTTTTGTGGGGATCCACGTGATCAGTTTCCAGTTTGTCTGCTCACTTTGAGACTATAATTTATCTGAGGAGAAGGATGGGGCTTTTCTGGTGATATGCATGTGATGAGTTGAAGGCAACTTGAGAGGTATTTTCCTTGCAGCAGCTTTTTATCTTGGAAGGTACCACTGCCTTTAAACTGCCTTGTGCTGCTGACTTTAAACTATCCTGTGGGCTGCTTAGGAGAATCTGGCAAGCTGCGGTCTTGCAGCTTCAGAAATGGCCTCTAGCCTAGCAATCAAGTACGGGTTCAGAAATGCAGAGGAACTGGGCTTCTTTGACAAGAAAGAATGGAACATGAGGACTCCTGGGGGCGTGCTAGGGGACAGGAGCAAATGACTAATAGAGAGACCAGTAGGTCTCTTGTCATTTCTAGATCACGACCATTGAGTTTATTTCTCATTTGGCAGTCCTAGGAAATGGAAACACAGCTTTGGTGAATTGCAGTAGCTAATTGTGCAAACTAACTTGTCTTTTTCCAGATTGGGGTTAGTGGTAAGGTAGCCTCAATTGGCACTGCTTGGGTGGATGGTCTTCCTGACTCTCTGTGAATAGAGCTCAGTAGTAGCACGAGGGCTGAAGAACTTTGTGGTTAACCAGGCAGAGCTGGAACTCACAGTTTGGCAAGCATAGACGGAAAATAAAATCCTGGATATGCTGAAGAGGCCACATAGGTGGGCAGAGAAGCCTGAGAGTGCAGAGAAATAGAGCTCTACCACCCATAAAACTTATCCAATGGGCTCCTAAGAATATCTGGGTATAGATTTAGCTTTAAGTGAAGAAAAACTGCTAGGAATTTGCTCTCCTTTGCAGCCTAGTAACTAGGATTTCTGTGGAACTAGCTTTTTTTTTTTCTTTTTTTTTTTTTTCAGAATGCTACAGAATCTTTATTTAGCCTCATTTAAAAGTCTATTTAAAAAACTGTCAAGATGCCAGATGTTCTAGGCAGGTACCCTCCCCCTCCTCTGCATTGCTCTGATAGTGTCAGGAATGAAATGGTAAGCACATGAAAATCAGGAAGGAGAGATGTCAAGTCCTTTTTTTAGTCAGCTCAGAGAAAGAGAGAGGGAGAGAGAAGCAAGTGAATGAGATCCAGCTGTGATTGAGAGGAGCAGGAGGAGATTAGTAACATGAGGAACTGTAGAACACTTTTTGTGGATGTTTGATCATCACTGTCCCATCAGCAGTTCCTTCCAGGGATGAGGCTGTGCAAAGTCAGGCTTTCCCCATCTGTTGTGCTCAGGCAAATGGCCTTGCATTCTTGCTTTTATTTGGCAGGCAAGTCCCTAAAGCAGCCCCATCACTGTTCTTAGTTTTGGAATTAACAGGCATAGATATGACCCAAACAAATGTACAAGTGAACTGTCCCAGAGCTCAGGCTGCCTTTGGGATTGCTGATTGAGAGCTGAGCACCTCTTGAAAAATTGTAAAATGTTCTGATTCTGAGTTAAATGGAACTTCCTATGCATTCTTTGGTTCCTGGCTGGAAAGACACCTGGTGACTGCCTGTTCACTTTGGGTGCCTTGGCATTTATTAGGGGAGCCGGGTTTAGAGTCGAAGGCTTTGGGTCAGTGCTTCTCTTCAGCTGAACTTAGCTTTTAATAGCAATATTCACATGGCCTTCAGTCTAACAGTTCCAGACAGTGCTCTCTACTGTCGTATTTGCTTCAGAAATAACCATCTCCCTCCACTGACCAGGTAGAGGACCTAAGTGATATTTTAAACCTGGGTCTGTGCAGGCCTGAAGTATGTTAAAATCTGTGGAGAGAAGGAAAGATTCAGATGGTAAAGAACGGGACACTTGAGTTTTCACTGAAAAAAAGTGGCCAGCCTATCCTGGTCTGCCTTTTGGGCCTGCTGTTGTAACCCTTTTCCAGGCCAGTCCTGGTGTAGTGGGCATGCCTTCACCGTATCCTGCCCAGTTGTCCTAAGGTGATGTAGCAGGACACGTAACTTCGAGCAATGCTCACTGCATTGGACATCCTTTCCAGGAGACTGGCTGTACCTGTCCCACTTGAGGATAACATTCAGTCCCTGTAGGGACATTGTGGAACAGCTCACAGTGTCCTTGTATTTTTCACAAATGTCCTCTATGAATCTGTTTCTTTATGTTTTTATCCCTCCCATAAGAGATTTATGGCAATGATAAGAACCTTATCAAGCAGAACAAGGCATTCTTCCATGCCCTGGGTGCCCCTAGAGTCATAGTGCACTCTCCTTGTCCTCTGACTAGCAAATGTGCTGACAAAAGGTCACTTCATGAGAAACACCCTGCCTTGGTGACTTTCCCCAGGGGTTCCTTTGTTTCCCTGTGCCCCCGTATCTGCCTGCATCTTGGCTAAGCCCTTTGTTTGTATGCAAAATTTTGGACCTTGCTTGTCACTAAGTCTCCTTTTTTGTCATCCATGATATACTCAGGGGAGCAGAGTCTTGCTAAAATCTTGTTTAACAGAAGACTGCCTGTATGCTTTGAGGCTGTTTCCTGCAGCAGGAGTTGCAGTCAGAGCTGTCTATTGGGGACTGTGGCAAGTAGGGTCAAGCTCAATAATGCACATCTAGGGCATTTCTTGGTGTGTGACTTCCACTGTCCTGAACCTTGCATTCTTTCGCAGGTGACTGTCATTCATTTTGTACTGCTGGAGTCTAGTGACTGAGGGATACAGATCAGTGAGGAGAGCTAGTTGTTTTTTTGAGCTTGCTAATGTGTGGTATCCATAGCAAGACTGAAAAGTTTTCTTCATTTTTTTCCCCCCCTCTAAGTTCTGCAGTTCCAGTGGAAAACATAACTTGCTTTAAACTGCAAGATCTGCCTGCTTCTCTGAGCCAGCCTAGTTCTCATTGGAGGACTGTGTGTTCTGGGAACTTCCTTCTTGCAGCTTAACATAGCATCAATATGAAACAAGGTCCTGACCACATCTGGTCACTAACTCATTCATCTTCTTTGCCTGGAGTTGAGGAGTGAAGTGCAAATATGGGCAACTGTCAAGAAATAGTGAAGCAGTTATAAACTGCTTCAAAAACTTGAACCATAAGCCTGGGAAACTAACTTCAGACTTATGCACTGAGACCAAAACTGGATGGGGGTGCAGAAAACAATTTTCCCAATGTGCCAACTGTCCCTGCTAGCAGAGATGAAGCTTCTGAGGATCACAGATTCATCATGGAGGCTTATGATGATGAGAATGTATTTTGGCATTGACTTGAAGTTTGGGACTCTTGTTTATGGAAATTCCATCTAATTCAAACCTGGTCAGCACAGCCAGGAAACTGTGATTCTATCTTCGAGCCTAGTTCTTATTCAGCTTACATTTCACCTCTCCAAATGTAGAAGCTAGTTCAAACACAAGAAGTGGCATCACTGCAGTGCATTGAAAAACAAATACACATGAAACAACATCCTTGGTTTTCCCTCTGTTCTAGGTGAGGGTCTGTCCTCCAGATCTGATAATTCAGAGTGTGGAGTGCGTGAGAGCTGCACAGCTTTTTTCTTTACTGTGTGCTGCAAAATATACCAAGATCTATGAGTGAAGTGGAGAATTTGATTATATAAAACCCTGACTGTGCTTTTCCTTGCAGACAGACAACACTAGTGGTCTATATCATGTCTCTGGTGGGGATGATAGTCTACACTTTCACTCTGGATCTAGGCCACCTCTGGGTGGTCTTTGTGACTGCAGGCAATCTAGGGTAAGTTCATGCACAGGCTTCTTTCCTCCATGCTTGAGCTGCTAGGATATGAGGAGGGAGGCAAAAGTCATGGCCCAGAAGGGGCTGGGGAGAGCCACATCCTGCTTGTGGCTCCCATGTGGGATAAGGACAAAAGGAAAATGCATGTAGGGCTGTCTGGCTGATGGACTGTGCTGGGGGTGATGCCCTTCTGTGTTGCTTTTGGGAGATGCTGCTTTTACTACCTCCTTCTTCGCAGCCTCCTGCAGGCTTGGCTCCATGCCTGAGGCTGTGAGCAAAAGTGTGGGGAGGAGGGAGACCTGTGCCACAAAGAGTCAGGCAGCTGTGTGGGCTGTGGCAATGATACGGGAAATGTCCCGAGCAAAAGTCCAGCATCCAGCAGGCATCTGTGATACACTGTGCCTCTTCAGTTTTCTTCCTAGTAGTCACTGAGTTTTCTTTTCTGTGTGTTTCTTTACAGATTTTTCATGACAGGGTACCTTCCCCTGGGCTTTGAGTTTGCTGCAGAGTTGACATACCCAGAATCAGAAGGAACATCATCAGGGCTCCTTAATGTCTCAGCACAGGTTGGTGTTTTTCTTCTTTTTCTTTCTTTTTTTTTTAATAGGCAGAGATATCAAACTATAGTTTCCAGCCCTGAATCCCATTTCTTGTCCGTGATTATTGCTGCAGATCTAAGCACCTCAGAACCTGGCTTTTCAAGCAGCGATCCTTGTGGCATTTGTTTACTGGCACCCGTTCTTTTCACCGTTTTCGTTAAGAAAAATGTCCATCAGGATGCCAGTCATCCTTGCTTTTTCCATCATTGTTCCTAGCAGTTCAGTAAGAGAGGTCTTGCCCTCTGCCCAGAGATGGGCTTTCAGCCTTGAGGGTCTCCTGTCTTATCATCAGCTGAAAGGTGGTATCCCTGGACGTGTTTATAACAAAACTTTAGCCTAACGAGGGCAACAGCTTGTCAGGCCTGTGTGCTCTGATAGTTTGATAAGATAAAGCAGAGAAGCTGCACAGGCTACTTTATAACAGTACAGCTTGACCTTGTGTTTGTAGATCTTCGGTATTGCCTTCACCATTGGCCAAGGGAAGATCATAGATCACTTTGAGACAAAGGCAGGAAATCTCTTTCTTTGTTCCTTCCTGTTCCTGGGGTCCATTATGACAGGTAATTAAACTTCTGAGTGTTCTGCTGTGACTTTTCCCTTTGAACTTGGCATGTGAATTGAAGGGCTTTGAGGGGTGGCAGTACTTTCAGGGAAGGGCAGAACCCACACAGCAGCCCTGTGGCAGTGTCACAGTACTTCTTGAAGCGTTTGGTTTGTGTTGCAAAATGATCCAAGGCTTCTTGCCCTGGCTGCTTTTTGGGGTTTCCAAGATGTACTTTCTGAAAAAGGAAGGACAGAGACTCCTTATTGCACCATATAGATGTGCTGTCTTCCTTTTTAGGGACAGTGGTTTCCCTTGCTCACCATTATGAATTCTCCTTGGGCCTCTTTACCTCTTTGAGCATGAGATAAATTGATTTGGGATCTGCATGGAAATAAAACTACCTTCACATTTTTCTTCCTCTCTTTGTTGAAGCATTCATTAGGGCTGATCTCCGAAGACAGCAGGCAAATGTGGAAAATGAACACACAGTGAGTAATTCTCCTTTCAGTCTCTGTTATGCACCTGCTATTGGCTCAGACAAACCTCAGCCGCTCTCCCTTCTGGGAATGGAGCTGGCCCCTTTCTGAGTTACGATTGTAGCTGTGATTCTATTTTATTGTCCCACCACTTGCCCAGCCTGTGGGGAAGCTCTTTGTTGGCATGTTCAGACAGGTGGATGTAATCTCAGTTTTGCCAGCTGCTGGGAGCCTCTGCTGGCTTACTTTTAATGATCTGCATACTCTGTGGGCTCTGATCTTCTGGGAGTGTGCCAAGCTTTACATGTGTTGTTCTCAGTTAAAGACAGCTGTGGGACAGAGTTGTGTTGGCTTCTCTCCTCTAACCAAACTTTTGTCTTGTTTAGAGCTGGGTAACTACTCTTCCAGCTCCCTGGACAGGCAGGTTGTTCCTCTTCATCCCTGTCTTTAGCTGCAAAGTGGAGTTCTTTGCTCAGGACAGGAGGAAAGTGAGTGGCAAAACCCAAATCAGGGCTTCAGCAGTGTAGCTCCTTACACTTCATGTAGTGGTGTAGGCAAAGCTTCTAGCTTGTGTCAGAAGGCAGGGTAGCAGATCCCTGTGGTGTGATGTTGCAATTACTGCAGCTGTTTGCACGTGGGAGAGGGCCTCCAGTGAATGAACTGCAGTGGATACTCTCAGAAGTTCTTCCTGCAGGGAGAGGAAGAAAATTGGTGGTTTCTTGGGGCACTTCTCCTTAATACTTTGGACTCCTCTTCTAGGATGTTCGCAGAGATGTCCGTTCAGCCATCAGCGAACGGAAGCATCATGAAGCCATCAGCGACCATGACTAGAAAAGTGAATAAGCTCAGTTCTCTGCTGGCTCAAGTCAGGTTTTTTCAGCAGATGATGCTGCCTTTCTCCCATTAATCTTGCCAGTCCAATCTGGAGAGAGACCAATCAGTTCCTCAGGAAGGTGGATTTTCAGTTACAAAATATATGCCTTTTTGTTTGTTTGCTTTGTTTTTATAGAACTATCTGAGCATAAAGGCAGAAAGTAGGATAAGTAGGGGGAATTGATGCTGCTGTGGGTAGTTGTTGTGCATAAAGTTCTAGAGTAGACTGGGAAAAGTAAAGGGTGTAAATTTACTTAGTTTGGGTAGAGTGGCGTCTCCTGTTGTCTCAACTTAAGAATAGTTCTTGCTTTTTCTGCTCCGGGGCTGACAACTTCAGATGATTGTAGGAATGGTAAGCATCAGGGTTTACGCAACTAAGATAGAAGACTGCTGCTCTCCTGGAATCCTGGTATGAGTAGACTTAATGGGAAGAGACTTAGTTCAGTTGAGCTAGGGTAACAAGCAGTCTGTTTCATCATGTAATCTGTAATCATCACCATGATTAGCAGTGATGAAACAAGATAAAATGTAAGGTAAGCCATCCTTTCTCTTCAAGCCCTCTGGCGGCAAGGTTGTCATGAGAGTTCTGGTGACACAGTTAATTCATAACATGTTTGTAGAAGATCCAGAAAATATCAAGGTTGTGTCACCTAGTGGCATTGAGGCCCTTTCCCTTCTTGTCAGGCGTTTATCTTGCCAGATGAATTGTACTCTTTTGACACTTTTTGTATAAATCTAAAATAAAGTTGTAAGAGTTTGCTACTGGAGAGGAGGTGTTGAGACCAGAACAGAAGTAGTACAGGTCACTTCCGTAACCCTAAAAGCTTCCAAAACTGACTGCAGTAAGAACCAGAGGGATGCATATGAGGTAGTGGGTCTCATCAGTCAAAAACTTCAGTGACAGCACCTTCCCTTGAGGACTCATGTTCTGTGGAAGTCATGATAGACACCTCTTCCACCTCCACTACAAATGGCTGGGCATACCAGGTTATTTCTCAGGCTTAACAGCCAGCGTCAAATGCTTGACGTATTGAAGTGAGGCTGAACCTGGTATTCTGCATTATTATGGATCCCTCAACCAGGTAGGCAGAGGCGCAGTGTGCTGCCTTTGTGGGGAGTTCTGTTAGTGTCAGTACACTGGAGCTTTGCCATGTGGCATGGCTGACTTACCTGTGCTTGGGTGTTTGTACTGGTTTCTTTCTTACCTGTTCTTTTTTTTTTTCCTCCCCTTCACTACTTGCCTCCATGTTTTCTGGGATCTGACTTGTGGCTGTTGTTACAGAGACTTCAAGGCAGCAATCAGATCACGGCTTATGGACTGTAGCTTGTAACCCCAATCCCATCAATTCCCATTCCTGTTTACTAGCTCACATACAAAGGTAGGAGAATCACACTAATTTGCTTGTCTGAAAACTCACGGGTGGCACAGGCACCAAGCCAATGATACTTCTGGGACAGCAACAGCAGGCATGGAGTGGTGACAGCTGCCCTTCCTGGGTTATGGGTTTGAGAGGAAAGATAAGACAGCTTTCCAGGGTAGTGAACGCCCACCAAGCTTGTGTTGGATGAGGCATTCAAAGAGGTGCAGCACTGCAATGCCTGGTATTGGAGCAGATGAAGAACTGAATTGACAGTAAGTTACAGGGGAGAGGAAATGTGTTCGGAGACCCTTCTTGGATGTAACTTTTACCATCCAGATCTTGTCTGGAAGTGGTACCAGGAGCTCTGTAGAAGAGTTGGCTTTCTTCACAACCAATAACAAAGTCATTGGGTTGGTGCCTTTTGGTATATAAGCACCTGAAAATTGTAAAGTTCTGTGCATGTCTTTCTGTGAATCTTAGTGGCACTTGGCATTTTCTCAGCTGTTGCTTTGGGTGTGGTGCTTTATTACTCACTGCTCTCTGCTTTGCATGCTGGCTGGCTGCTCTGCCAGGTTAACTGGGCTACCCTGTGGTTCTCATCAAATGTGTGTATCATCTTGTGGCCATGATCTATGGGACTAACAGACAGAAGCCACAAGGGTCTCTTGGAGAAAACCGCCTCAAACCCGCTAAGGTAGGGCATGAGTACAGGGAGTGTAAAGCTGCCACACTTTGATGCAAGCATGAGGAGCAGTTACATGCACTAGGCAAGATTTGCCTCTGGGCTGAGCACTTCTAAAGCTGTCCCCATGTCTATGACTTTTTTAGCTGGCATATATCTATCGTGTTCGCTTGGGATGAGGTAGCTGAGGAGCTGTAGCTGCATGAATTAAGCAAGCCTGTTCTAGTATATTGGTAGTTTTTTTGATGTCTGAATCTTATGCTGTTGTCTTCACTGGTAATGGTCCTGTCTTGGTACAACTGCCAGTGTTACTGCTCACATCCCAGCTGCAAAACAGGCATTGTGAGGCTCGGGCATGCTGTGTTATAGCTATTGCAAGGAGAAAACACATTCAGAGTCAGATGTGAGCTTGCAGAGATTGCAGAGTTGTGTAGCTGTGCACCCTGTCCACTGTAATGCTGGTTGTGTAGCCCTGTTGATGACAGCATGTTTTTTTTATATATTGACCCAGCAGCAGTGCAGTCCCATGGTGGAGGTGGATGGTTGACTTACTGTTCTGTGTGGGACCTGTCATCCGGTATTGGGCCTAGCAAGGTTTGAATCTTTCTGGTGTGAAAATAGAAATGATTGGGTGGAGAACTGTCACAGCTTCTAACTGGATGTTCAGCTTTGGTGCAGAGTAGGACTGTGAAACAGTCTGATTTCACAGAGTATACAGAAAAGAAACATACACATGCTAATTCTCATACAGAAAGATCTTCACTAAGTCGTATCTTCTGGTGATGAAATAGAAAGTCTAGAATCTGGCTGAGCAGCTGACTTTGTCAGAGGGAAGAGGAATGTATAATGCCACAGCATCAGCGAAAAGAGTCGGTATTGTTATCTGCCTGCACTGTCTGCCCAGGAACCACAGCTTCCAGGCAGCTGCCTGTCAGAGCTTTTGGTGACTGTCAACACTGCAGGATGGTTTCCTTCTCTTCCTGCAGGACCTGCCTTGTGCTCGCGAGCACTTTGTCTTCTGTCAGTGCCTTTTTGCTGCTTAAGGTTAAACAGATGCTGCAATTGAACTTGTAGTGGATCTAAATGGCATTGTGAACACTGTTCTCTATTGAGAAGTCTGTAATGTAGTTCCAAAAGTCCTCTCATTTGTGTCAGTTCCTAGAGCATCAGCAGGGTTAGCTTTCTGTATCTCAGGACACTTGAATCAAATGCCCACAAAGACTCATTATCATGTAAAATGGGCTATATTTTACTGTAAGTGTATCTGAAGCCATTCCAGCATTCTATCTTGGTGTTTCACAGTAGTGAATTGGGATCCATATTATTGTCATGTTTATGCTGCGTACAGCCTGTGCTCATCTGTTCCTGGTTTCCAGCATCTATGCAAACTGTCCATTATTGTTTCCTTACATTATGCAATAAACATCTTTGCTGATTTTTGTAATTGTTTTAAGTCAGAAGTGCCTTTCTACAAGAAAGCTCTTAAGCAACAATTCTTTGGAAATACTTCTAAGCTTATGTGAATCCTTTTTTTTTTTCTTTTTTTTTAAGAAACAAGTTATCGTGCTTGTTTGCTTGTGCAGAATCTCAAGGTGTCTTTACTGTCTTTTCCTTCAGACTGGGCTTTGCTAGCTCTCTTTGAATATACAAATTGGATTGAAGTGTATTCAGGAAACTTTACATCGATTTCATATAGTAGGAGGTTTTTTGTGGGTTTGTGTGTCTGTGTGCATCAAGAGCCTATTTTTGATAGCAGACTGTAGGTGGAAAAGTGATTTCTGGCTTGTCCTGGCTTTTGAATTGCAATAAAATTCAAAACTTTTGTCTGAAGTGCTACTCTACCAACAGGGCTGAGCACTAACGAGTGTAGGTGATTCTGAGCAGGTCAGTGGCCATCCTAGACATGCAGCCATAATAAGGGATTTGCTTAAAACGAGGCTTAAGTTCTGCTGTGTTCTCAAACTGTGTCCTGGATAGGTCAGGACTCAGTCAGGGCTCAGTACCATGTATTGATGGTTGTGCATTTGTCCAGTATGAAGTTGGGTCTGCTGAATCTCAGTGGAACACCCAAAACTATGTTGCCTTTTCATCCCTATGATAGTGTAATTTAGAGGCTGGCCACGACACCGTGGAAAGCATTCTACTCCTGTAGCATACTGGAGTCCCTTGGAAGCTGGAGCATGCTCCAGCTCTAGTGAAATACTGCCAGTAAAAAAAAAAAAAGATGGAATTTTGCATAATAGGCACAGTGTGTGCGCCCTCTCCTGTTTCTTAGACTTCCCTGCACCTTCTCTGTGTTTACTGTATGGCAAGCAGCCTTCTTGCAAAGCCATGGGCAGCCACCTGCATGTCCTTTTCTAGTACTGTGTCTCCCACCTGTGGGAGCAGCCTTCCTGTCCCAAGGCATGGAGCCCAGTGTCCTGGCCTAAACCGTCACCCCTGTATCTCCATAGCACAGAAGTGTTGAGTTCCCAGAGGTGCTTGGGGAGCCTGTTCAGAGCTGCCAGCATGCTTCTATGACTCACGGTTTTTCTCAAGCCTAAATGCAGCTTTCCTGTTTCTCCTACCTTTAGCACTGCTTCATGCAATTCTTCCTGCCGATGGGAAGTTTTTCCTTTTGTGTGCTTCCTGGCTCTTGCCTCCAGGCATGTCTTTGAAGCTCTTCTGGTCTCACTCTGCATTCGGATATTGCTGCTGACCTCTCCAAAACCTTTTCAGCTGCTGTTTGTGTAAGAAGCTACTTGGAGTGAAACTGTTTTGTAACTCTTGCTTTCATGCTGCCTGGGCTTATCTCAAACAGCACTGTGGATGCAAACCTATTTGTGCACCTCTGACTCCTGCCTCAGGTCTCAGTCTTGTGCTGCAGTGAGTTAACTCAGAGTCCAGGCCGTAGAAGACCCATGTTTACCCTTACAGGTCTGCATGCTGTCTTCTAAATCAGTGACAGTTGAGGTGTCTCAGTGTATCTAGCCAGAACTTGAAGAGATTTCTGAAACCTGCTGGGGGACCTGGGAGTGTAAGGTATAATCATAACTCAGCCTTCAAGGATGCAGCAAGAGGGGCTGATGCGGCCCTACCCAGGGAGGCTGAATTGGAATTGCAGAAGTTCAGCTGTTTTATGCAGCCCCAGGTTGTGTTAATTTGGCAGCAAGCTGTGTTGCCCTTGCTTTTCCTCTGTGAAATGACTGTACAGCTGCTTCTGTTTTAAGGGCAGAAATTGTAGGAAAGTTCAGGTAATCAGGCTAATTCTTTCAGGGGATTTAGGGGAGAAAAAAAAAAAAAAGCAGCCTGGGAGATGAAGAAGCCTCAGACATGCCAGAGAAAAGTCAGAATTGGAGCTAGTTGCTGTGCTGAGCCTCCTGCTGTAAGATACAGAGAGTGCACAGGGTGCAACTTCTCTGGGGCTCCCACAGATACTGCCCTTCTCCATGGCGTGAAGGAAGAGTTCCCATTTCTTCCCTTGCCCACAGAACTGACCCTGCAGCTTCACCACTTTGAGGTCAATCTTGTATTGCTGTGACATCATCTGAGGACTCCTGCAAGCAGCTTTAGAGAAGTGGGATCATTGCTCTGCTCTGCTGCCTGCAGTGTCCCTTGTCTGGGCATGGAATGTTCTGAAAGAGTGAGCCAGGTGCACTCCTGGATTGAGCCCTCAGTGTAGTGCCCAAGTGTGGCCACCCAAGAGCCTAACCATTTTCTTTTTCTCTCTCTGACTTGCAGAAAGTGATGCCAGAAGCCTGCACTGTTCCCATAGTCCTTGAGGAGTCAAAGCTGTGAAAAAGAGGGGTGACAGAGCTGGAGATGCAGGACACCACCCTGCCCTCCTTCTCACCCTTGCTAGCTCCACCATCCTGTTACATGTGAATTCTGGCAGAGGGGCAGCTGGGAACTACTTGTAGAGCATGACAGAGTGAAACAAGAAGGGAGTTGCTCCCTTCAGTTATACCTCTGCACCTTGCTGTTCTGGAGACTGCGCTGAGTGAGAAGTTGGGAAAAGTCACTGCTCCCCTTCACCCCACGTATGCTTGGAAGAAAAGCACACATTCTCAGAAAAGCCCCAGTTTCAGGCGAGTCCTGAGCAGGTGAGGGTGGCACCATGCATGTGGTCTGTGCCTCCTCTCCCAGGGAAGCAGTGACACAGAATGCCAGTGCTGGACTGTGAGCAGCCCTGGGAGAGCTGTGACCAGGCTCTCAGGAAGGGAGATTGTGCTGAGTTCCTGTGATGTCCTCCATGTTGCACAGGTGATGGTAGGGGGCAACACCAGCCAAACAGTGCAAAGCAGTGCAACTGCCAGTGCCAGTTTTTTATATGTGGGTGTAGATAAAGATCCACCTAGAATTCACTCGGATTGCTCTGATGTTCCTGGATAGTAGGAATAAATGAGAGACACCAATAGATCTCCTACTAGAGGCAAGGGTTAGTGTCGTGGCTGCAGCCTGAGCCCAGATCAGCACTGGGCTAGCAGCAGGAGTGACTCAAAGCACAAGCTCTCAAGGCTGAGGATCATATCTTCCTCCTTAATGACGAAGTGCCTTTTGCAACTTTTAACACTACACAAAAGCCTTTGTGGAATATCAGATGACCTGTCAGGGCAATGTTGCCCTGCGCTGTTATGGTGAGATGTTTTTAGCACAGTGGGAATGAGTATGGAGGCTTCTGCTTTGTACTAGAAGCCTTCCTAAACACCAGCATATGAGACAGAACTGTGGGTATCTCCCAGTCACAAGCATAGACCCTCAAAACCCTTTACCTTCCTTTCCAGCAGCCATCCCTTGGTGGAGACATCAAGTGTACTTATACCAATATCACACGGTTATGTACTTCTTACTGGAAAAAAACCACAAATGCAGACTGGATGAAAATACACTTTAAAAAAAAAATCCTTTTTTTGATAGTTTGGGATTGAGGATGTGGTCTAAACTGGCTTTTAAATATAATTTTTATATGAAATAAAAACATTTTAAGTACACAATGAAATATGACACTTTTGAATTATAGGGTTGAAACTGTCTGGTTTTTTTTTGTTTGTTTGTTTTTTGTTTTTAGTAGCCTGAAATGCAGAATAGAAAAAATCATCTATTTGCCCACTGCTGCTGTTACACTCTTTCTTCCTTTTATTTTTCCCCCTTCTTCCTCCCAGGGATAGGCTTCTCCCCTAGCAGGTCCTGCTGGTTCCTTCCTACCTTTTGTACACTGCCCATCTGCTCTAGACTTTCATCTAGCTAGCTCTAAGCAACTTGTTCCCATTTGTTTGTTGTTACAGTTGCAGCTCATTGTGAAGGAAGCTCAATCCTTGCTCCTGATGTATGCAGTTTGTTGCCATTAGAATGCTGCAGCAGTGAGAGCTGCAACAACTCTCTTTGGGTGTGCGTGCTATGTTCAGTCAGAGCTGGAGCTTTGGTGGAAGGGACTTGGTGAATGACAGAGGTGCTGTAAAGCAGGATAACATGTCCTGCAACATGTGACGAGGCACCACTGAACACACCACCTTGTTTTCCCATTGCCCAGTGACCTTTAGTACCTCCCTGCACCAGGGACTGACTGCCCTCTGTGCTCCACAGTGAGGATGAGAGCACTAAACTCTAGAAATCTAGAACCACTTGTTCCAAAGTTGAAGAGCATTTACCTGCTGCTGAGTAGCACAAATACAGACATTGCACCTATCAGTTTTCTGTCATTTATTAGAAATGGCCCCTGCACAGAACACACACATGCAAGTTACACAGTTGGACTATTGCAGCACATATTTCTCCTTCCTATCCAAAATGTTCAGTGGACCCTGGGTGGCTCTGTACCTCCTCCCCATGGGTGCAGCAGGGGCAGGCCTTAGCATTTTCATAGGCATGCCCGAGGCATTCCCTGCCCTCCTGCAGGGAGGCAGTCACCAAGCACTCCCTGCAAGCTTGGACAGGCTCCTGTGGGGGCTTGTCTTTGACATCAGTCAGCTGAAATGCCTGGACAAGATAAAACACTCAGTAGTGAAGGATGATTGACAGAGTCCAACATCAATCTGCCACTAGGACTGGCATCCTGGAGAAGTTCAGAGCTTTAGTGGAAGTTTGGCAGTGAGACAGTGCTGACCTTTACAGTGCACTCAGTCTCAGTTTTTCTTCTTATTTTCTGACAGTGCTTCTACCTCTAGGTATTGTAGCCCAATCAGCATCCCCAGGATAGAGAAACCTGTGATAGAGATAAAGCATGAGTTGTATTAAAAAAAGGCTGCACAGATGGGACACGCTGAACACCTCCTCCTTGCCCCACAGATAGTTCTCAGGGAGCTGAGAACTCCGAGAAAGGTTGGGGGTGGGCAGCAGGATGGGGGCCTCTGCTTACTTGCTACCATGAGAGGTGCCATGACTCCAATCGTCAAGGCTGCAGTGTGGTAAATGAAGACTTCAGAGAGGAAGTGAACAAGGGCCATGAAGAAGGTGAAGAGTGTGATGTAGTAGAGGCTGTTGGAGCAGAAAGAAGCAGGTTAGCAAACTCACAGCACCAGGACAACAGGCAGCAAAGCCACACACTGCCTGTTCTCGTCCTCTCTGTGGAGCACAGAGGGCAGTCAGTCCCTGGTGCAGGGAGGTACTAAAGGTCACTGGGCAGTGGCTGGGAAAACAGTGTGGCGTGTTCAGTGGTGTGCTGTCACTGGCATTATCTGCCTGGAGGCAAGCAAAGGGGCAGAGCGCTGATGGCATAGGAAGCAGGAGGGCACACCAAACAGGGTGAGAACCGGCTGAGCCGAGGAACGGGGCGACAAGACGGGGCTGACTAAGGGCGCGTCACCCGGGACGTCTTCCCACCCCGCTCCACTACCCCCTATGGGACAGCGGCGGGCTCCTCCGGCCCCGCACGGCCTATGCCCGGCGACACGCGGCCCTCGGAGCGCGGCACCCAGCGCTGCCCCACCCGCGCCCGGCGCCGCCCACGTACGTTTGGTTGCGGATGTCGATGGCGCACAGGCAGCGGATCACTGAGGACAGCAGCGTCCAGATGCCGAACGTCCGCGCCTGCAGCCCGTTCACTGCGCACAGGGAGGGAAAAACCGCGGTGAGGAGCGCTCTCGCCAACGGGGAGAGCGTCCCTCCGGCTGCAGGCCGAGCCCTTACCGAGACCGGGGCTGCTGGTATAGAGCTTCTCCGAGAGGAAGCTGTGGTCGCGGAAGCTCTGCAGCGTGTTCCCGGCGGCGATGACAGACACCATGACGAGCCAGCTGCGCAACACGTTCAGGAAGCGGCTCATCCTGCTGCTGCTGCCGCCGCCGCCGCTGCGGCCCCGCGCCGCGCTCCCGCACCGGGGCTCCGACCCGCGCCGCCCTCCTGCGCTCCTATTGGCTGCGGGTGTGTCGCTCCACGCGCGCGCCACGAGGCCGCGAGGGCCACCTCCGCCAATCGAAGGCCGCTTCGCGCGGGGCCCGGTCCCGCCCCCACGCTGCTTGTCGCTCGGGGTGGTGGAAGCGTCGCGCGTGCGCGCTGGAGCGGGAGGGACGGCGCCGGAGGCGCACGCGCAGTGAGGGCGGGGCGGGGCCGGCCGCCGCCGGTTGTTGTAGTAACGGGGAAGCGGCGGGAGTGGCCACCGGATCGGGCTGCGCCGATGGGGCTATGAAGAAGCGGGTACGGCGCGCGGGAAGCTGGTCCCGCGGCGCCGGGGCCGGAGCGGCGGCTCTTAGGGCGTCTCTTCTGAGGCTGTGGGGCAGGCCGGGGCTCGACCGCCCCGTCGGGCGTGGCCGGCCCGGGGGCTGCTTCCAGCCCGGAGGGCCGTTGGAGCGTGGGGAAGGCGCGGAGCGGGCGGGGCGCGTCTCTGGGGCGAGGCTGTGGGGAGTGGGGGGGCTGATGGGCGCGGGCTGGGAGCGCCCGGGCTGTGCGGCCCGGCTGGAGCTGTGCGGCCCTCGGCTTTCGCTGCTCGGCCCGGCTGCGCGCTCAGGGCGTTAATTCCTGTTGCAGGTAACAGCTGCTGTCAGATCCCTGGGATCTGTAGGAGGGATCTCTGAGGCCGCCGAGCCGGCTGCATGAGAGCGGCCGGAGGAGATGCCGGCGGGCGTGGCTCGGGGACTGGAGGAAAGCGGCTCGTCCTCAGAAGAGGAGGAAGAGGAGGAAGATGCTGGAGACGGGCTGCAGTAAGTGGAGAACAAACTCCCTCTTATCTCTTGCTGTGTTCCTTCCCCTGGTCCTACCTGTGGAGGAGCTTGATTCTGGTCATGTCTGCAAGCTGTGGGCAGGCAGCATACATTTAGAGCCTGAAAGCACCACGTTCTTCAGAGCTGGGCGTGCGGCTGGGCTGCTCTAAACATTCTGGTTTTTTTGATCTTTTTCTGTCATGCTCCTGAGCTGGGAAATTCTTTGATGATAGCATGAATGGAAATTCATGCCCTTCTTTGTTTGTTTAGTTTTAATTCCCTTTAGAGAAGGGAAATATACTTTGTAGTGGACTGAAACACAATGTTATGTGCCATTTTTTGAAAACTGTCTTGTGAGAGCTCTAATATTTTTGCTTAGCTTCTGGGGGCCCCTATTTGTGTCTAGTGTATGTCTGTTTTTATTTTTGCTTGGGAAGGAATTGCTCTCTTCCTCTTTCTCAAAGTGAAATCCCATTTCTGCTTCAGCTGCACCTACTTTATTATGTCTTGTTTGTTTTCTTCTCATTACATATTGTGACCCAGTGTCTAGCTGCAAACAGCAGTGCCTTAATGCCCTTGTAGAGAGATATCACTTTGTACTAAAAAGTTGGCTTGGAATTGCTAGATTCTTACGGATGAATAGCTCAGCAACTGCCTTCGACTAGAATGTGTCTGCATTAAGTGACCAAGTGTCACGCTAGGAATGAATGACTGTCACCTGGAGGATTGCCTGAGCCTTGGTAGCCTTACTGCAAATCCTCAGGGCAGGCTTAATGTAAAGTCCCCTTCTGTTGCCTCAGCTCATTTCCCACTTACATAAGGCTCTGTCCTGCAGTGTAAATTCTGGAATCCTCCTGGGTCCCTTCCAGTCAGAGTAGCTAACTGCACTCCTTCAGTTACTTCTGAAGGTAGCAGAAGCAGGTGGTGGGGTTGTAAACTTGGTTTGTCAGGGGGTAACTTGGTAAAGAGGATCAAGGTTACTCTGAAGAAGGCTTATTTTGTCACAGCATCAGAAAGTTGTCCTTTATCTCTGTTCCTGCGTTGTAAGTGAAGGATGTGTTTTGTCTTCTGTAGTGTCCCCAAACCTTTGGTGATGATAATCTTGCATGTTCATATGCCAAATACGTCTGTCTAGCATCGTGCCAGTCTTTCAGTTTCTTTTTATCTGTGTAGATAGACATAGGTATCTTCCCAGCCCCTCTGTTTCTGCTTCCTGTTAACTTTTTCATGGTTCTGTTTCTATGAGCAGGGAGTAACATGAAGCTTTGTTTGCCTTCTGTCATCTTAGACTTTTGTATAATTACTTCTAACTTTCAGTGTGCATGTCCTTCATGAGGACATTATAGTTTCCAACATAGACTTGATGTTTTGGGCAGAACAGATCACTGTGTTGCAACCTGTAGCTGACTTGGCTGTGGGCATCGTTGTCAAATTCTGAGCTTTTCACTGCATTTGACAGAAATTTAAAAAGGAGGGACAGACAAATTCATGGATCGTGTGGAGCCAAATCTCTTCCAGTCTGTCAAATTCAACACAATTGCCCTTTTGCTCCTCTCAGAGTCTCTGGTTACATGCAGGAAGTATGCTCAGGTTTGCATGTTTTTTTTTAAATTGGAGACTGGAATTGGCATTGTAAGGTTTGACTGTGTGGATATCAGTAATTGTAGTCTATCCTGAACTATAGATCTTGTTCTCAGGCTTTAATTCAAGAGAACACGTTACTGTGAAAATCTGTGAAGTTTCTTCCAAATCATACTCAATAAAATCAATATAAATGAAGCAGAATTCCCATTTAAAATGGCAAGAGCTACCTACGAAGAGGGTGATTTAGAAGATTCATTTCATAGTTGAGTACACCAGAGTGCTCAGCGTGTGTTTGTCTGCGTGTCCTGCCTGGGGGCTAGCTGGGCAAGTGTGGGCAAGTATGGAGAACTGCTGCATCATCGTGGTAACCATTGTGTGCGTGTGAGGTTCAGCATCTGCTAGTGCTAACTATCTTGCTGTTTCAGGGATCATCCGTGCATCAGGTGGACCGGTGGCGGCTGCAGGCGGATCCCCATCTTCGTGTTTCATGCTGATGCCATTCTGACAAACGACAGCTACCTCCGCCTAATTGGAGGTGGGTGCGGCAATTTAATGGCTTTTGGCCTGAAGGTGTGAAGCAGGAAATCTCTTACCTGGATGTTCCCTCTCTTTGTGGGGAAGAGGGCATGCTGGAGAGAAACGTCTAATCTTGTTGCCTCTGAGCACTGAGACATTCAGAAATGCTTGGCCGGTCAGCGAATGTTTATTGTATATTTAGATTGTGCCTGTTTTTGCCCTTCTGATGAGTTTGGGTTGGAACTGTGTGGTTGCAGATCGTATTTGAAGGTTGTGCCACTTACGACCATAAGATAAACTGACTGGTTGATTGTTGAGAACTTAAAATCAATTCTTCCAGTGAGTTTTATGAGAGTTTCATCAGGAAATGGAGTCTCCTTCCCCCCTAATTACCACCTACTGTGACAATAACAGTAGTAAGCTTTAATAGCAAGTCTGTGCCTCAGAGCCTGGCAAGTTTGAGTAAGGCTGTAAGTCTATGATTGTTGTTGTAGCAGCTCTGCCATCAGGAGACCAAACCTGTCCAGTGTCAAATAAGGAAGAGCTTCTATATAAGGCAAAGTTATTATAAGGAGTCGCTCCAGATTGCGAGAGTTAGCACTGGTGGGTGTGTGCGGCTGGGAACTCATTCTAGATGTGCTGAGTTAGGGAAAAGCTGAAAATCCTCCCAGGTTTTTTGATGCTGACACCTTGTAATCTCTTGCTTCTCCCTTTCTTTGATAATTGGTAAACTCATTTCTAATGTCCTAGCCAACTAGAAGTGCTCCTGACTCCTTTGGGTAAGGCGTGGAGGTGACTTGTGTGTAGAAACTCCTTTTTGATGTGAGTTACAGACATGCTTGGTGATGGCAGAAACTGAAGGTGATTGCACCTTTTGTTCTAACTGGAGTCTGGTATCCTCCTGCTTTTCCTCAGGCTGTGGGTCTTTATTTATTTAATTTTTTTTTTTTTTTTTAATTGAACAAGCTTGCTATGGGATAGCACAACTTACATTTCCTTTAGGGCTCTGTGCAGTCCTGGATGATATTTCTACTCTTTTCTTTAGGCTTATCTTTGTTGGTAGAACTTGTTTACTGAGGCTTTATCTAACGTTCATCTTTCTGTTCCTGGTTTGAAGTCATTTGTAAAGTACCTTGAAAAAGAATCACTTGAAAAAGTGATTCTGTTCTAGTTCGTTGATTTCTGCCTCTATTTTCTTTGCACTCATTTATGGATTAACAAATCCTTTTGTACTACAGCTTTTGGTGTATCTTATGCTCCAATGCTGCTTACTGAGTTTGATTTTATGGTTTTTTTCTATTTAATTTCTATTCTATATAGAATTCTATATTTGTATATTTTTTTTTTCACCTATCACCTTACTTATTTCTTACTATTTTTCCCCAGTTATGTATGGGAAGATGAACACAATTTAACGATACATGAACAAAAATTCCTAGTGTTTTGTTTTGGTCTTATTTGGCCATTTCTTAGGTCTTAAAAGCTAGCCACATCAATGAGGGGTAGATAGCATGAGTGCTTTTGGCAGGGGATACCAGTCTTCAGTTGAGAAGAGATCATTCTTTGGAGTGTTATAAAGCAGTCTGTGAAGAGCTGTTTAAAAAAGAAAAGAAAAAGAAAAAAACACAACAGCAAAAAAATCCCTCACCCCAAAACTCAGATCTGTGCACTTGTTAGCATGGTTTTCATTTTGGTACGATGGGGTTCAGTGACACAGCACTGTTATACCTGAGGACAGGTGTAAATTACTTTGGTGCCATAGACTTCATGCCTCAGGAGATACACAGGCATTTCCCCCCCACTCTTTGCCTGCTACGTGCATCTACTGTGTGGATGCTTCACTGTAAATTAAGTGCAGCTGTGCTAAGCCTTATGGTGCTCTTTATTTTTTTGGCAGTGTCGGTAACTTCAGTTAATTTTTTCTAGGTGCAGACTCTAATATTGTGTCTTTTTCCCTGTTAAGAGCGTTATCACTTGTCCTATAAGATTGTGCGAACGGACAGCCGCCTCGTGCGAAGCATACTGACTGCACATGGATTCCATGAGGTGAGTGCTGGGCTGGAACCTGGGTGAATATATGTTCGTTTCTGTGTCAAGTTAGAACAAGGAAGATTCTTGGGAAGCCTCTCAGTGATGTGTTTTGTTTTTTTTCCCCCTTTCTACCACTGCCCTTTGTGCTTTGTCACTCGGAGAGGAAATATGTTGTGAAGCCTGCAAAATTAGGGAGAAAAGGGATATCAAGGTTGTGTGTTGTGTGTTTCTCTTCTTGCTTTAGAGCACTGCCTCATACCTTTAGGAAGATCTGAAGAGTTTTGCCTCTCAGCCTTTACCAAGCTAACAAGTGTTCTTGCAGTGTTTTATATTTGTCTCCTAGCACCTGCCTTGCTCTAAAGAATGTTCTGTCTGCAGCTTATGACAATTGAGAGAAGCGTTTGGATGGTAGTTTTTCTACTGAATAAAGCAAAGTTGAGAAATCTGATCTCCCAAGTTTCCTGGAGAAATCTAAAGTGCTTTTTAAATTGGATTTAGATGGTCTATAAAAAGAACAGAATCACCAGCCTGTTTTAAAAAAAAAAAACAAAACAAAACCAAGAAAACAGTATGTTTATTTTCTAGCATCACTGTATAGTAGCTTAGGACAAGAATCTGGCTAATACCCAATATTACAGGTGGGTAGAGGAAATTGTCTTAAACTGGAATTGCTCTGGTCCCACAGATGCAGGGACACAGTCTGTAGGACAAACAGTGGTGCTTCTCACTATTTCCATGGTTTTTATGTGTGGGTCTCTTGTGTTGCCCTTTTTTAGGTGCACCCTAATAGCAGCGATTATAATCTCATGTGGACAGGATCACACTTGAAGCCCTACCTGCTGCGTTCCCTTACAGATATCCAGAAAGTGAATCATTTTCCCAGGTAAGGTCTTGATAACAAATTTTGTTGTATGTCTTTGTCATGGTTTGTAGTAATGCGAGCATAGCTCTTTTTTTTTTTTTTTTTTTTTTTGTCATATTTTAAAGTCCCAGCAGACTGAATTTGTGCTACATGCTGTTTTCATTCTGGGAATTTGAATGAGATATGTGAGTTTTAAGTGCATGTCCATAGCCCAAATATTGATTTATTCCTCAATCCTCTCTACTTGAGGAGAAAAGTAAACTGTCTGGGAGCTTGGAGTTCTTAGTTGTGGTTATATGCCGCTGATTTACAAACAAGTTTACAAACACCATTGTAACTATTTGCTTCAGTCCCTCTTGAGCATAGCTAAAGGCTCTGCAGATGAGAATGGTTATTAATGCATCCATAGAATAGAGAAAGAAAAGCAGAAGAGTAGCTGTAATTTAAGTTGTTGGCCTATGAGAGGAATGCAGATGCTTTAGTGATAGGCTGTTGCATTGTGTCTGGGTTTTTTTTTGATTTGTTTCTTGTTTTGTTATTTTTTTTATTCTGGGGAAAAAATAACAAGTTTCTTGTTCTGGATCTTCAGGTCATATGAGCTGACACGAAAGGACAGGCTTTACAAGAATGTCTGTCGTATGCAGCTGTCCCATGGATTCAAGACGTTCCATATCTTACCTCAGACCTTTATCCTCCCAGCAGAGTACCAGGAGTTCTGCAGTAAGTTGAGAGTTGCTAGTGATACCCAGACCTGAAGCAAAGTGACTGGCTAGGGGGAGCGGTATTACTCGCGAGTATTCTAGTTTGTTGATCACTTCAGTGGTTGATGAGACTGGAAAGACAGTTGAAAAACTCACATGATTTCTTTGTATTGCTTTTACTCTGCTGCCTATTCCTGCTTGTGTAAGTTCTCAAGAAGCTGGTTGAGGGTTGTGGCTCCAGAATTGAGTTTTCTTTGTTCACAGTGTTGATGATCAGCTTCGTAGCATCTCTGACTAGTGTCTGGGAGTACAGAAGTGCAATGACAAATGAGTTACAGGGCAGAGAAAAGTGTGTCAGTAATAATTGCAGTGATTCCTAAGGAGTAAAAATAAAGTAGATTGATCTGCTCCTAGAGTTTTGAAGTCTTATATGAAGGCAACATCTTACTCCTCTGTAAATAAGCAAAATGTGGAAGGTGTTTCAGACTTATGCTGTTTTCTTCTAACCAGGTACCTACTCTAAGGACAGAGGCCCATGGATAGTGAAGCCTGTGGCCTCTTCCAGGGGTCGAGGTGTCTACCTGATAAACAATGTAAGTACTTATCAAAAGGATTACTTTTCATGACTTGGATTGGAAAGGACCTCAAAGATCATCTAGTTTCAACCCCCCTGCTGTGGGCAGGGTCACCAATCACTAAACCAGGCTGCCCAGAGCCACAGCCAGCCTGGCCTTGAATGCCGCCAGGGATGGGGCATCCACAGCCTCCTTGGGCAACACATTCCAGTGCATCACCACCACTTTTCAGTAACACTGTCTACAAAACTGTGTCAGCTTCCATGTGAGAGGAATGGAAACAGCTAAGCAGACAATGGCCATGCTCTGGATTTCAGCAGTGCATTGATGTGCAGTTCAACAGTCCAGAGCCGCTGGCATAGCTTGTCCTGGCCTTTGTGTAATCAAAAGCAAGCTATTTCTTTGTACTCTGCACTTACCTTGCAGCCTGTATGGTGCTTTCGAGTCTTGGCTTACTAGCAGTGAGTTCGTATTTCCTGAGACAGTTATGGGAAACTGTGCTGCTTCATACTTTCTTTTGTGTCTGACAGTAGGCTGACTTTAGGAAGATTCCCAGAACTCTCTTTGGTTATTTGCCCTTTGCAACCTAAACAGTCCTCAAAAAGTGTCCTCTTCTTAACTCTGGAAAAGACCAGCTAAAATGAAGCCATATGTGACTCAGTAGGATGTGTATCAGTCTTAAGAGTTTTGTTACTTGAATGCCAGTGTGCCTTAATTGAGGTGTAAAGAGGCTTATTCTTTGAATTCGGTATGTTGGTCATAGTATTATGTTGCCTTTTTGGGACTTTGCAGGGGTTAGGTTGTCATAGGTAACAAATATATCTGGATAGGAGCCAGAATACACGAGGATATTCCAATAAATATTCTCAGCAGCAAAACTGACTGGTGAGTTATTTTGTTTTCACTTCACTCACTTAGCCTCCCCTGCATGGAAGGGGTCATGCTGCTTCATCTGTTCTCTACCTGGATCCCTTCCCATAACATAAAGGAATAATTTGCCAAGTGTATGAAGTAAGTATTTCCAGAGCTGCACTCAGATTTTTTTTCTTTGCTTGAAAGAGAAAAATGAGCTCAGGCTTTTATGGCAGTTGGCCATGAGTTGGGAAAAAGACCCTTCTGGGACCAGTCTCCCTTTGTGTAAATCTGTTCCAGAAACATTTCAGCTAGCCTAGCCCAAAGGCTTCATTTTCCTTCATTGTGATTCCATTAAGGGAGTGTCTTCTAGACTCTTATCACAGTGGCTTGTTTTTTAAAACAAACTAAACTCTCAGTTTCTCTGGTCCATAGCAAACATACTGTCATTTTTGTGATGTGCTGAGGGAATTTGAGTTTGTTCCTTTGTATTATATGGAATGCATGTATGTACCTAAGTTTCCTACTCCATACACTGATAAAGCTGAATACCTGTAAAACTGAATAAAGCCAGGGTGATGGGGTTCTCTCTTGGAAACTATTTTATAAGAAATTGTTACCATGAGTAAGTATAACTGGTTACAAGGAGATAAAGCTTTTACTCCTTGCTTTGTATAAGTCTTTCGACAGGTCCCGTGACTTTGTGATGTATTTTTTATTGTACATAGAGCTTCCTGTTCTTACCTACAAGGGTGGCTTCTCTGTCATACTGTGTCCCGGCTGTGAACTGACCCTCAGTAGAAGCTATCTATTCATGTAGTCAAAAGGGTTGGATACTAGCCATAAAGATTGCAACCTGAGGAGTCATTTTCTTCACCTGTGACACTTTCACTAGCAGTCGTAACATATTCTTTCCAGTGCCTTCTAAGTAAATCCCTCCTCTGTGTCTGGTTAAGTGCTTAGGAAACAGACAACAACAGCCATTTCTTATTTCTCTTGCCTATTTTGTTTTGCCATGGGGCTGTTAAACCTGCAGTTTACTCTAAGAAGTATTTCACTGGAAGATTTGGTGGTCTTCTTAATGTAATCATTCTCAGGCTTTTTGTTAGGATCTCATTACGAAAGTGTTTTGTGACTGACTGTTAGTTTTTCATTGTTGTGTTGTGAGGGGAGGTGTTTATGGTCTTATTACCCCCACCCTCTGACATAATACTTGATACAAAGAGGTTTTAGGAGGTGAAAGCTGGAAAAATGATAGGTTTGATCTTGTGGTCCTGTTACTCGTTGAGCCTCCTGGTTTTCTCACTCTTGGATTCTGTCCTTTTGTAGCCAAATCAGATTGTTCTGGAAGACAACATCCTGGTTTCTCGTTACATCAACAACCCCCTGCTCATAGATGGTGAGTATGCTTTGGAATTGCTCTTGCTTTCATGCACTCCTGTTTCTAGGAACAGAAGAGCTCTGCAACCTTTGCAGGAATTTAGTTGATTGAGTCATCTATCTTACACTAGTACCAGGAGGGGGAAAAAAAAAAAAAAGGAAAATTCCTTGAAATTGGGAAGCTTTTCAGTTAGGCTTCAAGCATCATATGTCAGCAGCAGGTAATGGTTTATTCCTCCCATTGCTCTTAGGGTCTGTTGTATTTTCTCAGCTGGTTATGATATATGAAAGGTATTTGCAGTCACTGATTTCTGGCAACTTCATTTCAGGTTTCAAATTTGATGTGCGCCTGTATGTTCTGGTTACATCCTATGATCCACTTGTCATCTATCTCTATGAGGAAGGATTGGCCAGGTAGGGGAGGTTTTTTTTTTTTTTTATTTCCTCAGTGTACATGCACTCTGTGATCAACAGACATGTTGGCTTCCTTCTGTAATTCTGAGCTAGTGGTGAATAAGAGAGGGAAGTGCTACTTCTGGCATCCTGCAAAATTTTTTTAAAGTAGACTATATTTCATTGCACTTTGTCTAGTGAGCTTTCTTTATATAGATTAGAGGGTCTTTAGTGAGGGATTTTATTACATGAGGAAGTAATAAAGTTGGTTTTCAACTTCAGATAGTGGAATGGCCACACACCATTATTGAAGTGTTGATTCTAAAGATTAGATTCTTCGTGAATCCATTTTGTGTTCTTCATGCCCTTTCTTCATTCTCTTGGTACAGGAGCATACAAGGTGAAGAGAAACCTTTTTAGTTTCTGTATAATGATAAATTAAAAAACATTTAGAGACCTGTTGATCTTTGCAGTCTTAATGCCTTCAAATTGTATTTTAAATTTTACATCAGCATTTGTATTTTCTACACTATCAAATATGTTAATTAATTTACTGTCCTTTCCCTAGTAGATGTCAACTTTCTTTTGAATTTAAGAAAGATAACTAAGATTCTGAGGGAGGCTTATCTGCCAAAAATGCCTTATTCTATTTCATCCCAAAAGGAAACTTGATGTGGGCTGCTCTGTATGTCCTGCAGGTGGCACTAGTGGTCTTCAGTTTTAATGATTTGGATTTTTCCCATCCTCTGGATTTCCAAATTCAGATTCTTGGTGGGAGGTGAGGATCTCTGTACTACTGGATTTTGGCTTCCTGTTGCCCTACCATTTAACACTGTGGTGTTAAGTGCTGGGAGAGACCCCTTTATTGCCTCATGTGGTGTAATGCTTTGGTGTAAAGCTGGGACAAAAATTCTGTGAGGTGGGGTTGGAAATGCTTTAACCTTTGGGAGAGGAACCTAGCTGCTACTTCTTACTCAGGAAAAAAACAAAAAACAAAAAACAAACAAACAAAAAAAACCAGTGCTTGAGAGAGCAATATGTAGCAGAGAACAGGGAGGTAATGGCCTGGTATAAAAGGCAGCATTAAAGGAATCTGAGGGGCAATCCACCAACAGAACAAAGCAATCTGTTTTAGGGACGTGCAATAGTGAACTATGGTCTGTGCTTTCTGAAAGCATAGGTAGTCTTTGAAGTGTAGCTGGAGTGGCATTTTCTGGGTTGCTCTTCTGAAATGCTCTTTTTTCCCCCCATTTCCTTCTTCTAGCTTGTCTGAGAGGTAATATGTTCCTCCAGTCTTAGGCTTTGTGTATTTCTAATGTGAGAGGAACCTGACTACTTCAGGAACTGAACTGACTACTGTCTCTACTAGAAAAGAAGTGCTATCAGAATCATAAGATGCATGATCTTCTTGCAAAGGGACAGATTTGATATTGTATGTTTGTTATTTGATAATAACTAGATACTTCCCTAGGCTTAGCTTCTCTTGGCATAGCTAGACTTGCCAAGTTGTGATCTAGACAGGAACGTGAAGCCTCAATGCCAAGAAGAAAGGGGTTATGGATCCAGCCTGGATGACTGTGAAAGAGTGAGGAGAAAATTTCCTTTGAAGGAGATATGAAGGCTGTATACCCGGAGATATATAGCAAAGCTTTCAAGTCTTGCTGGTTGGTTTGTACTTGAAATACTGAATAACAGCTGATTTGCTGTGGTTTAAGTTCTCTTTTTCAAGGCAATTTTTTTGGCAGATTGTTGACTTTAGAACTTCTTGTCCTTTATCTTCCAAAAGCATATTGCCAGTGCCCATGTCAGCTTCCTTTTGTAGCAACTTGCCTACTTTCTCCCCCACAGAATAAACAGTACTTACTACATAATCTTAGATAATCATCAGATATCAGACTTCTGGAGACTTAAGGAAGGTAGCATGAATGGGTTCTGTGTTTCAGATTGTCATTACAATATAACCTTTCTGGTCTTGCCATCATCTAAATTGATCATCTGTGTTTGGCAGCCTGGAGAACTCTGCATTGCATTGAAGCTATAGATTTGAGTTGACCAGCTGAAGCATGTGTTCTAGAAAGAACAATGCTGTTGATAAGCTTAGTCCAGGTTTGACCAAGCGTATAACTCAATCATCTGATCTTTTGTTAAAACCTAGCTTGTTTTGTCTGACTTCTTAAAATATGTGATAAAATATTTTTATTGCTGTACCTTTTAAATCCTAGTATGCATAGGAAGTGAAGTGTTAATAAACCAGAGTCTTCATTAGAGGCTGACCTCAGAAAATGCTTTTAAAGGTGACTCACCGTACCCAAGGAATAGTTATGTGGGCATTAGCAGGTGGAAGCCCCAAGGCTGTTCTTGTGGCAGCTGTTGAATTGGTGGATTGTGTGGTTTTTTGGAGGGGCATACTTCAAGCACAATAGGCTTGCTATTCTTTGAAGTACATGTGAAAAGGACATGGGGAGTGCTCCCTCCAACAGTATAGGCTGCTCCCTGCCCGTGTTACCAACTGGGAGTGGGATGCTTCTCGGTCTCCCATGTGATTATTTTTCCCCTCTTCCTAGGTATCTCCATATGAGATGGGAAGATGTCCTGTCTTGCTTGGTGCCTGCTGAGAGAATGGGCCTTGACACATGGTAGTAGTTCATAGGGAAGTGTCTCTGTTTTCAGGATGCTTCTCCATAGCCTCTTTCTTACCTAAGCTGCAAGATTTGGGTAGCCACAGTTCAGAGCCTAAGTGGCTTGAAGGGCATTAATCCAGTGGGAATTTGTTAGTCACATTTACACTGAAATTAAAAAATAGATTGTGAAATGAATAAAAAAAAGCAACACTGAGCTGAAAACCAAGACTTCTTGCAAAGGCCCCCAAGGAGCAGCAGCTGGGGGGGGGGAACCTTCCAGGGTGACTTGAGACAGAGTGGCATCTGGGCTTCCCAGTGCTGCTACGAGCAGCCTTCCTGCTGCCTGAGCTCCCACCAGCCCATGACAGAACCCCTCCTTCGGTAGCCTGGCTTCCTAATTAGCACTGGCTCCACTGGGATATTTACCTTTTCTGTGCTGGATTCCTGTGGTTTCCAAGGAATTCACATTACCTCACAGGCTGTGCTTAGACCAGAGTGTGCTGTAGCAGCCTGGTCCCCCCCCCCCCCCCCCCCCCCCCCCCCACTGCTCTGACAGGAGCAGTAACTCCTGTCGGCCTCTGCATCTGAAGGAATGCATTTTGTTTCTACGTGGGCACTTGGGTGTAAACTGCAACCACTTAGGTAGACATCACCTTGCATGGAAGCTGTGGAGCAGTGTTTCATTAGGCATCTCCTCTGGGCTTTGGGCCAGTGAGTAGTGCGTACAGACAGGAGGGTTTCTACTGCTTCCTTCCTTCTGTTAAGAGAAGCAAGGTTTGAATGACCAAAGGGGAGCATAGATCCATCTGCACGTGGTTAATATGATTTTCTTAATAAAAATGTACTATGTATACAGACACCCGTTAGCTCATTTTAGACTCTATTGTTTACCTTAAATTTGCTTGTGTTTCTAACACAGTGGGGGTGTGTAATAAATATATATATAGTATTACTTTAACATTATAAATGTACAAACACAATGTGTATTTTTATATACAGGTGTATCCATACGCACACTGCATATGCATGGAGCTTGCTCCAAAAGTAATGCCTTCTATTTATTCATGTGGAAACCACAGCAGGTACAAAGAGCACTACTTCATAGTATTTTGTAGCTGAGAATTTGCTCTATTTTTCAACGTGGTCACTGCCATTAGTCATGCATTTTTACCAGTGATGAAGAAGAGCCTGTGTGCTGCACTTGTAAAAATCTGCACCAGAGGAGGTGACTTGCTGTTGCCACAGCTGAAACACACCACCCACCATCTCATTATGCTCATATCCATCCACTGTTTGGTCTCCACAAATGTTCAGCAAGCATCAATGAATGTCAGTGAGTGCAATTTTTTTTCCTCATGGAGTAATTCAGTTCTGCACTTCCACGTCAGGTGCCATTTGTCAGTGTGGTCAAGATTGGAAGATTGGTTACCATCTAGTCTAAATCCCTTGTGCAAGTAGGGCCACTCAGATCTCGTGAATCTCAGAACCATTTGAGCATTAAGCATCTCCATGGGTAGAGATTCCACAACCTCTCTGGGCAACCTTATTAGTGCACGGTCACCCTTGCAATGATACCTTACATTTCTTTGGTTCAACAAACCTGCTGAGGGCAGTGCATGTATTGAAATGCACAAATTTGTTCTGAAAGTATTTTTTTAAAAACAAAAAAAAACATAAAAACCCCGAAGTCTTTTCCTTTCCCTGCTGTTTCTGGGTAGGTTGCTCCTGGATCTTGTTCTTTAACATAGAACTGCTTGCATCATTTTATCTATCTTGGCTGGGGAAGCTGCCATAGGAGAGATGTCACTGAAACTTTTTTTTTAAATATACATCTTTTGCAAGGTTTGCTGTCTGTTCCTGTTCTCTTCCGAACAGATGTATCAGGTAGATGCTGTTAAATAAATAATGTTGATGAGAGATTGTGATGTTCTCTATGGGTTTTTGTTTTTTTTCTGACCTGTGCTGTAAAGGAGCAGATTCCTGGATAGCATTCTAGAACCCAGACCTTGGTACTGTTTAAAAGGGAAGTATTTGTAGTTCTCTTCTACCAGTTCTTGTCCACTGAACAATTACCTCAGGGGTGCTTGGTTCTTTTGGCCCTGACCTCAGCAGCAGTTCATGAGAACTGCAGAGAGAATGGTGCAGCCAACCAGTGGTGCAAACAAACTTCTGTGTGGCCTTTTCCCTAGACAAAATGGCAGCCAGTATATTAACAGGGAAGCTAGAATCTATTTACTAGAGGGTGAGGGGAGAAGGGGAGGACAAATAGATTGAGAAAGTGAGTCCAAGTATAAAATGTGAGGCGCGTGCTTATAGGAACACTGTACTGGTTATTTCCAGGACATTTAGGCAGGAGTTCTGTGTGTAGTCATGGAAAAGACTGTTGTAATGTGTGCTTTTTCTGTAGTACTTGTTTGAGAGAAAAGGGATTAAGTATTCTTTCCTTTCTCCCACTCCAGGGTCTTTTCTCTTTTCCTCCTCCTTTCCCAGGCTCTGGCTAGATGTCTCAGGCATTCCAGAGCTGCCAAGTTTTATGCAAACCCGTGCAACAACTTCTGTAAATATTTAATGATCCAGTTTACGTATTTGCAAATTGACTTGCATCTGACAAACTTCACCTTGTGGTCAGTTCATTTCCCAGAGGAGTACTAAGAATAAGAGCAATGTGCACCCCCACAGATAGTTTCCTGCCTGAATGAGTGGTAGTTGAATGGTAGGCTATTTATGTTAAGGCAGTGTGAGGATGTGAGTTGGGGCAAGTAAAGCTTTGGGGTGGTGTGGTGAATTTGGGAATTTCTGGAGGTAAGCGCAGACTCTGTGATGTATTTATTAGATTGCTAGGTCAAGGGGCAGAAGTTGTGCGTGTCACTTGTGGAGTAGGTGGGCTACTGAAGGTGATCTTACAAGGGGGGAGAGAGGGCAGTAGTGGCTCGATATCTCAATATCAAAGGTGATTTTTTACAAGGGAAGTGTGTTGCATGACAGGGAGGCAAAGAGCTGGCATACCTCTGGGTAATTCAGTGTTAACCTGGTGACTACAGATTTTCCTGGATTCCTCTGAAAGTTTTAGTAAGGGTTTCTCCCTTTATGTGTTTGTTCCTGCTGGTTAGACCAGCTGCTGCCACTACTACCATCCTGCCACTGCTTGCTTTTGATTGCTCTTTCCCTTTCTGCCATCCAATGGAAAACGCAGCCAACGGGAAGGCAAATGCATTCTTGTTGAAGGTGAGCATTGTATAGTTGCAGGTAAAGGGAACTAGTTTTTGCCTTTGACTTGAGCTGGCATGTACCTTTGTGACTTGCAGCTGAGATGCAAGCAGGTGTGTTCTGTTAGAACTGTTGAACATATGAGTGCTGCTTTTCTATTCTGGATTTTAAATTCAGCATTAAAGGGCATCTACTCTGTCCTGAGGAAAGAGAAGTCGCAGTGGAAGGAGTGAAGGCTGCAAGGGCTGTTCGTAATCTGATTGCTGCTGCTTCTGCCCAGGAGGCTGGATTGCTGGCAGCAATTTGAGTGGAAACTGAAGAGCACACAGGCAACCTCAGTTTAACCTTTTTTGTTTCCAGCTGCAGTCTTGGGGAAGAAGCTCCCTCAGAATGGTTCTGTCTAGAAGCTTTTGGAATCTAATCTCTTATATATCATGCTAGGAAATGTCCTTAATTTTGTTAACTTGTCCCTTTCCTCAGTTTTTTAAAAAGCAAGATTCATCAGAAAGGGAAAGTCTGGGAGAATGGTAGCGTAACAAGGCCAGGGAAACAAGCTGTTGAAAGTGATTCTCTCACTTGTTTGGTGTGAGCAGTGAATAGAGTGACATCTGTGAGCAATAGCATGTGTGTGATGTCATATTGGGCTTATGTGGCGAGGTTTTGGTAACTGTGCTGCAGGGGTGGCCTCTGTGCACAGAATACAGCAGCTAGCTGCTCCATGTCAGATCAGAGCCAGCTCAAGAAGGGACCCCTGGGAGAGCAGATTTAAGAAAGGAAAAAGTGCTACGTCAGAGCAGCTGGGAGAAAGTGTTATGGTAGAGCTGAGCTACCTGCCAGTGTGAAAGCACCACAATACATAGCACAGAGGTGACCCAGGCTAGTGCTGTGATAGGGAACTATTCCTTCTTCCCGTCTGTTTCCATCCCCCATCAACAACCATTGTCAAATGAAAATTTGTGCTTAAGAAACTGTGTTATGGAGAAAACAAATTTGAGTTCAAACCAAAACAGAGCAGATATCCTTTTGATGGTGGATGCAGAACAGCAGAAATTCCATTTTTTACCATCTCTATAAGATTTCATATTCTTAGCAGAAAGAACTTATGTTTTACATGAGATAGAAGAAATAGCATATCTGCTTGCACTGCACTGAAGTGACAGTGTTGTCTAATTAGTAGTGGAAAATTCACCTGTTCCTGGACTTTTTTTAAGAAGTCCTACAGGAAAATCCTCTTTAAGACTTCAAAGCAGTGTGAATTTAGCAGTTGAACCACTCAGGACACACAGGTTTACCTAGCAGCAATACAGAACAGCGAGTGTGTTGGCTTTCTTTAACACACAAAGCATTTTGTGTAGTTCCTGGCTTGGATAGGATTGGTACAACAGGGTGAAAATAACAGTGAGCTGAAACAGAGCAAGAAGGGGGTGGGGGGTGGTAGTGAGCACAAGATGGCATCTTTGAAGATTTTCGTGTGATAAAATAGCCTCCTTTGGCTGAAGATGTGCCTCCCTGTGTGGATACATTGGCCTGTGATTTCAGAGCATTCTTGGATTCCTGGCTGGTTGCAGGCTCCCACATAGCAGCATCTACCAGTAATACTTTGGCTAAGAAACAGTCCTATCCTGGCGGATGATGACCTGGCTTCAGTTATTTGTGCCTTCATCACTGTTTGGCTGGATTATAGCAATATGAGATACCTGGGCATGGAGCCTTTAGTGCTTAGGAAAACAGCTTGTACAGAATGTTGCAGCATGTGCTTATGGCAAATTGTGTTGCAGGGAAAATATCAGACTTTCTGTGACACCTTCCCATATAGTTTTTAAACTGTTATAGGATCTTGGCCCTTTTAGTTGATAAATGTTCAAGGTTTGGGTCTATAAAGGGTTACTGGTGCTTTTTAATGATGTGGACAGAAGCTTGATCATCCTCTAAAAGACTGAAAGACTTAATAAAAGTTTATTCTAATCTCAGGAGGTTTTGCAAGAAGATTTTACAAACACTGAATTTTTCCTGCTTTCCAATCTTACAGGCCTGTTCCTCTGACCTTACTCTATCTAAAAATTTCTGATTTTTTGCTGAAGCAAGACATTCTGTAGCATACAAGTCTCTTTCCTGGAGAGACCAAGTGCAGCAGGTGCTTTACCTTGTTACTTTACTGTTACTTTAGCCTTGTTACTGCTTTGGAAGAAAAGTGCAATGATGTGTTGTATAAAAAGCTGTGGAATTGTAAAGTGCTGAAGGTAATTATAACTAGTGATAGTAATGCTCTGCCATTCCAAGCAAGTGCTGATTTCTTGTAAGAGGTTTGGGCTATTGCCAGTACTGTACTTACGTACAGTGCAATACAAGTACACTGGAATCTCTTCTGAATCATCAATTCCTATGGAAATGTAAATCCTATGGTAACATCTGTCTTAGGGAATGCTACTCAGACCAACTAATGAATCAGGATGGTCTCAGTAGAAGGAAGTTAATGCAAGCCTTTCAAAGTTAACAAACTGCTGTTTAGAAGTTATCTGCTAGGGGTTGATATTAGCATGTTTCTGGTTACATACATAGCTGACAGCAATGACAGCAACAGAAGTGCAGTAAAACTAATTGTGCACTGCTTGAAAGTACTGAAGGAGCCCTGACTTTTTGAAATAGCTTGTTGCCTATGCTGTCTTCTAGGACCTGGCTGAAAGTGTATTACCAACAGGTGCTTTCAGTATGCTGCTAAAAGGTGATTGTTAAGGTGGAATGATGAAGATTAAGAATCAAATACATAACAGGATTGTTAGTATTTTCAAAGCAGAAGAGCTAAATCCAGGAAACTTACAGTTAAACTGAAGAGAAATGCTAATATTTTAAGCTGTGGAAATTTGTGGAAAAGGAATCCAAGCTTCCAAGCTAGTTTCTGTTGCCAACTGCTCTAACTTCATGTACAGTTAAAGCTGAGAAAAATATGGTGAAAAATTATGCTGTTGTTTTTTTTTTTTAAGCTTGCCACTTGGTTGCCTCATGAAGGTTTTTTTTTTTTTCTGCTCCCACTTGTGTATTTAAAAATAAGTTTAATTTGGCATACAAATTATGTCAAATTTTATGACATAATTTGCTTTATGAATTTGCTTGTACTGTTCTGGAGAGATTTCTCAAAATGGCTATCAAATGAGAGCACTAGTGGCTTCAGTTTCACTGAGAAGTGAGGTTTTTGGCAGTTCTTTCTAAAGAAAAGATTATTGTGCAACTTGTTGGATATTCTTGTGTACTTCAGTTTCTTCTGAACTGTGGAGAACAAAAAGGGAAAGATAAAGAGAGATGGCATTAATAAAGTGAAGGGAGTTGCTTTTTTTTTTTTTTTTCTTTCAAGTTCATTGTGCATCCAGATTCTCCAGATTCCCTTCCCTTTCTCCCTCCTCCATTTTTTGTTCCTCTCTTGGAAATGACTTGGTCTTCTGACTTGGTGCTTTCTTTCACTCGTGCTACTCTTCTTAGGGTAGCATATGTTTTACTTCCACTTTACCTTATTTTCTTCCCCTTTATCTCTTCTGAGATACTAAATTCTTAAACTATAGCAGTATAGGAGAACAGCTGGAATGAAGAATACAGAGGTATGGGATTTTTGTTGTTATTTTGGATGGGCTTTTATTTATTTATTTATGTATGGTCAGCTGATAATTTGGGGTATGTGGGATTGTTGATTATTTTCCTTCTTTTTGATAGTTCTGCCAGTCAGATGGCCTGGATTCTGTTCTTGAGCTTTTGTTTAAAATATTTTATCAAAAATCTGAGGCTGAAAGTATATCGTGAAAAAGAAACTAATGACATAAAGGATAAGAAAATTATTTCCTTGCAGTTGATGGCAGGTCCACGTGGTTCTAGAATGTTACCAACGTGGCCACAAATGGTATTATCCTCTGCTTAATATTTGTTTTATTTCAAGTTAATCAATGGCTGTTCTTAAAGTGAAGACACCGCTCTGTGTTCTGACTGTACATCCTAACAACCTCCTTTATCATACCCAGAAGAAAGTGTGTCTGTATCTGATTGAAAGTTAATTGGTATCCTTCTATACTTGCTCAAGTGTTCTGTCAGATCTGTGAACTTATCTGACTTGCCTGTGGCTGCACAGTTTGTGAAAGGAATCAAGGAGAATGGCTGGAACATGCATGTCAGCAGGCACTGAGCTTTTAGGTGCAGTATATCCTTAGACTGACAAAGGCTGATCGTGCAACTACATGTTTAGAGTGTGACTTCTGTCCAAGATGCAATTTTAAGGGCTTTGAATTGGCATAGCCGTCAGAAGAAACAGTCCTGCGCTCTTCCTGGCTGCTGTTTGCATCTTTTCCTGATAGAGGTATGTGATCACTTCCCGTCTGGCTGCACAATATGAGCTATGATGGAGGAGTAGCCTGGACAGCTGTACTAGAGCTTGGTTGTGGGAAGCTCCCTTCCCTCCCCAAGACACATCTGTTGCTTCAGCATTCAGTCAACTTCTTCCTAAACAAGCATGCTTTGGTAAGATTGAATGCAGTTTTGTGCCTTTACTCCTGTACACATTCGGAGCAAGTGCTGTCCCTTGTGTTCTTTTACCCCAAGCCTTTCTGCATGGTGAACTGATCTGATTTGCTAACAGCTCGGCGCAAAAAAGCTGTTTTTAGGTGACATGCTGTGCAGTGACAGGCACTCTTCACTCTTTTAGCAGTGCAGATAAAGTGAAGCTGAGTAGCTGAGCAAAGAGAATATGGCTACTGAAAAAAAAATTCTTACTGACTCCATTTGTAGTTATGTGCTCTACTGCTCTCTCTGCTTCTTCACTCCCAGAACAAAAGCAAAATAAAAAATAAATAAAATCTCTTCAGCTAAAATCTGTCCTTTTCAGCTGGATCAGTTCTTTGGTTAATTTCAGTGCAAACATCTCTGATGACAAGGTATGGCTAAGAGGGCGTTAATGGATTACTTGGTTGCAGTACAGGTAATTAATGCCTTTTAGTTAGAAAGTCATCACTGATGTAGACAGAAAAACAAGCTGCTTAAACTGTGGTATTGCTGACTGTAACAGGGTTCAGACTAACGAGCTGAATGAGATAGCAGTGACTTCTGTGATTCTGTGACTTGCTGCTGATTGCAGTCCATTTGTCCTTTCCTCCTGCGCAAGTCAGATGACATCTTTGGGATATGAAAGGGTTGCATAGTCCCCGACACCCTGGAGCAGATGCTGCCTTGTTGGGCAAATTGATCTGGTCTGCAGGTTCTGTCCCTCGTTTCTTTACTTATTCTTGAGAAAGAGGATTGACAGTTGTAGAATTTACAGTCAGCAGAGATTGAAGTCTATTCCTTTTCTAAGGCTTCTGTGGAGTACAGAAGAACTCAGCTGTGTTTATAAGAGACTTCATAGAATATTAGCTGTAATATGCACATGTAGCATACCTGCTATATGTGTGTATGCATTTCCCGGGACTGGTGGATATTACATGTTCGTGGTAGCTCTGAATGTGAAATTGGAGGGGCTGTGGCAATAAAGCTAAGTGGCCTGAATTGAAGCAGCCAAGAAAAAAACGTGTCTAGCACGCATACTGTTAGGTCTGGAAAACTCCCAAGAGAAGAAATTGAGCTTCCTGCTGTAAGACACTGAAAAATAAATGAAATGTGTCTGAATGTGGCCCTAAACTGTATTTTATTTTATTTTGGTCAAGAGAGGTTGCATTTGATGAAGTCATGTTGCTTACATCCTCTCCCTAGATGTTGGAGTCAAATGGTCTGTGTAATAGATTGTATTTAGCGAGCGTATTGCTCATTCCAGAAACATTATAAATCCTTTCTCTCTTTTCAGGTTTGCAACTGTGAGGTATGACCAGGCATCGAAGAACATTAAAAACCAATTTATGCATCTGACTAACTATAGTGTCAACAAGAAGAGTGGAGATTATGTCAGGTACTTGAAAAATGGAACTTAATTTCTAGAAGCTGGGTCAGCTTACCTCAGTCTAAGTTTGGTACCAGTCCTCAGTTATGCCATTGGTGTAAACTTAACTTGTTTATTTTAGCTGTGATGATCCTGAAGTGGAAGATTATGGAAATAAGTGGAGCATGAGCGCAATGCTGAGGTACTTAAAACAAGAGGGGAGAGACACTGCAGGTCAGTAGAGATTGTATTGTTTTATTCCTTTATTAGATCTTAATCATCCCACAAGGGTGAATTGTAAGAAGTCAGGGAAGAGCCATAATGAATCCCATTTAGCATCAGAGCAGGGTGGAGGGAAGCGTCGTTCCTTACAGCTTTCTCACTAGAGTTGTGCACTTATTCTCTATCCCTAGAGATGAGTCCTGTCCCCAGAGGTAAGGCCTGTCTCCTTCCCTTTTGCAAGTAGTATTCTGAGCTTTTCACAGGGTGTGTTTCTTAATATTTTTACCTACATTTCCCGTTTCTTAAGGTCATTCCATCCCTTCTAAAAGCTTCCCTCCCTCTACTGCTCCCATGGCCTGTTCAGTCTGATGAGTGACCAACCTCTGGAGAGCTGTGCCAGTTTGAATGATCTTGGATGTGGTGTCATCTTTCCATGGCTCAGGTTTTTGCTGAGTGTTTTCATTTCAGTCTGTGTTTCATATAAAGTTGCTCCCTCTTCCCCACCTTTGCCAGGTCTGCTGGGAGTAAATGCATATGCAGAGCAGAATCAAGGTGTATTGTTTAAGTGATAAATTAGCTGTGACACTGAGCCATCAGTTACACTACTGATAGCAGCTCTGCCCATCCTGTAACTGCTGCCAGGGAACACTTAGATGGTGTAGGAAGGGGCTTGAATCTGGCTTTCAGATGGAAGTAGACTTTTTCCCCAGCATGTGTATGTCTGATGACTTATACCATACATTTTCAGTCAGCTCTGTAGGTGTAGTTATTAATATTGATAAGTCCTGTTCCACTGCCCTCTTCAAGCAAAAGACGTGCTCTTAAGTAAAATGCTGAGCAATGTGAGCGGGCTTCTCTGTAACTCTTGTTACAAAACTACTTGCACCTTTCTCTGATGTATCTGGTTCTGGTCTTAGGAAGGCAGAACTCTGGCTGGAAAGTGCTGATTCTGTCTGGGCTGGCAAGTTTTTTGTGCTATGAGATGTTTATGCGCACTTACATTCCCATGCTTTGTTGCTTCCACTTAGGCTTCCTGTGACAGAGAGGCTGACATCTGAATTTGCTTGCATACTCATTCAGGTCCCTGCATGTCATCAGCTAAACACAAAAAATAGTAATTGTATGTCTAAATCAAACTCTTTAGTCAATTGGTACTGGATGTTTTTTGGGACAGGGATTTCCAAATATTTGCGTGGGTTTGCTGGAGGTTTTGATGTGTTTGCTTGTGTTCCCTTTGAGGGGTGAGAGAGGTTATGCTATCATCCTTATAGATTGTCAGACTAGGACTCTAATGTTTGCTCCTTCCCCCCTCCTCTCACTCCTCTGTTGTTTGTCCTTGAAAACAGAAACTATGTTCTTTCTGTTGCATGATTGATCCCAAACTGAGTGTAGGATCTAGGTCTGTATCTAATGTGCATCTTTTCCTGCCTTTTGCTCCCTATTTTGACTCTGCTTCTTATTTCTGAGCTCTGTTTGTGGGCTTATACAGGAGCCAGAGAGAGCTTTGTAACTGAAGCTGCAGGTTATAGACAGGACTGGGAGCTGTCAATAGTTGTATCATTTTGAAGAAATTTGTAAGTCCTAGTCTGGGAACAGCTACTTTAGAGGAAGGTGCAATGTCATGGAACATGTATTACATGGAATTCCACAACAAAAAAATATTTTGTACTTTAGTGGCTGTGGTTTAAAGGCTTACCTTGCTAATACACTCTCGCTTAATCCTTCCTAATGCCCTGAGAGAGCAATGATCAGACTCCAGCTGACTTGTGCTGATGTGCTTGCCACATGTTTCTGCTTACTTGCATTGTACTTATACTCTTGTATCATACTCACTTGTGACCATTTTTGCAGTAGGTTATGTATGCATGTATATGTTACTGCTTGCATGGACTTCCAAAGATTGCTTTGCCATTCATATGCTCTCATGAACTTTGGTTCACAAAGGTATCTGTCTGATGTCTAAATATTCATGTTTTTCTAGATATGGTGCGTTGCTTCACAATCTACTTTTTTTTTTTCTCCCCTTCCTTCTGTTCAGCACTGATGGCCAGTGTGGAAGACCTGATTATCAAGACGGTAGTATCTGCTGAGCCGGCCATTGCTACAGCTTGTAAAACTTTTCTTTCACATCGTGGCAGCTGCTTTGGTAAGGAACTGGTGACATCTGTGTTGATTGGTTTTTGACTGTTTGAAAGTTGCATCTTTCCAGTGCTTGCATTTCCTATTGCAAGGAAGCTGATCCTGTTTTTCAGCTCACTATAGGCCTCTGGGGCCAGAGGTTGCTGAATCGCAATTGCCACTGTGCTGGTGTTATTCATAGAGTCTCATACTAAAAAAGAGGATGATGAAAAGTGATATGAAAGGCAACTGGAGAAGAGCTGGAAAGTTGAAATAACTGACCCACTAGCCCTTGCAAAGGATAGCTATAGATAATTAAATATCCCTTCAGAGTACTTAATACTTTCTGTTGGGCTAGATGGCTCGATATAGTTCTGATTTATAGTCCTACAGGGGTTTGATGGCTAAAGAAGAGATGTGTAATGCAGTTCCTGGAATGACAGTGGTGGTAATGCTTCTGGGGTTGTACTTGTGTGAGAGTTCCGCAGGGCGGCGTTGAAGCCTATTTCTGGCAGTAGCTGGATGCAGAAGTATGTGCTGGCAAAGGGCTTTGAGAACTTGCTGGCAGCAGATGCTGGGAAGAGGTCCAGAAAGCAGTGGCTGGTACCACAGTGTGCCTTCTCCTGCTTTCCAGTGGCTGCTTCCCAACCTTCCCTGAAGAGGCCTCCTCCTGCTCTTTGCTGCCCTCAGCTCACGCAGATGCACACACAAGGGAGCAGTCTTGGGGCAGGGGAGAAGACTCTAGAATGTTTCAGTTTCTGTGTTTAGCTGTTGGGCCTTATGTTTAAACTAGCTGTGACAGGTAATTCCATTTGTGTGGTCTTTGCATTGCACTTGGGTATTTACTGTTGTATAGCTTTCTACACTCTAATATAAATGTTGTCATCTTTGGATCCTTAGGGGTGGCGAAAATCCAAGGACACGTGGCTGATATGTTAGTGACCTGCTAAGTTACCTTAGCTTCCCCAAAGTAGCTCTAATGTCTTTGTTCAAAGTTGGAGAGCTTTGGCATACATGGGGACTTGAGTTAGGTGGTCTTTTTAGTGAAGTAGTAATTCTCCAGAATCTATTCCAGAAACATCAACAGCTAGATTAAAAAGCAAAACACAAACAACAAAAAGCTGTCTTAACTACCCCTTTTTTTTTTTTCCTCCTATATTCCTCTCTGTTGTGTCTCTAGACTCCAGCAAGCTGTGTATGTGGAAATTTGTGTTCCTCATGTACTTTCTGCTGGGCCTGGCTCTGAGGTTATTCCACTTCCTGCTGCCTCCCCAGGGCTGCGCTAACCACCCTCTCAAATGCTCCCCCACAAATAAACTGTTTTGTTCCATTTGTTTCAATGTAAACATAAATTTAGAGCTTCCCAGGAAAGAGAGCTTAAGTAGGAGCCATGCTGCTTCCCTAGGGAGCCTGAGGCATTTCCAGAGCTCTACACTTTCTGCCACCTTCCCTTGCAATTAAGTGGTGGTCCTTGTCCCAAGGATTTGAGCTTCCCTTGTCATGCTGTATGGCTTTTTCTTCATCCCTGTGTCACTTTGTTTGTGCCACTTTTGACTGTGTTGGAAAAAAAAACCAACACAAAAAAGGCAGTTGTTCTAGCTGGAAATGTTCAGAATGGCTGAATTAGTAGCTGTTAACATGAGGAAGAAAACTGGGAATGAAGATTTTGAGTTAGCATGCAGAGGCTCCCAGGAGCCTTTTAATTCCCTCTGGGCTGCAAACAATGAAACTGCATGTGTGTCCTGAGAGAAACTGATAATTTAAAGAATACCTCACACTTATAAAACAAGTATCTGAAGGACAGATACAGAGGTAGGCCTTATTTCAAAATATTGTCGATGAACACGAGTAACTTGATGTGTATTTTATTCCAGTACTTGTAATGCTGTTGTGGGAAATAGGACTCCAGCACAGTTACCACCTTCCTGATTAAAAATTGTGTCATAAGTACTTAATTTGCTTAGATTAGGCTTTCCTCTTTATTTCTGTAATAATTTAGATCTCGTGCTGTGAAGCACCTGCAGTAAATTTTTAATGTGATATACTTGTCTTTTAGATTAAAGGGAAGAGACTCCATTCATGGCTTCTTCATGTTCTAAAACAAGACTGGTGAGACAGTCTGTATGGTTCCAGCTACCCTTGCTTGCCTAGAAAGTGAGAGTGGTAGGTCAGAATGCTTCTCTTTCTAATGTCAAAGTGGCGTGCTGATGAATATTTGCAGAAAGATTGTAGTCAGTTCTCTTTCAGCCATGTAGTGTGAGCTGTTAACTGCACTCTACTAATAACTGGTTCTCAGAGGTCTTCAGATGCTGAGTAGTTCTGTTCCTCTGAATTGCATCATAAAGTTGTAAAGTACTACATGGCTTTCTTGCATCCATCTTCATGCATTTGCAATAACAACGTGAACTCAGCACTCTTTTTTTTTTCCTTATTTAAAATTAAGCTGCAGGTAAAAACTCTTAACCAGTTCAGTTATTGGTTACTGGTGGAGCCTTCTTCAAGTAGAAACTGGATTTTGCACTGACTTTGAAAGACATGATATATCAGTGTGAAGAGGAGGTGCAACGGGGATACATGAGCTCAAGCAGATTAAAGACTGCTTTGTTCTCTTCTGGTGTAGGCACTTCTGGGTGGACTAAAAAAGACAGTGAGAGCTGTTTTCAGGCAATTTGAAAACTCTGTGTAGGATTGTTTAGTAGTGGATGAAATGAAGGTGCCTGTGTGCAGGATTTACTCATACCAGCATCCTGTGTAGTGCCATACGAGCCTGGAGAAGCAAAACATTAAGTCCTGTTTCATTCCCAGCTCTGGTCAACTCAGCAGTGACACTGTTGAGCACTTGTGCAATCAAGAAGGCAAGGCAGGGTAGGGTAATGTACGTGTTTCTTGATCCCAGCAAGGCACTGAATGTCCTGTTTAGCCTCTACTTTGTTCTAAGGCTAAATTGATCATACTTATGCTTCTAAATCTCATTTATTATCAAGATAGGATAGAGCAGGCAAATCATTGTACTACTTGTGTGGTGAGTTAAATACTTAAAGTCTTTATTCGTTTCTTATCACCAGTCTTCAACCATCTACACTACTGTTGTTTGTGAACTCTTGGTTTTCCTAGCAGTAGCAATTGGGAGAGTGCTAACAACTTTTAGAATTGAATGGTGCTGGCCTCATCTTTGAAGAATTTTGAAGGATACGAAAATTTGAGATTATTAAGGAATTTCTGTGCACGCTTGCTTGACATTATTCTAGGAAAGTCCCTGTCTGGAAGCTTAGGCCAGCCTTACATATACCACGTGCATATGTTTTCATCTCTGAAACTGGATTAAGGTATATGACAAAGCCAGAGCAGAACAACTATTCCCCACACGTATTCTTTTTCTGTGAAGCTTAATCCATTCTACTTTTATTTCTTTGCTGCCAGTCTTTGCTGTAGAGCCAGTATGTAAAGATGCCATTTTGAATCTGAAGAAGATTGTCCTGAGCATCTTCTGCCTCCCATCAGTCTCAGGAGTATTGTACCATCCTGGATGGATCTCCTAATGATGTTTATAATGTACTAAGGTAGTTTTTGTAGTATATGTTTATCTTCAAATTTGACTGAAACTATCAGCTTGCAACTAAATGGTAAGAAGCATTTGAACAGTATGTCTTGTAGTGATAGCTCAGTAGGAGCTAGTCTGTCCCGGCACTGTTCTCCTTACTTGTCATTTTGTGGCTGTAAGAGGTCTCTAATGGATTGATGAAGTAGAATCCAGAGCTCAGCTGAAAATCATTGTGAGCGTCTTTGCAGATATGCTCGTTTAAAATGGGACAATCTGTCTTTGTTGCAAAAGCAGAACGGTTGCACTCTGCGACTCTGCAACTTTTTTCTGTGTGTGTCACTTCCTAACTTCAGGTTGCTTCCATTAAATTACAGAAAACCTCTTCTGCAATAAATCTGCTGCTCTTTCCCTAGTGAGTGAGCTGAGAACAAGGACCAGAATTACAGTGACCTTCTAGCAGTTGAGCTTATTCTATGCAAAATTATGAAAACATTGCGCTGCAAGCTATTACTTGTGACTTAGTTGCTAGACTTAACGGAGAATAGTGAATTCTTTGGTAATATTGTCTAAAAGGGAGAACCAGTGCAGTCTTTGGCAGAAATATAAGCCAAACTTTGACTATATGGTAGTTTACTAGAACCAAAAGCTTGAGAAAATGTATCAAGCCTTCCTCTTATTCTTTAATGACATTCATTAAAGACTAAAAAATAAACATTTATCTCTGACTGAACTGTTTGCTCTTAGTCTTCAGTCTAAAGCTAGCACTTCTCTTGGCAGGATTGGGATGCTCTGGTAGCAGTGATTTCTCTTAATGGGAATGAGAGAATAGAGGCTGTCCCTGCTGAATTTTGGCAATAGCCACGACCTCTTGATATAATTCTAATTTAGCAAACTGAAAGGATGAAATGTTTTTGTGGATCATAGTAGCAGGGTGAGTGGAGCGAGAGAAGGCACTGTGGAAACTTGGTAGCATGGTTTCTTCCCTTTTTCCTTTTTAATAAGAACAGTGGTGCAAGATGAGTTGTTGTAAATCTACTGTTACTGCAGCTTGATGCAGCAACGGCTCTTCTGGCCTTTACTTCACTCAGAAGAAAGTGTCAGTCTTGCTGAAACTGATAATTTCAGAGGGTAGACTTCTGGCCTTTGCTATGTTTACATGATTCTAAATTTTTTGTACACGTAATTTTGAGTTTCATAGTGAGAGGGTACTACTTTTGTTTTTAATCCAGGTTGTGCGTTTTCCACATGTGAAAGAATGCCAAGGAGGCATTACTATAATTGGGAATATAGGTAATTAATCTTCTTAATTAATCTCAGCCAGACTTGAGAACTCTTTGTGCTATGCCCAGTATGGGGACCCGATACATTTATGTACATTTAAATACATAAATTTATGTATTTATGTATTTATGTAAACCCGATAAATTATGTACATTTATATACATCCATATATACATGGATGATAATTGGCTACTGATGCCCTAAAGTAGCAAACACATCTGTCTAGGTACTGCAGATATGGCTTAGGAGACTTTAGCCATTGTGGAGTGGCTGTGGAGTCTAACTAGGAGACTCGAAGGCATTGCATGTGACATTAGATACCTGTGTTTATCAATGAAATGAAGCCAATGGCATTGCCCTGAGGATCCTACTGTCCTGATAAACAAGGTACTCATAAGGGAATGGAATACCAGCAGCAGTTTAGTCAGGATTGGCCAAGGTCAAAAGGTATCCTATATGTATTTGTAACAGCGGATTGAGTGAGTGAGTAATTAGGACTTACTGGGGTGGGAAACAAGGAGGGTTAAAAAGCAAGTGACTTGGAAGGGAGAAAGGTGTGAAATAGAATGACAAAGACAGAGGAAGCTAGATTGCTAGCAGAGGTCCTTTGAGGGAGGGAATGGCCAGCAGTGAAAGAAGTGTAAGCTAGTCAAAACAAAATGCTTTGCTTCCTGACTGGGGCTGAGAGGTTGCAGGCCAGCAGCTGTCATAGGCCCACTCACTGCTTCTGTGTCTTGGGCATGAGCTGCCTGTCCGCTGGAATTTACCGTGCAGTAATAGTCACAGGTCTTCCCTAAACCTGGAATGTCTTTTGAAATAACGTATTAAAAGCATCAGAGGTTTCTTTTGGACAAAATGCTTTGTTAACGTTTACTCCCATAATCGCAACCTCCTCCTTTTTCCTACAATGCAGCCTTTCCAGTCTGGGGAGCAAGAGAGCCAAATGTAGATTCAGCCTCATTTCTTTGGAATGAACCGACTCCTTAACTCTGCTGTTTTGCTTTCTACTCACTCTCTGGCTATGGTGTCTAGAAGAGTGAGCAGGCAACACTCTCAAATCCTACTGCCGTTTCTTCCTCTTCCAAGTCCCTCCCTGTAGCTCTTTATCTTCCTATCATAAGCTACTTGAGCTCTCATACAGATCTCCGCTTAGGAAGATCTTGTCAGGCAGTCCAGCTCCCTGGAGCCAGCATGGGCATCAGGCAGACGACAAAAGGCCAGGAGCAGAATTTAAGGGAAGCAGCATGGCAAATAAATTCTTCAGCTTCCACTTCAGGCACCAGTTGATTCCATGGAAAGCCTTCTTCTCTGCCAATACCCTGTTCCATAGTGTTTTGAAAAAATGTGCATGAGTTGCACACATAGTCATTAAATATGTTTCTTAATGCTGGAAGAGAAAATTGCATTAGTGCCAACTTCTGATTTACAGTTGTCTTTGTCTTCTTGCAACTCGGTCCAAACTAGAGAGATTTTGCGTATAGAACAAAACAGTAAAATCCATCTTTTGAAAAGGAAGCTGGCTTCGTTATGACCTGCACAGAACACATCTTGCGGATGTAATATGTTATGAAGGAGAGAGACATTTTAGAAGCTAATATTCCTACAGTGATTTACTATAAAATGGGAAACTGTCAAAGAGGTAGAGTTGTGGGAGGTAATCCATGTTGGTGGAGCTGCAGAGAACACCCTTCTATACTTGTGAGGATACTGCAGAGAAACATAGAGGAAGAACTGGAAAGATGCTGATGCTGTTTCTGATACAATTAGATACGATTTTCTGTAGCTGACTGGAACAATGAATGTGGGGATGAAAAGTTTTGATGTTTCTGGGGTCCAATAAAAAAAGCCCTGTGTAAACTCTGTGTAAAAATGAATTCTGCATGACCTGAAGTTTGTGGATGGCAAAGAGTTCATTTTTCTAGATAACATTTTCCTAGAGTCATTTTCTGCTTTTCTCTTTTCCTTACAGTGTACATTTAATTTGTATTCTGAGGGAGTGAAACTTACTACTTTTGAAATGCTACTTATTCAGCCCTAGAGAGTTAGCTGGATTTCACATAAATGATTTAGATGGAGATGACCTGATATAAAATAATGTTGAATTTTTCTAGATGTTTAAAGGTGCTGTAATGTAAGTTTACAATGCTATGTTTTCAGAGCTGTATGGATTTGATGTCCTTATTGATGATAATCTCAAGCCCTGGCTGTTGGAAGTGAACCTATCTCCATCACTGGCCTGGTAAGTGATTTCCAGGCTGAGGCTGTGATCTGTTGCTGAAGATGGTGAGCCTTGCAACTTGTGCTCCTAGGACAGCATGATTTCCTGAGGTCTGTGATGTATTTGTTCCACTGCTAACAGCTGACGGAACACTTATTTGCTTTTCCCTTTGCAGAAATAAACTTACTGCAGCAAAATGTTTTGAAAGAACCCAGTTGGGATTCCATTTTCTTTTTAATTCTTTCTCCTCTACAGTCCATCATTGTTGTTAACACTTCATAATCTCCCATCATAGAAAAAAACTTGAAGCTCTCCAGACTATTGTGTGGGACTTCAATCTGTTTGGCCAAGCAGATACTTTAAGATTTTGGAGTCAAAGCAGAGTTCAGCCGTTATGAGACTTGTGTATGCAGACGAATTCCCACATGCATATGCAGAGTGTATACATTATGAGACCTGTGTATGCAGATGTATTCTTGGGGTTGCATTTTTGGTCTAGTATTCTTTCAGTGAAATCCAAAATATGAGTGCTGTCTTGGCCCTTACTCTGACCTTTATATTCTAATGAAGCTTCCACAGTACCCATTTAGTTCACAGGTGCCACTGTATTTAATTTCCAGGCCTTTTGGTCTGTGCTCATATGTATGTAGTGGATTATTTTTACATTTTAAAACTCTAACTCATATATGCATCCTTTGCCTTGCTTTATGATTGCCAGTCCTTTTCTCCAAGTTGTTACTGTCTCTCACTGTACTGTAAAAAGTGGTTGATTTTTCTGCTTCCCAAGAAATCTAACTTCATTTGTCTAATCTGAATTTTATTCACTGATGTCTATTGGAAAAATTATGGATATATATAACTTGTCACTATATATCTGATCTGTTCATATCTTTCACCTTCATTAATTGTTTTTTCCATGCATTTAGAGCTAACCCCTCTGATTTCATGATTTTACATGGCAAAGGAACAGATTGCTGTCTTTTTTTTTTTTTTTTTTCTTTCTTTCCAAGAATTCTGACAGAAACACTTATTCTATGAAATGTAGCATAAGCAGAACTAAAATAAGATTGGACATTTCTGCATCGGAAGACAAAAGCTGTGTAAACGTCAAAAAATCAATAGATGTAGTGTTTATAAAAAGAACTAGGTGAATCTGTTACTGTTTGGTGGTTACCTAATGTGTGTGAGCCTCCTTGCATATTGATTACATGTATGTTAAGAATCTAATGCAAAGAAATTTTACCACAGTGGATCTTGTCTACTGATGTATTTCTCTGATTGAATACCAGACAAATAATCCTGCTTGTTCTCTGTTGTATGCGGGGTAGTGATGCACCTTTGGACCTCAAGATCAAAGCAAGCATGCTCTCAGATATGTTCACCCTTGTAGGTGAGTGTAACAAAGAGCTTCTTGAATCTTTACCTCATCTAGAAATGATAAAAAGTATGTTAATGGGCTGCATGTTAGAAAGCCCGTTAGGTTACTAGATGACTATAATAGAGGAACATCCTAGTTAAGGAGAACCACTGCGTTTAGCACTGGGAAATTATAGGTGGACATTTCAGCTTTAGCATGTAAATAATCTCATTGTTTGTGTTTAGGCGATACTAAGAGTTGATACTTGGATATTTTAAGGCATACTGTTTTGTCTTAAGCAATTGGCTTTTGTTTAGTGCTCAGAATCAGTATATGTGTACTTTGAGGTTGAGTGTGTGAGTTCTGTTTATGCTATGTAGAAATGGAGCCAAGACTGTGAACACTGCATGACTTTTTAGTGCACAGCACCTTTAGGCATTCATAGTACATCTTGGTTCAGTCACTTAATCAACCTACCTCTGTTGTTAGAAGTGATAGAATTGTCATCGAGTACACAGCACAACTGTTTGAGGGAGGAGCCTGTGTGTGATATTCAGCAGCCCAACTTACTGATTTAAGTAGTTGTTTCTGGAGTGAGCTTAGTTTTTTTTTTTTTTTTTTTTTTTCCCCAGAAATGCAATGCACAATGTGATGTGCAAAGATTGGAATTATACAATGCTAGGCATAAAAAAGAGGCATCTTTTTTGATATTTAAGCAGTGACAAGAAACTTGTGTACATACAGAATGTGACTATTAGCAGGAATGCTAGGTTTGTGTTTCAGAGCTTATCTGTCTATAAGGTCTCACTGATATCCTGATCCCCACAGGCTTTGTATGTCAAGATCCAGGCCAGCGATCAAGCCGGACTGCTTATCACTCATCAGAGTCTGTCAGGAGAAACCCATACCAGAAGCTGCAGGTAAGTGACTTCAACGTGCCAGAGCTGAGGAAGGTAGCAGTAAGTAATTCTCATTGAATTTGGCTGAAAGGTGAGAAATTGAGGGTAGAGACTATCAGGGAGTGTAACAAAACGACAAAGGATAATGGTTTTACCGTAAAAGAGGGTAGATTCAGATAAGACATTAGGAAGAAATTCTTCACAATTAGAGTGATGAGGCACTGGCACAGGCTGCCTGGAGAATCTGTGGATGTCCCATCCCTGGAGGTCTTCAAGGCCAGGCTGGATAAGGCTCTGGGCAATGTGATTTGGAAGGTGTCCCTGCTCCTAGAAAGGATGTTGAAAATACATAATATTTTAGGTGCCTTCCAACTTGCACCATTTCTGTAGGTGGGGTTATCTGGATTTCCAGTGGAACTACAGAAAAGCCTCAACAAAAAAAAAAGTGCTGTAGTCTCAGAAAATTGAGCTGTTAGAAAACATTGAATTTTCAGGAGTTTTTAAGTTTTATAGATTAATTTTACTTGAGGGCTTCTTAAGGCCTGAACAGTTGAAGTATGCAAAGATTCATATGGTAGATCAGTGATCGCAAGGTAAGTCTAAATTTTCTTTTGTGATGTTTGTCTGCTTCACCTGTGCTTACTGGGAATAGCTTTCTGCTTAAAGAACTGAGGTGGAAATCCCATGAGTAGTTAGATCTGTAGATCTTTCTGTGCTTCAAGAATATTGTGTCTGCTCTTGACGTATGTTTTATCTCAGATGTTGTTGAATCTTGCATACTTCTGTGCCTACTCTTGCTTGCAAAGACTACTTTATATTATTTTTTAAAATTCCTTCAGGATTTCTGAGTTGTAATTGTTTGCATAGGCCATCTTTAATCGTCAGAAAAATCACTTCCTGGGAAAGAAAGCCTGATACTAGTGTTCTGGATCATGAGCTGGTTACAGTGACTAATGTTTCATGAGTTTTACCAGTCTGGACTGCAGATTTCTTGTGCAATTCCTTTGATTTGTCTCTCAAAGCTTTTCTTCCTCTAGCGAGACCAACAGTTGAGTGGTTTCCATTGTAACTTGTTGATTTGGACTGAAACCATTTCAATTAATTGTATGCAATAAATGAACAGTGGCATGTTTTGTATAGACCAACTATAGAAACAAACTTGGCAGTAGCACAACTACGAATGATACATACATCTCTTGAGAATCCTTTCTTACACCTTTGAGCACAAGAGGAAAAAAACAGCCTGAATACCACCAAAGGCAAGAAGAATCTAAGCTCATATGATAATAGTTTTTTTCAGTCATACTTCTGCCATCAAACTGGTCTTGCTTGTAGACCTGGTGCCAAATGAATCCTTAAGTAATATTGGGTACTTTTTGACATTCTGATCATGTTTCTGCATATGTGCTGGAATGTTAAGTAACATCTTGTTTCTCCACAAAAATTGGAGTAATGTGTGGATACTTAAGTGAAATAGCTTCTGGAATGTCAGGATTTTTACTATTTTTTTCTCTATCCATTCTGTTAAAAGCTCTGCTTGGCAGCATCTGTTTCTTCTCAATAAATAGCTAATAGATATTTTCCTGTAGGTAGCTCTTATCTTACAAAAATATGAATTTTGATCTTGAGAGTTGAATTCCTCCATTTAAAGAGTTTGTTTGTGTGTATGTGTGTGCTTTTGGAAATTATGCATATGTCCAGATGCATTGTCAAAGATTGTTGAGCATGTCTGAGTTAGGATTAGTGCTGTATTCTGGAACAGGGATAGGATGTTTTTGTGGTGGACGTGAGCATGATCTGAAACAAAGTGATAGAAGCTGTTAGCTATTTTTCTGGACATCAGTTATACTTGTTTGCTTTAGGGCACTCACTGCTCCTCTGCAGAGCAGGCAGAGATGATAGTGTTTTGGAGAATACAAGGCTTTATTTTTCCCCTTTGTGTGTTTCTTGCAGCGTCCTGTGTCTGCACAATCCCAACCAACAAACACCAGACTGGTAAGTACTTGACTTGATTCAGCTTCCTTCACCAATGTAAAGAATGCCATTTTGGACATTACCTTGTATGATAGTCTTGGCACCCTCCATGCAATCCATATGGATGAATCAGTGTTAGTTTATAATTCTAAGCACCTGACTGTGTGAGGACTTGATAGGCATCATTTTACTGCTGGGCTTCATGAGCTAGCACAGTAGTGATGATTCATTCTAATTTTCTGTGATTTCCCAGCAGGAAGGAAGGTAGCACAGATGGAATTGTCTTGAGATCCAAATTTGTTCCGTGGGCTGCCATTTTAGGTCATTCAATGTAAGTTTAGCTGAGGCTATGAGAAAAGATAAGACTGGGAGAAAAACGTCTGACTGAATAATGAGGTTTCGCAGAGAATAGGAAAGATCTTTGTGCCAACTGCTGTCAGTGATTAGTATAATGAAAATCATGATGTGGGAATGAGAGATGCTTGGAGAATTTGGAGATTAAATCAAAGTGGTTGGATTTATCTACACTGCTAAAGATAAGCTGGGTCAAAAGCAAGAATTTTGTGTAGTTGGAGGCATTTCTGTGTTATAGCAGAGTCCTGCATTAAAGGAGGAAATTACTGAAGCAAAGTTGTAGAGCTGTGCTTTTGGCTTAGAGGAAAGTTTACGAAGAGAGATGGCCTTAAGTGGGAGGGTGTTAGTCTAAGAGCATCAATCAAACATGTTTGAGTACGGACATTTTTATTTCTTTTACAAATGCTTTTGTCACCTACCCTCTCATCTAGGTTGCCTCATTCTCTCTTGTTCTATTTAACTGGTTTCCATTAGGATTAACAACTTATTTCAGAAAAAAATGGCAATGTCAATTTTCTTTGAAATTTTCTCTGCCTTCACTGTAGAGCATAACCCATCCTAGTGCAATGCTTGTTGCTGTTGTGGTTGTTTCATCTGTGAATTCTGAACAGCCGCTTGCAATTTATAATGAAGTGAGACTGGAATTCAATTTTGATTCTGTAAGGGCTTCTTACAAATAAAAATGAAATCTGGTGTTGCCATGAGTTCGTTTTCTAACTGAGCAGTATGGGTTATTCCATTGGACTGGCCCCAGTTAAGGTTTCAGTCATGTTTTTCACTTCTTTCTAAAATAAGAAAGCTCTCTAGTACATTCTTTGTTTGGTGTGCTGCTAAGAGGTAGTTTGAATTTTATATAAAGGCATGAGACTTTCTGAGCTCAACTTTTAATGCTTTTTTTTTTTTTAATCTCCAGAAGCATTTCATCTGAAATGGGCTTAAGACAAGCTTAAAATGTACTTCAGAATGTGTTAAAAGATTTCAGTCTTGCTGGAATTTTAAGAGTGTACAAGGGCTGCTCTAAAAGTAATGCCTCCTGTTTTATGACGTTGGCCCAGAACATCAGAAGCAGGTGGTGGTGGTATGGCAGTAGAGGTTGAACCGTGCTGCGTGACTGATGGCAGCAGAGGAGCAATCTGACAAAATGGTGTCTGGCATAGAAGCGTGGATGAATCAAAGATGTGAAACTGAGTTCTTCCACAAGGGAAAAATGGATGCCATTGACATTTATCAATGCTTGTTGAAAGCTTATAGAGACCAAACAGTGGATGTGAGCACAGTGGGGTGGTTGGTGGTGCATTTCAGCAGTGGCAGCAGTGACAGTGGGTAACCTCTGCTGGTGCAGATGTTTACAAGAATGGCAAGCAGCCTCTTGTTCATTGCTAGTTTAAAAAAAAAAAAAGCGTATCTAATGGCTGTGACTATGTTGAAAAATAGTATTTTGTAGCTAAGAATCTGCTCTACCAAATGGAGCTCTTCTACTCTTTGTATCTGTTGTGGTATCCATGGAAGTAAGAAGCCTTACTTTCAGAGCACCCTGCATATAATCCTACTAATCTGGAGATATTCTGAATTCCTGTTCTTTGTTATAATCATTGCAACAGCTCATCAGATTGATTTATCTTGGAAATTATTTATTTTCTGCAACTCTTCTCATTGCCTTTCTTTCAATTTACATACATATGTGAATTTGAATTTGCATTTTGTATTTACGTATGCATAACAATGACCTAGGTTTTCCTGCAACTTTATCTCATCAGTGAATTGCAGTTGTGTTGCCATGCTAGGAATACAGAACAGGGACAGAGAATCATGTTCCTAATACCATTGATGTGTGAACCCCTGTGTTTTCTGGGGGACTATGAATGTGAATGCTGGCTTTATTATCCTTTGCGCATGGATCTTTCTGGGCTGAGGGTGTGAATCCTGACTTTGGTGCTTTTTGGGCACTCATGCTTTCCCTGAATGGGCTAGGGATGTGAATACTGGCAGTGATGTCTGAATTGTCCTGCTTTGATTAAAACTAGGAATACGAATACTCACACTTGGTACCCACTAGGGTGTAGATTCTTTAAAGAGAGGACTGCAGAGCTTGAATTTTGGCTGTAGTACTCTAGACTGTAGATTCTGCTGGAAATTGAGTCCTGGGTGTTTGAATGTAACTTAAAAAAATTAAGAAATTTGTGAGAGGAAGGGAAAGATTTATATTTGCACTGTGTCTCTGCAGCGTACCCGTCCTCTTTCTGCCAGTGATGCTGAAATGAAAAACTTCATGCCCTCAGGGAGAGAAAAAGCAACAGGAAGGCAAGGAAGCTCTATGCTGGGTCTCTCCGTGGAAGAGGTAAGTAGGCTATTAAATATCTTTTATTTACCTTGGCTTTCACACCATGTGTGGGATAACTTGCTCAGCAAAGAGCAAGTGGATGTGTATGAAAAGCGTGATAGAAGTACAATTTTTTTGGAAATAGAATTCCTGACTTTTACTCTTGGGGTTGCCCCTTGCCCTCAGTTGTGCCAAGCATACATGATATGAACCCAGCCATGGTAGATTCTTGTGGAATTTAAACACAAGATAAAAATGCCTAAGGATGTATGTCATACATACCCAGCTCACCCCAAGGACTGCAGTGATATCATTTTTATGCTCTGAAGTTGAGGGATTTTTCTAAGGTTCTTTTTCCACTGCATCTATTTTGCTGGCTATATATTTTTTCTTATTTCCATTCTAAGATAAAAGTTCTTCGTCGAGTGAGAGATGAGAATGAACGGAGAGGAGGTTTCATCCGCATATTTCCTACCCCATTGACATGGGACCTGTATGGGTATGTATCAAAATCCATCAGGATGGCTCAGTATTACACTGATGCTTTGTGTTGAGGAATATTCTGTGTAATGTACATGTAGTTTAATGCGGTCAGCTGTCAGGACTGTACTGAGGGTTTTGGTAGAATTACTGTTTATTATTGCTGCTTTCTCTGATTGCACCTTACAGAAGGCTATTAAACACTGTTTCATAGATACTGATACTGCTTTTCTATCAGAATAAAAATGTCTTCTCTTTAAATAACTTATTGCTGCTATCTGCTTTTACATCCTACAGCTGCATATACTGTGTACCTGTGTGCTTTCTCATTGGGCCATAAACTCTATATAGGAGTGAGTGATTCTATATTATGCTTTTTTTTTTTCTTCTTTCCAGTGTACAGTGCTTCTTCATGCCTCTTGCCTCATCAGGAACTTCATCTCAGGGTTGATAGCTCTCCTCATTTCCTCTTTTCTGTTGTGGTACAGCATGTTGTCTCAATCAACTTGTTCTTGGATGTTTTTTGTAGAGTACTTTTTTTCTATATAATGTCTTTCAATATGATGAGCTGTACCTTGATACATCCTGTATTTTGTTTTTCCAGATCCTTTTTAGAGTACAAGACATCAATGAACTACATGTTGGCTACACATCTGTTTCAAGACAGGTAGAATGATTTTGAGTTTGGGAGGGAAACAGAGGACACAAACAGCATGAAAAACATTGATTGTTCACTTATACAATGTTATAAACGTCAATTTGTGATTTATAAAGGGTAGTAATAGTTGTACAGCACTTTTCTGGTGTGCTGGTTATTGTGGAGATTTTTCTTATTCTTACACATCTCGGTTCTAAATTTAAGGGTAAAAAGGACAATACATGAAAGGCATGGGAGTAGGAAAGAGATGACTCTAGACATGTAAAACCTCCAAGCACATATGTTTCTTCATGAGGAGATTATAGGTGGTCCTTGTTTACCTTTTGTTTCGAAAATAAATTCCTATCAGAACTTTCCCTCATGTGAACACTGAAAATTTACTCCAGAGGTTTAGTATCCCTCTCTCTTGACATATGCAAGTATGATTTGATGCCTCTTTCCTTGGGTTATGCTTTGATTCATGCTGCTAATTGAACTTCACTTGAGAGCTTTATGCACTTTCATTGTGTGTTTAGCATCCATCCTCTTCCACAGTTTTTCTTATCTGAGTTCTGCAGTAAAGTTACTACAGAAGAAAGGTAAGACTGCACTGTAAGATACTTTGCTGTGTAATTTCAGGGATGTTTCTAGATATTAGTGGTAAGTAATGACATCTCCCATATGGGTTAGAAAAATGTAAGCATTATTTTTAGAACATCTGCTCACAATTCCTCTTGTAGAGCCTTTTATCCTCCTTTAATATAGGATTAAGAAGAAATTCTATGAATTTGGTCTTTTAGTTTTATATATGAAAGATTTTTGAGGCTTTTAAATAGAGATGCTGATCAAGAATGAAGGGTGATTTTTGCCTTTGTTCCCCTTTTTAGGGGCAAGATGAAAGGAGACTTTTTCACTGGAAGATCTCGGTAAATGCTTCTTAAATAATTTGAATTTTTAGAGTTTATTCTGAATTTAGATTTCCATAGCTTTGCTTTCTAAGTCCTGGATCAACACCTATTTGACCCCAAACCAATCAAAATAGGAAAGAATTGTTTTGCTCACACCTTACATATCCAATTTCATTAAGTGAATGCAGTGAAGTACTTGAAAGATTTGCTCTGAACTTTTGTAAGCTTTAAATGGAGCAAATCTGGACTGATAGTAATTGTTTTTGCTCTGTGTGAAGAAAACCATTTATTGAAGAAATTTAATCTGCCAAGTTTCTTTGTACCATCAGAGAGAGAAATATAAAGAGCATTTAAGCATGTCTCTCTGTTATACTTTCCAGAGAAGATCTTAATGGGAGGCTGGATATGAATCTGGAAGCTGTAGACTCTCATTCTCTCTTTTATGAGAGAAAGCTTGTTTCACTGGAGTTAAGGAAGCACCGGCGATGTCGTACCAAAGCCAGAGCAGCACAAACAAGGTTATCAGGTATGTACAGTGAGAATGTTAGATGTATATCAAGTCCCAAAAAACATGAGATTTTCTTATTTGAAATCTGTGTGGATGGGGTTGGTTGTTCCAGCTATTGCAGTCCCTAGGGGAATGCAGAGGTTGATGTTTTTATTTCATGAGTTAATAATTTTCACTTCATTATTCTTCTGGGCTTCCTGTCTTCTTAGTGTCAAGAAAATGGTTAAGGTTGTGAAATTCATCAGAGGGGTGTAACAGATCTCCTGTGAAGAGAGGCTGACAGAGTTGCAGTTGTTCAGCCTACAGGAGAGAAGGCTCCAAGGAGACCTTAATAGGGCCTTTCAAGGCCCTATTATACTTTATACTAAGGAGACGTATAAAAAGATGAGGAGAGACTTTTAACCACGCTGTGTTGTGACAGGACAAGGGATAATGGTTTTAAACTAAGAGCAGGTAAGTTTAGATTAAATATAATGTTGAAATTCCTTACCATGAGGGTGGTTAGAAACTGGAACAGGTTGCTCAGATGTTGTGGATGCCCCTTCCCTGGACATGCTGGAGGTCAGGCTGGATGGGAGTTTGAGCAACCTGATTTAGTTGCAGGTATCCCTGCCGTGTTGGAATTTTGGAACTAGATGACCTTTAAAGGTTCCTTTCAACTCCAGCCATTTTATAATTCTAAGAATTCCATTCCCACTATTAATATCTCTACATATCTGATTAAAGGTGATCAATATTTTCTTGAACATTAGCTTGTAGTTGCACTTTACACTATATATGGGTCTCCATAATCCTCCAGCTGTTCAGAGAAAGATGAAAACTTGGGACCTTCCAGACTAGATTTGCTACACTTGAACCACCTCTAAGCATTTGAAAAGAGAGAAATGCTTTGTATTTAAGCCAATGTGAGAAAAACTTAAAAGGATACAGAGGGGAATGATCTTTATAAGTGACTGTTCCTTACGCCTTTATCTAACTCTTTCTAATAGTGACCTGATACTGATTGCCATGGATGAGGCTGTGTGTTACGTGATGACTTATGGAGCTATATTAAAATATGTGATCCTTTCCTGGCACATGTTAAAGTTAAGATTTTTTTAGCTTTGGTTTTTGTGATACACAAAAATCCAGAGGTTGATCATGTATGCGAACTCAAGGCCTGCCAAAAAGTCAGGATGGAGCATAGGAAACTACCTTTCTTTTATTTCTCATTTTGTGAAGTTAAGATCTGTAGCTGTTTGATACTTAAATGGAAAGCCATAAGGAATAATAAAGGGCAGCAGTAGTTATCATGCTGTTCTAAAATGATGTTTTCTCCTTCCGGCGGAAGTGTTCAGGAATAAACCTAAGCATATTTATTGTAGGGCAGTGCCCATGGCTTGATCACAGAATAGATTATTTCTTCTCTACAGGGACATCACAACCAACAAAGTTGTCCCTCACGGACACAGAAGGTGAAGAGGAAGAGGGGGCAGCAGATGAAAATGAAGAACAAAGTGGAACTCTTGGCTCCCTTTCAAACAGGCAATTGAAAAGCAAGCCAAAGCTCTCTGACCTGGAGAAAACTTCTAGTAAGGAGATGTTGACAGAAAAACTTGACAAGAAAACAAGAAATGAAGGAGGGCCATTTGTTGAAAAGATAGACTCAAAGCCTCAGTTTAACTTGCTGCAGATTCTTAAAAAAAATGGAAATCTAAGGTGAGAGATTTCTGTATATTGCTTTGAGTTTGACTGTCAGCTACTATCAACATTTTGAGAATATAGACTTACTTGCCCCACTATGAATGAGAGTGAGGAGATTAGAGGAGACTGTGGTTGAAGGGCCTGGATTTTTGGCTGTGTAACTGTCTTAGTAAATAGTTGACACAGAAAGGAGATGGTTGCAAAAATTGACGGTTTACCTAAATGTCTGACCTGTTTGATTAGTGGAAAGCATGAACTGTAGCATTCATTGCTGTTCTTTAATATGATGACATAAGTTATACTTTTAATCAATTTGGGCTTCTAAAATGCTTTTGTCTTAATTACAAGATGCTTGCTACTGAATTGTAAAATGTCTTTTCATTCTCTGCATTTCCAAAGAAATTGCAGTTTTTATTTGTTAAGCTATTCAAGAAAGATTGGGAAAGGACACCTCAGTGCTAGCTCTCCATAAAAAATATAGTTTTCTCTTTGTTGTGCTTATGTTTTGGATGATGAAATTTTTATCTCTAACAGCAATCTGTGATGTTCAGAGTCTGCACCTCCTGGGAGCAAGACAAAAGGTCATTTGAGAGCAATAAGTTACTGACACGTCTTATTGCCTGCTGCTGAGCATGACTGTGGAGCAGATTGTTCAGATGGATGACTCAGCCACTTGAAAAAGAGTGGTGGTACTGGAGGAAATTGTATAGAAAAATAACAGTCTGGGTCCTATGAGATGTTTAGAGGAGTGATCTTCCCCTTAAATTCAGTTGATAAAAGTGACTATTTGCAGATGGTTAAGAAGAACAAGGAGTGCTCATACATCTAGAAAATGAAAAACCCTCCTACACAGATATAAGAAATATTGTGTTGTGTGGAAAGTGTCCAGAGGTAGAAGAAAAAATATACTGCTCGTATCTGCCTTCTCAGATTAATTTCTGGGAGGATTTATGAATTATCAAATGAATTCCGGAATTGTTTTGAGGTTCTCTTCTGGCAAGAACATTTGCTGTTATAACAAAAGATTCTGAAATGTTTTTGAGGATGGGTATAGCAATAATGTCATCTACCTATATATAGAACTGACTTCTGCCAAGAATGTCAGCTCTGTCTGCTGTTCGTGGCAGAATCTTGCTCAGCACCCAATGATGTTGGGATTTCCCCCCACAGAAGTGTGTAAGGCTTGTAGTGACCTCATGTTCCAGGGTTGTGCTGGGCTTGGCCCCATCTGATCTGTCATTAATAAAAGCTTTGCTGTGGGGTCAACAGGCCAGAGAGCTGAAGTAATGACGTTTTCATCCAGAAGAAACCAGGCCTGTTCATCCAAAAGAAACCAGCCCATAGGATAATGCTGGAGAAAGAAAGCAGAACTGCAAAGCAAAACTGTCCATGAATGAAGCTAGGCTGCACAGTAATAGAAGGTTCCTAATTATTGAAACAGTGAGATCTGGAATACCATTTAAGAAAAGAAGTGATGTGAAAAACCTCACGATTGTGAGATTATTATTTTTTCTTTTTTAAGATGAAATGTGGTTATTTTTTAGAAATGATTGACGTTGCCTGTAATAGAAGGGGGATCAGTCGCTGACACTAAAGCCGTTTTTATGAAATGAAAGGAGAAACTGTGCTTGGCAGTGCAAGTGACAGTTTATGGTGGCACTGGAGGAAACTACGAAGAAGAAGAGACTGAGGGAACAGGCTGTTGGAGGAGAGAGTTTAGGCCAAGATGACACTGAGCAGAAAAAGTAAAGTTTTCAGCAATTTTTCTTGCAACAGACGCATATGCTAAAGTGACTGCTATTGTGAAGGAATAATAATCAGTGTCCCTCCTTGTCTCACCCTGGTCTTCTCCTCAGTTTGTGCTCACAGCTTCCCAAGATGCTCAGCCAGCTGCACAGCAGATTTTGCTGATGTTTGTTATTTAGTCAGTGGTGCCTTGCTCAATGAAATCTGGCCTTTGTCCTTGGATCAGCAGGGGAAAAGCTTACTTTCATAGATTTAATTCTGTCACTTCCAATGGGAATTGCATGGCCTTTGTTAGAATTCTGGCAGTGATGCTAAGCTCTTTAATTTATGGTCTGTTGTTGTGTTCAAAATGCTTGTGAAGATGAAGGTCCAGGAGAGCCTCGAACTGGGCTTAAAAATACAGTTTTACTGGTGTTTGTGACTTTTGGAAGAGAGTTGCAATGGCTGTGAAAAGGCAAGGAGAGGATTCAATTTTTTGAAGTAGTCTTAGAAATCAGAGGGCATCTGCTGTCTCTTGAATCTGTGAAACTATGCACTCTATCTTTGTGAACTGAAGGTCTCCTTGGAAATACTGATGGGGTGGAGTGATTCTGTTTCCCTTAAGTGTAAATGTTTTTGCACCTGCAAGGTCCTTGCTGAATATACTCCCCTGTAATTCTTTCCACTGCTACTCTGAGTAGCTGACTGTGATTCTCTTGGTCCACAGCAAAGTGCAGGCCCGTAGGGCTTTCTCTGCCTATCTACAGCATGTTCAGCTGCGACTGATGAAGGATGCTGGTGACCAGTTCCAGAATGCTGCATGGGCTGCAAAAGAAGATGAGCAAATGGTAAGAAGCTTTGTGTTAGCTTAGAGAAGCCCAGCTAAAATCTGTCCTGAGTTTTGAGACCAGTTCCAATCCTTGGAAGGAGGATCAAAAGTACCTTGTGATCAGCAGGGTGAGGGAGGCGAGCCTGCCCCTCTGCTCTGGGCTGGTGAGGCCTCACTTGGAGTACTGCATCCAGATGTGGAATCCTCAGTGGCATAAACGTGAGAGGCATAAACGTGTTGGAGCGCATCCAGAGAAGGGCCACAAAAATGGTCCAAGGTCCTCTCCTGTGAGGACAGGCTGAGGAAGCTGGGGCTGTTCAGCCTAGAGAAGCAGCCTGTCAGAGTCTAAAGGGGAACAACAGGAAAGAAGGGGACAGACTCTTAATCAGTGACTGTGGTGATAGAACACGGAGAATAGATTTAATTAGGTAGGAGGAAAAAATATTTTACAGTGAGGGTGGTAAGGCACTGGAACATGTTTCCTAGTGTTGTGGTGGATGCCTCACCTCTGGATGTTTTCTAGACAAGGCTGGACAGACCCTGGACGACCTGATCTATCTGTGCACATCCCTGGAGTGTTGGACTAGATGGCCTTCAGAGGTCCCTTCCAACTCTTAGCATTTTATGATTCTAAGATTATACTTATCTTTGTCTGGTTGTCAGTTCTATATTTTAACATACAGACAAGATAGGAATGTTGGCTGACACCTGAGCAATGTCAGAGTAGATGCTAGATGACTGAAGTGTGGTTGACATTTGAGCTGCCCAGATCTTTCCCTGATTCTTCACTGGATCTCTCAGCTCTGACCCTAACTGCTTTAGAACTCCTCTAAGATTCCTTAGGATTATTTAGCAGTATCTAACTCATGCTACTATTGCATTACAAAAAAGTGTATATATATCTACTCAAACAGAGCAGGTACCGCGCTAAGCTTTTTCCACTTCTGTAATGTTTTACTCTTTGCAGCCATCTGTACTTAGGAGTGTATTTCATGTATTCAGGTTGTGGGGAAAAAAAAGTAAGAGACAGAGAAAAGAAAGATACTATCTAGCATAGGTGTTTTGGGGGGGATGTGTTTAGTTTGTATTCTTTTTCTTTTAAAATCGTATGATATGTTTCTCTAGGCAGTATGTTAAAGTCCTGTGTTTAATGTATATGTGTTCTAAATATTGCAATGAGCTCAGATTCTCTCATAATAACTCCCTACCAGAGCACTGTTCAGTAGGTTCTTTAGCTTTCTGCAAACAAATATGTCCTTGCTGAATGCGTGTTTCAGGGAAAGAGCCAGTACAGTTCTGAGATAAAACTGAACTGTGTGTCAGGAGTAATGGGTTAAACTCAGTGGAAAATGTTACTCCTGTTCTTCCCAAGGAGAAATTAAAACTGGGTTTTTAAGAGTCACTTTGTCTGCTATCCTGTAAGAATCAATATTTAAAATAACAGATCAAACCAGTCTGGAGTAGTGGCAGTGGGAGACGAACTGTGGAATCCAATAGCTTGTAGGTGAGGCTGCTCGTTTATGCATTAGCAGTGCTCCTTGCCCAAAGCAACACAGAAAGGGTTCAAAACACTCACAGGATGCACCATGTCTTAGGATTTGTCTTTTCATATGTTTCTTCCACTGGGGGGTGGATGCAGACATTGATCTTGCTTGGTTGTGGGACTGGAATTACATGGCTGTAGATGTAGCCATGCTATGGAGAAGCTGTGATGGTAATGTACACATATGAGAAGTGAAGAAATAGGGTTACATCACTGTAGTGGAGATATCTGACCAAGATTCCCTTCATTGTGATAATGCTGAGATGGTTTTATGCTAACACATGCCCTTTGTCAGCAGCCATCTTTAACATGCTACTGTTTGTGTTTTGGAGATGTTCTCCAAAGGTATTGGACATTATAAGTTGTTTGATGTTGTTGCTGCTTTGTGCTTTTTTTTTTTCATTGTCAAACACTCACCAAGTGTTCTCAGTTCTGTCTGTCCTCAGACAAGGTGTGACATCCTTCTTCACAGGATTTGTAGGGCTGTATTAAAAATGCATATTACAAAATGATCTTGTCCTGAGAAAATGCACTGACAACTGACAGTACCTTTAGATTTTGCCAGTCAGAAACTACTGTAGTACCTCTGTTTCCTTTTCTCCACATCTTTCAGATGATCCCTTCTTAACTCCATCTTTCTTGATTGCAGGAGCTCGTAGTCCACTTTCTGAAGCGAGCTGCCAGCAATCTTCAGAAGTCCTTGAGGATGCTGCTTCCCAGCCGTCATTTGGGACTAAATGATCGTCGTCGTATCCTGGCTCACCAGTTGGGCGAGTTCATAATCTGTTATAACAAGGTGATGAATTAATTCTTCTTCTGGTAGCTTATTCTACTCAGCAGAGGGCTAAGGTATTTAGTTTACCTCAGAACCTTCAGGCTTTGTTACTTTTGTGCCACCACAGTGGATCTTGTTAATATATTCTATCAAAAACCAGAGCAGGATATCCAGTGCATCTAAACTCCTTCAGTTCTAACAGCACCATCTGCTGTGGTTATTATAGGTCAGGAAATAGGCATGAAACACCCTTTGCTATATACCTACCAATTTATTAATGACTTCTAAAATTGAGGAACCCTCAGAAATGCCTTTTATTTAAATGTATATGCTGTGCATCTAACTTGCGTAAGAAATCATCACTAGCACAGTTCATTTGATTTCTGTTGTTTTCCTGTAATATATCTTTTGTTGGTTACTGTCATAGTCAAACAGAAGGTTATTTGAAGGGCTCTGTTCTGTAACTTACTCAGTCCTGTTTGCAGATGCACATCAAGTAATGGTAGTTTATTTATCCAAATTGTCAGATGGACAACAGCATTACTATGTAATATGTGCAGTCCTGTAATCATGTGCATAGAAAAATAGAATTTAACTGGTAGTTCACTTTTTCTTTGTTTTGTCTTTGATTTTAATGCTTTGTAAGGCCTCTTCCCATTTCTCCCTGTTTTCATTATGTTTCTATAGAGATAAATAATTTTTATATAGAACAGTATGTGAAATGTATTTTAGCATTCATTTGGTATACTGAGGGAATGCTAACCATCTATAGTATAGAACTCTACATGCCCAGTGACAGAAGTCCAAATGTAAATAATTTTCTCCTCTTTAGATTTAGAATGTACTGCTCTTAGCATAGTGATTTCTTGATAATTTTGTTTTGTAAATACAGCTTCCTTTCCCTTGTATTTCTTCCTAGCATTTCTTCAGTATTGTAACAAAGGTAGTTTGAATTTTGCTTTCAGAGGTTGTTGTGCACACAGGCCTCCAAGCTCCTCCTTGTTAGTAGATGCTCACTTACAGTACCTTGTCAGAATTGACATCTGCTAACTTGATCTGTCAAAGCAAGGTTGGTGTTAAACAAATCTGTTCCAGGGAGTGTCGTGCATACCTAATGCTCAGTGAATTACTGTGCTAAGAGAACTGCAGTACACTCGGGTGGTTCTGTGGTGGCTGAAAAACACAACTGCTTGGATATAATTTCCACTCAAATTGTATTCGAACATTAGGATTTTCCTCTCAAAAGTAAATTCACAAAAAAAAGCTGCATAACTGAAAATAAATCAATATGTAAACATATTTTCCTAGTTAAAACAAAGTGTAAACAGATCACTAGAGGTTTTAGAGCATAGACACTTAAGCTTTTGTGAGACTGCCAGGCTACAAGGCTTTTGATGTCTAATTTCGACATACAGACTTCTTTCACTCGCTTGTAACTTCAGATTTAGCAGGGGGCTCTTACCAGTTATTATATATCTTCTGTAATTGCACTGAAGAAAAAAACACTGCCTCCAGCAAACTATATAACAGATCACATATTGTCAAGACTTGTACTTACATAGTGAAGAGGAGAGGCATAGCCCAGAAAAGCTTTTTCTCCCTCTCTCTCGAATTATCTTTCACAAGATGTATCTGATCCTTTTGTCTTAGGAGAGCTTGGAGTAGCAGCAGGAAATGGAGGTAAAGTCTGGTCGAATAAAGTTTATATGTTTATACTGGAATTTCAGTTTGTTTTGAATTAACACAAGTGTTTGTATCAGTACAAGTTCTAATGTCAATAACTTCCAGTGTAAAATATAATTCATAACTGATAGCTTTCTCACATTCTCACAAACAAAGGTTTATCATCTTTTATTACAGCATATTCTAGTGTGTAAGTATGTATTTGCCACAGGTTGTACTGTTCTACTTCTTTGCTTTTGCTATAGGAGATTATTATTTGTATGTAGCTAAGACCTCAGCAATTTACTGCAGGATGAAATAATTTAACTCTAGAACTCTTAGTTTACAATACAGAATATGGATGTTCTCTGCAATGTTCTTCACTGAGTTTCTGCAATATAATTTTACATTCTGTTCTTCTGCCTTTCTGAGTATCTCCTTATGGGACAGATGCTCAAATAAAAATTATTGTGAAAAACTGTGACAGAAAAAGTAGAAGGGAGACCTGATATCTGCAAAGACCGATGTATTTCCCCTCCATACTGTCTCATGTCCTAGCAAAGGATATACTTGAAGCAGGAGCATGTGTTTTTTAAGCTTTCGCATCGTTTCAGCAAGTCAATTCTAAAAAGCTATGTCAAGTAGATGAATGAGATTAGTGTACATTTAGTACATTATGTACATACTGTACATTAGTGTACATTTAAGCATGCTGTCTCTGGGGCTGCACACAGAACCAAATTATAAATGTATTTAACTTTGGAGTTGCTATTTTTTTCTTAGATCTCAAGGAAATACATTTTGTCTTCTCTGCATGGCAGCTATGCCACAGAACAGAATAACCTCCTAGAGAGACTAATGCTGCTTATTCACAGGAAACAGAACAGATGATTCAGAAGCGATCAAAAAAGAAACAGGAAGAGGAAGAGGAGGGAGTGAATCCTGAAGGTTTTCAGAACTTTATTACCAGAGCAAGGTAGGAACAGATTTTATTCCATTTGGTAGATGATCTCTCAGCCCTGATGGGACTGTGGCTCTAAGATATCTTTACTGACTTTAGTGGCTGCTCCTCCTTATGGACAGAGAACTTTGATTTCTCTTTTCTCGCTCCCAACATGCAAATTCTTGTAGAGTCAGCATCTGGTGTGTAGAGAAGGACATACAATAAACGTTTTGACAATTGAGTAGATCCTCAGGACAGCAGTGGTTGCTCTGATCTCAGTAAATTCCAACCTAATGTTGATGATCCTTGTGGTCTACTTTCCTGTAACGCTAAGAGTCCCTTGGAAGGAGAATGAAATTAGAGCTGCTTCTCAGATGGCCTTGAACTGCTGTGGTTGAACAACTGTCTGTCTCTCAAGTTTCTGCTCTTAGAAGCCAACTTACATGCTTTCTACTTATCTTCGCGATCCCTCCAGGATGATACTGTCTGAGAAGAGGAAGGAAGGGGGTTAGACTGTCTTCACCCTAGCCTTTTGGGTTGCTAAGGCAGTTCAGTGCAAGCAGTTTCTTTAATGAGAGAAAATACAGTTTTTCCTGTGTATATTCAGAACTTGATCTGACTGATTTAGACGAGTCTGCTGGAAAATGTATTGTGAAAATAGATATACATTCTTCATGGCCTGTAGTACTGTGTGGAAAAAACAATGGTATTATAGCTCCTCTGACTGTTGAGTGGTCTGAAATTGTTCAGTGACCCAGAATTACTTCCTTAAGCCACTGATTCTTGAGCACAACATTTGATTCCTTTGGCTTATTTTTGTTAGCCTGTATGTTATATGCTTATATTGGCAGGGACTTCTGTTACTATCTGGACAGGTAGAGTTCATCTGCCTTTTTAATGCACTTCAGTTTTTTGTTATAAAGTTGACAATTACTGCTTCTATCATTTTTAGTATTTAAGTTATTACATTGCTTTTTCTTTTCCTCTGGAGAGCATTTTTTAGTAGCTGATCTGAAGTAAGTGATACGTAAGTCTTCTCAGGTAAATTCAGCAGTCACAATCTCAGAGGGCTGGAGCACCTCTCTTGCAAAGACAGGCTGAGGGAGCAAGGCTTGTTCAGTTTGGAAGAAGACTCCTGAGAGACCCCATTGCAGCCTTCCAGTACTTAAAATGAACTTAAAAACAGGAGGGAGATGGACTTTTTACACAGTCTGATAGTGACAGAACAAGGAAGAATAGTGTTTAAATAAAAGGGGAGATTTAGGTTACATGTCAGGAGGTGAGGCCCTGGAGCAGGTTGTCTGCAGAAGGTGTGAGTGTCCCATCCCTGGAGGCGTTCAAGGCCAGGTTGGATGTGGCCCTGGGCAACCTGTCTGGCTGGGGGCAGCTGTGCCCACGGCAGGGTGCTAGAATTCTAGATGGTCTTTGAAGTCCCTTTCAACCTGTACCATTCTATGACTCTCTGATATTTATTCTGCGGAAAAAATTGGAGTCATTACCACAACAAATTTACAGGCTCAAAAAAGAAAAAAAAAAAAAAAAAAGAAAAAAAAAAAGAAAATCCCAACCAACTTGCTGCCTTTCAGATGAATATTGTTCTAGAAGAGAACAAGAGTTGAGATGTGACTGCCATCTATCATAGCAATCTTCTCCTGTCAGCAGAAATGCAGGTTACATAGGCCTGTGGTATGTTCTTGACTCTGACATCTGTGGTCTCAAAAATGGCTGTTGCCTCCAAGGACATTTTCCTTTTTGCCAAAAATGCTAAAAGAGATGACTGGTTAGGGCTACAGAACTATATACTCTTCTAGTTTTCATGTTACTGGCTATCATGCCATTGTGGCCTGATGCAGAGTCTAGACTGAGGCTGGAGATTTTTGCTGACCATCTTCCCAAGTGAGAAAGAACAGTTTTTAGAGATAATTTTTCATCTTCCTAGGCAGCATTAGGTATGTTTGGGAACTCTGATAGCTGGCACTGTGTTGATCTATGCTTGAACCTTGTATCAGCAAACTGCAGCCATGAAAAGGGAACAGTTCTTCACTTTGAGCATTTGTTCTACAGCACAGTGAGTGCAGCCCTGGAGATGATAGATAATAAATGTTTCTATGCAATTGAAATTGTCCCATTCACTCTAACTTCAATATTTACATGGGTGTATTGTGTTTAGTTATACACATGCTGCAACTATTGCTTGTAAACATCCTCATTGCAGCATAAAATTAAATACATGTGCTGGTAAATTCACTTAAATCTGAAGGCATCTCTCCACCAGAAATTCTTCACTCTTACATTTTCTCTTTACTTTATTCTTACTGCTTTTGGGGAGAAGTTAACCTTTGCAGCATGCTCTGAAGACAACAGTGAATTGTTTTCCCACTGGGGCCAGTTTTTAGACATTGCTTTTACCAAAGCTCAGGCTACCTAAGATTAGTATAAGTTTGATGTGTGGAGGACACTTTGAAGGATTATAACTGCTGCTATGTGAACTGATATTCCTGTTATATTTTTTGAAGTATTACTGGCACTACTTAATTTTGTGTTCTGTGTACTCACTAATGCTGAGGCAACAGCAGAAGGAAAACATAGTGTGTGTATATAAGTATTTTTCAAAGTTGCAGCTTGCACAACTAAGTAGTTGATTACTGGCTCGGGACCAACAGAGGCTTATGACACGGGTAGTTAAACTCTATTCTTGCCTAGAAAATAACAAAGAGAAACCTATGCAAGTTTGTGAGATTCACAAAAATATTGTGACTCTTCTGCTTGTTTGTCTTGTGGTTTTAGCTAATTAACAAGCTCCTCCCTCTTTCCTTTTCCACTCCCCCCCTTTGCACTGAAGTTAATGATGACTTTAAAACAGGGTGAGATGAATTCTCTCATGAACATGATAGCTGCTTGTCCTAAAGAGCACCTGAGAAAGATTCACCAGTTGAGCTAAAAATTGAATCATTCCTGTTGAGCTAATCTTCCTCAGCATGTTTGGAATTTTTGTTTGCTATTTATTTATTCTATGATTATTCCCGGGTCCCTTGAATTTTCTGCTGCATAAAAGAATGGCGTTTTAGCGAGAAACTGATTTAACCAAGGCATGTTCCTTTCCTTCCACTCTTACCTTGCAGTGCTATGCAAACAACTTGTGTGGCCTCACTCTTTGCACACTTTCCTCTTCACCCTCTTTATTCCTTGATTGTTACATAAAGACAGAAAAGTTTAAAGTCTTCATTTAGGTCCTTTCTTCTCTCCTTATTGTAGTGAGAGAGACTTGGAGGAAGTGCTGACATTTTACACACAAAAAAGTAAGTCAGCAAGTGTCTTCCTAGGAACAAACTCCGGGACCACAAAACCCAGGAACACCAGTAACCAGTCAGAGAATCATCCTCAGGGGGGTAAGTGTTGCAGGCAATTTTGAGATTATGTTGCCCAGACTAATCCAATTTCACTTGAGTCTGTAGAAAGAGAAAAGACCATCCAGAATGTTATTCAAATTTCTGGAGGTTGTGTTCCTTTTCTTTTTTTGTGAAGACTAGAGTTAGTGCACTCCTAACTTCTTTCAGTGATGCGGTATGGCATGGGACTAGCCTTTATAAGGAACTCTAGATATGGTGACTTGTGACTAATATCAGAATGTGGAAATTTGAAGATACTGAAATTAGAAATGTGAAATCCTGTAATCAAAATAAGAAATGAGAGTAACCAAGACCAATTCAATTGTGCTACCTACAGTGATCATTGTGAAAGGAGGGTGGAGTCTTCACATTTGAGTCTAATTAAGTATTCCCTAGAAGAAAGTGCAATATCAGCTGTGCACTTCTAGTCGTCCTTGTTGCTGTATGTGACAGTACAATTATGATCAATATTGTTTCATGGTCTACAATATTAGCAGGAAGGTCCATTATAACAAGGTTTTAATTCCGCAGTCCTATTCCATCTTCTAACTCCTAATTCCTGATTGTTACAGACCACCCTGAGGTGATGAAAAAAATAAAAGGTGATCAACCCAAAGGTTCAGTTGCAGATCTGCCTGTAGAAGGAAGAGTAAGAGATTGTAAACCCAAAGAAGTGAAATCAACCTGTGAGTGAACTGACTTCATTCATCATCAAAATAAGAAATGAATGCGTATGCTGTTTTTAATAAATACAAATGTGGGTACAAACTGAAGTACTTGAATGCTCAGTTTTGGGAAACATTCTGCATCTTTTTCTTTTAAACCCAAGAGGTACTGTAGGGTGAGCAGTATGAGTGAGTTAGCTGCTCTTCTGTGGGGAAAAATCTAGATATGACAAGCTTTGAAAGAAGATGTTTATCACATAGAGCTGCCACTGTTTTTACTTACAGATGAAGTCACTTTGTCTTCAGTGAGTCTATGAACAGAGGTATCTCAAGTTTGTTATTATCTGAAGGACCTCAAAAGCAGCTTCTCTAATGTAGTGTACTCACTGTCTTTTTGTAGATCCAGAAAGATCCACCTTCTCCTTAAATGCTGAAGTGAAATTACCTCGGTGCTGCCCTCCTAGTGCTGCTTCCTCTGCTTCTGGTGCCACGTTCCGGAGAAGTACCAGTTCCCAGTTACCATCTCAACCTGCAGCCTCTGAAAATCCACAGGTGCCTGGTCACTGTTCATTGCCGACTCCTCCAAGTGGTCTAAGGATAATTCATTCCTCATCTTCCCTACCTTTGTCCCAGAGCCAGAGCACAGCCACTGACTGCTCTTCTGTCTTCACAAACCCAGTGTCCAGTGAGGCTTCTAGCCTTGCAGGGTTACATCGTTGTTCTGGTAGCTACACCATTGGACCACTCTCATCTTTTCAGAGAGCTGCTCAGATCTACAGCCAAAGACTGTCCCGATCAACCTCTGCAAAAGCAGGTGAGTGTTCTGTGTTGCATAAAGACTGGCTGGTGCAGTATAAAGATTCTGTAATCTGTGTTCTGGAATAGGTGGGAATTTTACATTTCTGGAATTGAGTCTTGTTCAAATAGTGCTAAATGGAGAAGAGGAGTGCGTGAAGCACACACTTGTTCGTAAAAAAAATGTCCTTTTACTGAGAAGATGAATGGGGAATTGAACTTGTTTTGAAAAGCTGGGAAATAAAGTATTGTGTATTTTTTCCTGTTTGTATTACTATTTTTTGTTTATCTTTAGTGATTTCAGTGTAGTTTCAGTTAGCAGAAATCCTTCCTCAGTCTATGTGCAGTTCTTAGTTCCTCATTTTTCTCTAAAAGAGGAGTCTCTTAGTCAAACTTCAGAATTGTTGAATGCTTAAAGCTGTGTCAAGATCACAAAAAATGTAAGATCTAAGTGGATTCAGACACTTCTCCTTTACTGTTCTGGGATAGCACATAGTTAAGCAATTTAACATTAGATTGTTAGGATTTTGAAAGGTAGAAGAAACTAGAAATTTATGGACACAGATGGTAATCTGTTCAGAAAGTTTTGGGAACCATACACAAGCTTACGGCCATGCTCCTGGTAACGTGTTTTTTCTTTGAAATGGTACTATATGTTTGCTTTGAGTTCTGCAACAGCACATTTTCACTAGGGTTGCTGTATTTATAGTGACAAACTTTCTAGCATTAAAATAAATCTGACTTCCCAATTCCATTGCTTATTTAAAGGAATCCATTTGTTTTGAAGGAAAATCATTATAGATTTAACATGTGCAACAGGTAGCCAAAATTCTCTGGCACTATGTGCTATTAAATACATTATGTTGAAGAGAATGTGAGTTGAGCATTGATTAAAGCTCATCTAGAGAGAACCTACACAGAATAGAAGGCTGTATTCTCCCTGGAACCCGCAGGAGGTGTTGTACCTGCTTTTGAATCTGTGTGAACAGCTGATTGAGGGAGTCAGACATACTATTAGACTGGATCCAGAGGAAGACCATAAAAATTATCAGAGCCAAAACAGCTTTTCTCTGAAGGGGGACTCTGAGGGTTGGGGTTGTTCAGCTTAAAGGTCTCTAAAGAGACCTCATAGTAGCCTTCCAGTACCTAATGGGAGCCTGCAAGAAAGATGGGGGTAAATTCTTTACCAGGATTTGTAAGATAAAATAAAGGGGAATGGTTTTAAAGGAAATAGGATAGATTTAGATTAAATATAAGGAAGAAATTCTTTACTGTGAAGGTGGTTAGGCACTGGAACAGGTTGCTCAGAGAGACTACGGATGTCCCTTCCCTGGAAGTGTTCAAGAATGAGACCTTGAACAACCTGATCTCTGGAAGGCATCTGCTATGATGGAGGTTGGAACTAGGTGATCTTTAAGGTCCCTTCCAACTCAAACCATTCTGTGATTCTGTGATACTGCTCACCAAGTATGACTGAAGTATGACTGAATATTTTGTTGATTTTTTTTTTTTTTGTAGGTATGCGCCACCGCAGTCCAAGTGGGCAGCGTGTGAGTTCTGCCATGATGAACAAAGGTACAGAAGATGCTCCTTCCCTGGGCAAACGTTACAGCCCCAGTATGGTAGCAGCAGAACTGCAGCAGCTGGCAGAAAAACAAGCAGCTTGTCAGTATTCCCCACCAAGCCACATCAGTCTCCTTACACAGCAGGTACGTAAGCAGTAGAATCTCTGTGACAGGCCTCTGTGTCAGCACTGAGCTGGGCCAAGTTGTGTTGGAAAAAGTAAATTTTAAATATTTATTTCTGTCATATTGTTATTTTGAAGTGCTTACAGTGACCAGAATTTTGATTTTCTGTGAAATTACAAGAACATTGCTAAAATCCTTTTATAGAAGAAAGAGAAATTGAGCAGAGGATTAGAAAATTGTGAAATCCTAGAATCCTTAGAGTTGGGACATTTTAAGATCATCTAGCCCAACTCTCCTGCAATGAACATGCCAGGGACATGACAGACAGATCAGGTTGTCCAGGGCCTGATCCAGCCTTGCCTTGAAAATCTCCAGGGATGGGGCATCAACCACATTTCTGGACAATCTGTTCCAGTGCCTCACCACCCTCACTGCATAAGACGTTTTCTGTATATCCAACCTAAATTTACCCTCTTTGATCTTGAAGACATTTCCCCTTATTCTGTCACCACAGACCCTGCTAAAGAGTCTGTCACTTTCTTTCCTGTAGGTCCCCTTTAGACACTGAAAGGCTGCCCTCAGGTCACCTTGGAGACTTCTCCTTGCTTAAGTCCCAGTTCTCTTAGCCTGTCTTCACAGGAGATGTGTTCCATCCCTTGGATCGTTTTTGTGACGCTCCTCTGGATGTGCTCCAACATGTTTATGTCTCTTGTGCACTGAGGACTCCACATCTTGATGCAGTACTCTAGGTGAGGCCTCACCAGTGCAGAGCAGAGTGCCAGGATCTGTTCCCTCATCCTGCTGGCCACGCTTCTTTTGATGCAGCCTAGGATATGGTTGGCTTTCTGGGATGTGAGGGCACATTGCTGGCTCATGTCCAGCTTCCCATGCCCCAGTACCCGCAGGTCTTTTCTGAAAGGGCTGTACTCAATCTTTTCATCCCCCAGATTGTATTGGTAGTGGTTAATGGCAAGATTAGGACTATTGGTTGAGGGATGTGGTGGAGGGTAGTGAAAGAGAGTGACTATTGAAAATATTACTACTACTGTGGGCTGCTTATTTTCCAAAGGCAAGAACTTCTACATGCTTGTTCAGTGCCTTTGACTGTCTGTGTTGTACCCAGCTGTGTCTTGGGGGTGGGTGTACTCTAATACAATACCTTCTTCCAGGAGCAGCTGGCAAGGTTGTTTTCCATTCCACTTCTTGTGAGAATTGCTTCTACTATCCAAGCTTTATAGTGTACTTCTATATCCTGCTGTCTGTAGTAAATTTTATTTATTAAGTCAATTGGCTGCTGAAATGACTATGTTCAAGGGAAATTTTTAAGTGTAAGTAGCTGAAGAGCCTTGAACAAGGAAGTTTAACATACGTCTTTAGAAAACAAGACTGTCTGTGATTATATCAGTTGGCTTTTCAGTCCTCTTTAGTCACTTCTGAAACACCAAGTGGGAACTTCATAATGATCCTCATAAAGTAAACAAGGCTTTATAAGATGGGAGGTGGAAGATAATGTCCTACTAATGTGGTTTCATAGTTACCTGGTATGAACTTCATCTTCAGTTCTCACAATATGCAGTTTTCCATTTTATTGGTTTGTGCTTCTGAAAAATAGTTTATATAATATCATCAAAAATTATCAGTGCATAATCATGCTTACAATGAGGAGAAGCTAAGGCGTGCCTCCACAGTGGTATACAGTAGAAATATTGATCTAAAACCATTAAGAATTTGTAGTTAATCCACTTCATCTTTACATGGTGACTTACTGTATGGTTTCTAGAATGTGGGGGAGATAAAGGAAGAGTATTCCATCTTGGACTAGAAAATAAGGAGTTCCTGGGGTAACTTTTGTAATTGTATTTAATGAAAAATGCTTTTAGGACACACTCAAGTATGACGAGCTCAAGTTATAGAATCACAGAATCACCAAGGCTGGAAAGGACCTCCAGGATCATCCACCTATCACCAATATTTCCATGTCAGTACAACATCTAAATGCTTCTTGAACACCTCCAGGATCTTCTCTCACTCGGAGAAGAAGCATTTCCTAACGTTGAATCTGAATCTCCCCAGGCACAACTTCAGGCCATTCCTTCTAGTCCTAGTACTAGTTACATGGGAGAAGAGGCTGACCCTCACCTCACCACAACCTCCCTTCAGGGTGCTGTAGAGAGGATAAGGTTTCCCCTGAGACTCTAAACAATCCCAGAGTAAACAATCCCAGCTCCCTCATCTGCTCTGCGCCCCTCACCAGCTTCATTGCCCTTCCCCAGGGATTCACTCCAGGACCTTGATGTGTTTTTTTGTAGTGAGGGGTCCAAAACTGAACACAATACTCAAGGTATTGATTGCCAGGGGGAGATGTGCTGGGATGCCACTGGAATCAGATTTTCTTAATTCTGCCATTGTACATTACTAGCATAATGGAGATACAGTCTAGCTCTGTGGAAATAAGTCTTGGATAATAGGAGTATTAGAGAGATCAAATAATTTCTTTTGTACACATTTCCACTGTAGTAGGTACAGAGGAGCTGCATTTTGTTTCCAGGTAATGAAGTGAAATTACTATCGGAAAAAAAGATAGACAAAAAATATTTAGTGAGACTTCTATGGCTGGATGAGTATACCTTTAAGAAATTAAAAGAAATGCAACATGTATAATGACAAAATTTCTATGGAAAGGTTGAGTTGGTGTTGAAGTGGATACGAAGGACAGAAACGTAACAAATGTGCTTATTGGTAATAAAGGCTGTACGTGTTTCTATGTAAATTAAAGCAGCACATCCAGCTCCAGAACCAGTTGGCCATGCATTCAAATAAATAAATGAAGATAGTTTGTTTAGGGAGGAAATAGAAATGCAGGAGTTACAGAAGGCAGTTGGATAACAAGGTAAATAATGATGATTTTATTTGTGTTTCTCATCATAAGATAAGAGGGATATTCAGTTTAGTACAAAGACACCAGAGTAAAGACTGATAAAAGGGAATAGTTACTATAACACACCATATGCTTATCTTCTGAGACTTCCTGAAACAAGATGCCATAAAGGTCAAATGCTGAACAGGATTCAGAGCTATATTGTAGATTTATGTGGACAATATGATCTGGAATATTTACTTTAGAATAATGGATGCTTTTCAGATGACAAATTGCTAGGTTTTAACATACAGAAGTAATGAGTTTTCCTTATCAAGTAGATGTTTCAGCTAACTGTAATGGAAATTAAAGTGTCTTCTATCCTCTGAAATGTGTCAAGCAGGATAGCAATTTTGCTGGGCCGTTGCTCTGAACGAGCTTTCTTCTTTAATGTGATGAGCAATGCGTGCTGTGCTTCTGTAACCATATTTATGACCTTTTCCTTACCACGTTGTTTTACAGTAGTCGCACTAAGTATTTCCTTTATGATAGCAGGATATCCGAGACACTTGTGAGGAAATCATTATCTGAAATCAGGGATTTCCCTGATTATGCATTGCAGATGATGGATAATTATTTTTACAAGATGCTGATGTCTTTGTCAGTATGTGCTGTGTAGTGGTTCAACTGTAACACTGTCTGTGTGTCTATTTTTCATATTGTCCTGAAAATTTGCTTGTTTGATTTGCCTAGTGCCAAACATGAGCTAGGTTTATTCCTATTGGAATAGTGTTGGAGAGTAACAGCAGGTACATTGATGGTGAATTTGGGAAATTAAACCCTTTCTATTGTACTAGGGGCTAAATTGCTTTTATCTTCTTTTCTAATGTAAGATTTTTACTGGCTTCTACACTACTTCAGGAGAGATGAAGTAAGATTTTTTTGTCTGTAGCTATTACAGAAACACCAAGGTTGGAAAAGGCCTACAAGATCATCCAGTCCAGCCATCCACCCACCTATCACCAGTCACCAATCACCAATAGTGATATTAGTGATTAGCCTTCCCTGATGGATGGATGGATGGAGGCTGTGACCAAAATAATCTAGACTTATTTTTCTTCTGCTGTGTTCCCTACCAGGCATGAATTCTAAAGCCTGTTCTTAAGGTGTGTTTAGCATAAAATATTTCCATGTGCTTGCACTGCAGGACCTTCTGGGGAAGAAAGTTAAAATGCACAGCATGTGCATAGATCCAGAGCCAGGTGACTGGATCCTGGATATTTATATGCTTTCCTTTGTGAATAGCAAGCTACTTCTCTCTGAAATATGCTGCAAAGTAAGAAGAAGGTTTTATCCTGTAGTGCTGGATCTGTGTGAGGTCCCTATCACAGACTGGTGGCAAGGGCTGTGGTTGATATCTACCAGGCTGTAGTACTTTGTAGTTATTAATGCTCGTGTACAAAAAAATGCGTTGAATTGGCCAACTTTACCAGAAGGAGGGAGAGAAGGAAGGGAAGCCTTGTGGGAGCTCTGCCCTTCTCTGTGAGGGAGGGTGTGAGATTTCAGGATTCAGCTATCATTAGGAATAGCTCCAATACTTCTAGCCAGAGAGTTCAATCTTAGGGATAACATCAGACCACCCAGGCAAGGGCCAGACCGAGCTGTCTCCATCTCAGTTATGCAAGCAGTCAGTGCCCAAGATCCAGCAGCCAGCATTCCTGCAAACAGCTGACAGGTCTATTGGAGGATGGAGTGCTCTCCTCATTTTATATTTTTCATTTGGACAGAAAACTGAAACTGGGAAGAAAAAGAGGAGTTTACTAAATGTTAGGACAGTGGAGAGGAAGTGAGGAATAAATGGAATAGGCAACTTACAGTGCCTCAGAGTGACTTTGTGGAAATCTTATGCCAAAGAATCTCAAAATAAAGAGCTTCAGCTAAACATTTACTGCAAAACTTTGTTACCCATCTCATCTACACAGTTTGAGACCCTTGTCTGCATTATCCTGGCCACAGAACGAACTGCCAGTGAGGCAAAATGCTGTACAGGTCCCAGTGGTCATCAGCTCCTCTGGTCCTGGACCTGAGCAGTGCAATGTGGTGGCTACAAAAAAGACCACAAATGTTTTCAAAATGGTAGGGATATTTTCCTCACTGAATGCTTTTGGTGTGGTGGTGATTGTTTTTGTTTTTTTCTCCACTCTCAGTGTTAGTCCCTTGATTTGACTCAGCTTACTTTATCTGAGTCTTAATCTGACTTATTTTCCTTATGTAACCATTTAGTTGACTTTTACCCTCCTTTTGAGAGAGTGAGGAGGAGACATAGAGGAAGACAGAGGAAGAAGACATCTCAGTCTATAACCAGGAAGAGGAGCAAGAGCCCAAGAGATGAAGCCTGAGGTCTTTTTTTTTTTTCTTTCTTCACAAAGCTGTTTGTTCTGCTGCAGGGCCCCATCTTTTTCTCATTCTCAAGCTGTTAACACAAGAATTGACATGACTTCTAATGCTGCTAGCTTGTAGATTCAGCAGTAACACAAATGATATCAGCAGAGGCTGTAGGAAGCAAAAATGTTAGTGTGGCTTCTGCAGTGCCAGAATTGGACCCTTCTGCTCTGAGTTGCTGAAGAGAATAGGAACAGAGGCTTTTGTTACAGTGCAGCAATGTTTGCAGATCTACAGAGTCACTAAATGGGTCAGGCTGAGCAGCTAGCGCTTCTGTTATGGGAAGGATTACACCTTGATGAGCAAATATGCATTATCCAAATCACTACTGCTGGGAAGTTTGGAGCCTGTGTCTAAATGAAAGCCTGTCTTTCTCAGGAGGAGGAAGAGGGGAGTTCAGCAATCCACAGCAGCAGTATGAACATAGGAGTTTTTTTCATTGTTAAATGGATGCATACGCTGGAGACTCTACAAAGGAATTTGCAAGTTTGTCAGGTTTCCCAGGAATGTCTCTGGCAGGTCTTTGTCTGGAACATTTTCTGGAGACTGGAAGGCTTCTGCTCTGTATGCATATGTATATCCTGTAAGCTGGTAAGCTCAGCAAGCAGAGAAGGAATGTCACAGGCCTTTGGCCAGATCAGCTTTGGTACACGCGCAGATTTCACACTTTGCAGCCTTTTAGCCCCAGTTCTTCCCCTCTGACTGGTTGCCCCTACAACTTCAAATCTGAGTATAAAATGAAGCTATTTTAGTGAATGGGGTGTGGTCAGCAAGCTGACCTGGGTCACAAGAAGGCAGCCCTACAAAAACATCAGTACTGTGTGATTTCTCCAAAGAATGTGTAGTAGGTGTATTTTATGTCAACTGCTCAGACAGTGAAAGTATCTGTGTTTGAGATTGGTTTGGAGTTTCTGTTGGCATTTCAGAAAAGAGTCAACTTCCCATATTGGATTTCAGCCTCTCAGTACCTTAAGGAAGATGGGCTGCAATGCAGATGGACAATTTCCAGTAGTACTGGAAGACCTGGGTGCTGTGCTAGATTAAGTCATACGGGCCTGGGCTAGATCGCAGATGTACATGGGATCTCTGTGGTGAAGCCAAGAAAATGTAACATGAAAAGTGGGTAGGGGACAGATTAATAAAGAATATTTATATTATTATAGTGTATGTCAGCCATCTCTGAAGCTGAACAAACAAATTGAAATAGTGCAACAAAGATCTACGTTTTGTAATATGGTATGTTGTTAACTCCCACCTCTATTCCTGGGATGTGAATATTTCACTGATCCCGAAAGCTTTGGGGGAATGTATGCCTAAGGAATGGTTGGCAGGTGAGAATGCAGTGACTAGGCAAGCCAGGTAGTGAAAGAAGAAATATTTGTTTTACGAACTATTTGGATATAAAGATTGCATTGATGGATGAACAGTAATAAGTAATAAAATAGGAAATTAGGGATTGACTCAGGTGGAAGGTGGGTCTTGAAGTCAAACTAAGCATACAGGGTAAGGTAGATCAAGAGACCAAGGAGATCTCACAAACTATTAGACATTTTACACATTTTTTAGTTTTCTAATGGCATGCTTTCTTTGAGCTTATTATGTAGTGTTGTCTTATTCTGTCTGAGGCACCAAAACTTAAAGATTCTGGTCTGTTCGTAACTCCAGTGTTCTTCTAACTTATGTATGTCTTAACCTCAATCCATGTCCCATCTTTCTTTAAAAGAATGGACTTTTTTCAATGAACTGTTAAAATAATCAAACTTGGAACTTTTTGGTAGTGTATATTTTGCTCCAAATTCGGGGGTGTTAGGTTTCTTCCAGTTTCAGATTATAAACTTTTCATCCTATTGAAGGCTTTTCTGGAAGAAACTATAAAGTCTATGATGACTGCATCCTTTTGCCTTTCTCTTAGTCTTGATCTTCAAACTGTCTTGACCTCTAGGATTCCTTTTCCTCCTCACCAATCAGAATGACCCAAATAGAAGCCTGAGATGTGTGAAATAGAGAAGATGTGAATGTGGCTCCAAACAGAAGAAATGGCCTCACAGTCTGTAGATCTTCTGTCCTCAGCACATCGTTTATAGGCAACAGGATATGACTGACCTCTGGCAGAAAAATACTACAACAGTCAACTGGGGAGAGTGAAGTAGGCATCTTTGTGCTGTGTTATTTGCTCATTGCTGTAACACAGTGATAGTGAAAGTCAGGATCCGCTGTTCAGGCTGTTCGTAGTGAATATTTAAGTTACTTTACCATACTGCCAGAAGAGGCATAGCAACAACTTCAAGCAGTGATGTGTCCGCTGGTTGAGTCTTGCAAACTGATAAGAAAAACACCTGATCTTTTGGGACTCTTTACCTGAATCCTTGAAGGCTGATCTGTAGCACTGAGTTGTTTGCTCATTTATTATTACTATTGTTAACATTTGCTACTTTGGAAAAAGTAGAATATCTGCTTCTTTGGCCTATTTGAAACAAGATCAAGGTGAATTTCACTTAAGGAAAGATTAAGTACTCTAATGTGATAGAGAGAAGCTATTGAAAAAATAGTGTAATGTAGATCAAGAATGTGAAAGTTCCTCTTTAGACTCTTGCTTGTGATTTCTAAAAGGTTATCTGTCCACAAAATGCTGGTTTTCATTCTTCCTTTTTTTTTATTTGGAGATATCATTTCATGGCACATGTGGGACAGCCAGGAGATCTGGCCCAGCTGTCTCTACCTAGACTTTAGCAAAGCCTTTGACACTGTCACCCACAGTATTCTCCTGGGGATGCTGGCTGCCCGTGGCCTGGACAGGTACATTCTTTGCTGGGTAAAGAACTGGCTGGGGAGCCAGGACAAGAGTTTGGTGGTGAGTGGAATTAAATCCACCTAGTGACCAGTCATGACTGGTGTACTTCAGGGGTTGATATTGGGACCCATCCTGCTTAATATCTTTATTGATGATCTGGATGAGGGCACTGAGTGCACCCTCAGTAAGTCTGCAAGATGACACCAAGTTGGGAGGAAGTATCGATCTGCCTGAGGGTAGGAAGGTCCTACAGAGGGGTCTGGACAGGCTGGGTCACTGGGCTGAGGCCAACGGGATGAGATTCAACAAGATTAAGTGGCTGGTCCTGCACTTTGGTCACAACAACCCCATGCAGTGCTACAGGCTTGGAGCAGAGTGGCTGGAAGGTTGTGCAGAAGAAAAGGACCTGGTGATTGGTCAGTGCCTGGTTGAACATGAGCCAGCAGTGTGCCCAGGTGGCCAAGAAGGCCAGTGGCATCATGGCTTGTATCAGAAATAGTGCAGTCAGCAGGAGCAGGGGGGTGATCACCCCCTGCACTCAGTGCTGGTGTGGCCACAGCTTGAGTACTGTATTCAGTTTTGGGGCCCCTTACTGCAAGAAGAACATCAAGGCCCTGGAGTGTGTTTAGAGAAGGGCAGCAGAGCTGGCGAGGGGACAGAAGCACAGGTCTTACAAGGAGTGGTTGAAGAAACTGGAATTGTTTAGTCTAGAGAAGGGGAAGCTCAGGGGAGACCTGGTTGCCCTCTACAACTCCCTGAAGGGAGGATGTGGTGAGTTGAAGGTCAGCTTTTTCTCCCAGGTAACAGCAATTGGACAAGAGGGAACGGCCTCAAGTTGTACCAGGGGAGGTTCTGGTTGGATGTTAAGAAAAGTTTCCTCTCTGAAAGAGTGGTCAGGTGCTCGAATGGGCTGCCCAAGGAGCTGATAGAGTCAGTGTCCCTGGAGGTGTTCAGGAAATGTTTAGATGTCGTACTGAGGGACACGGTTTAGAGGGTAACATAGGTGGTAGATGACTGTTAGACTAGATGATCTGAGAGGTCTTTTCCAACCTTTATAACTTTCTATATAATTTCCCCTTTCAATTATAAAGAAGATCAAGAATTAAATTAAGGTTACAGAATGATACCCAAAAGTACTGGATACAAGAGTTGAGACTTTTGTTTTTGTTAAATTTATTCAGAAAAATATTTCTGTGAATTAAGCAAGACCATGGACATCTGGTTCTTTTAAGCTTATGTATCTCTACTGTCAAGAAGACAAGTGTATTGCTCACTTTCAAACTTGCTATTAAAAACAAACAAAAAATGCTTTCTTCTTGTACATCCATGTAAATTAACGTCTTTTCCTTTTGAACCACATTAGTCCTTACTTTTATTAGATTTTTTTTTTCCTGCTACTCCTATTTTTGAAGCTATAAGCTATTCTTTTTGGAGCTTTCAGTATCTGCTTGTGTCCAGGTACCATACAATATCTTTTTTTAAGCCAAAGAATTTATTTGTTGCTAAGTATTTGCCTCTGTATGAAGGATACTGTTGTGTCAGGTGTACTGGAGGGTTAATAACTGGAGAATGAAACCACTGCTGTGCACAGATGTGTTGGGGTTCCCTCAGCAACCCACCGAAGCAGCGTCCTGGCAAGCTAATTACAGCAGCTGAAATGTCTCAGCACATGGCACAGTAATAAGAAGTAACACCCATCTGGGTGGGCTGGCAGCAGCCAGACCTTACTATCTCGCTGGTGTTCTCTCCCTCATTCTGAATCCCTTGCCTGTCTTTAATCCTGCTGTATTTTAAACACCTGTCTCTCTGGAATGTGTGAAACATCCCTTTTACCTACACGAAACTATTTGCTCACCTGCTTTGCTTAGAAAGACAGCTTTCAAAAAAATAGTGGTTATAATATTAGAGAGGAAAGCATATCACATTAATAGAGCAGGGATGAGCTGATAATTCATCAGATTCGATGTGTCTTGGTATCAGAATGCCGGCGAGAAAAGGCTGGTTAAAGTCATTGTAGTTTTACATGTCTTTACGAGCAAAGTTGTGACTGCTGTTACTGACAAGCTAAGAATTGTATATATACTATTTGTTTCATGTACAATGTTGGCCTTTGTCTTCCTCATTTACTATTCGTGGTTGCTTTTTTTTGTTCAGATCATAAAAACTTGGTGGCCACAAACTGTCATTGTTGTGTATTTGTATGGTGTCTGGCACTATAAGACCTAGTACTGATTTGATATTTTCTATTGTTGCAATGAAAAGGCTTTAAATAATTAAGTCTACAGAAGGCTTAAATTTAAAGGCGAAGCAGAGGGGCCAAAGTGACTTCTAATGCTCTTTTCCATATGAAGTGGGTAGCGCTGCTCATTTCTAAGCTTGCCCAGCGTGTTCTACTGTAAGACCTGGAAACTGTGACTTAATGGATGAGAATTATGCACAGGCTGAAGGAAGAGTGGGATAGGATATAACTGGGAAAGAATATGGCAGAAGGAGGATCCTTTTGGAGAACTGGGCAGAAGAACAGTGTGTAATTGCAATAAATTAATTCTGTCCAGAACTTGAAGTGTTTTCTGAATTCAGGAAGTGGCTAAATGCCTTATAGTACTAAATTATTGAAAGGGTGACATCATCTTGTGTTGCCAATTACCATGTTAGTTTATGTTCTAGAGTTCAATCAGAGCAAATGGATTGTGCAGTTCTGCATAAGACTTGTAGGTGTGAGTGCAGCATCACGCAACGCAGCTTGTATATACTTGTTTTAATTAGAGTAATTCCATGCAAATACTGGTAAAAGAGCATTGTTGGGGTAGCAAAGCTGGGAATTTGCAAGCTATGCTTATGCATTTATAAGAAGTTAAGTTACAATTAGATAACTTACCTTTGAGATCTGGAGCAGATGCAGGGCTAGATTTTCAGTTCTTTCCAGTTGTCCTGTGTGCCATTGGTTACACACCTTTCAGCTGCCCCAGAAATGAGCGGGGTAATACAAACAAGTTGCCTTTTCCATATGACCTTAATCTTAGTGCACAGTTGTTCTGTACTTATAAAAAAGCAATATGTGATCACATTGTTAAAGACTGTCAGCCTTTATAGCGTTTTCAACATTCATAAAATGTTTTAAGGTGCATTATTAAACTTCTGCAATAGTTGCCTTTACTGTATGAACTCAGGCTCTCTTCTGCAAGCCAGCAGGCTGTGTATGCTCACAGTTTGATCCTTTCAGAAGACATGTGAAGAATGTTTAGAGAAAGAAACAATGAAATATGTTTTAGATGCTTAAAACAAATTCATGATTACTTTAGAACTTGATAAAACAATCTTATACCAAATCTCATTTTAGGCTATCGTTGACTATTTTATATAGCTACCTGTGTGAACAATTTGAAGGTGGTGTGGGTAGAAATGTTCATTTGTGTGTGATAGAGTTAGACACTGAGTTTTAAATCAGATGTGCATATGTTGATGCGTTGTGCATTTACTGTGGAGTAGGGTATGGAGAGGACAGAGTGCATATGGCTTATTCAGTGACATAACTTGTGATGACTGGACAGACACACTGAGTTCAGAAAGTGCAATATAAGCACCTGTCTTTTGCAGGGTTCATTTTTTAATATAGAAATTTTTTTTAACTGTGTCCTTGTTATCAGTTCTATAGCAGGATATGTTTTCCTGCTTCAGGATTTTTGCCTGATTCTTGTCTTTTTCCTCCTCTGTGCTTTTACTTACTGGATAGAGTATGTATTAAGGTATGCTTAGTGCCATCTTTTGTTCGTTTCTTGGTTTTTAATGGTTTCTGATGTCTTTGTCATTGCCTCCGCAGTTAACAAGCTTGAACTTAGCAAGTGGAGCTGTAGGCAAGGGGAATGCAGCTGTGCCCCCAGGCTACCGATCAGTGCTCAACAGAAAAGGGCCATTGTGGGCTGTTCAGTCAGACACTCTTACAGATGACAGAAGATGCATCTCTTCAGCAGTCAGGTAAGTTAAAACTGATGCTCCATGTTTTTGAAGGAGAGTGCATGGTACTCAGAAGCTCATCCGTAATTTTTTTGATCTCTTGCTCAGAAGGTTTGGCCTAAGGACAAATACTTTTTCTCTTCAGGACTACGGTAGGAATTAGGCTCATGAAAACTAACCTGTGTTCCTAGTACCAGCAGTTTCGTGGTGGAATGAGTAAACAGATGAACACATGGAAAGGGAGGGAAAAAGAAAATGTCAGTTTCTTTTCTCTAATTTTCTCTAATTATTTCTCATCTCTATAAGTTTCGGTGCTTTGGTGTCAAGACATAAGCAGAATGCAAACTTTTACCTGATGCTGTAGAAATCTCCACCAAGGACTCATCTTCATGCTTTTTCTTTGAATATCAATTCTCTATTGTTTAAAAATAGAGCAGTACTCTGTAGTGTTTTATTAAGGTTCCTTTTCAGATGGCTTCCTTCTGCTCTTTATTAGTTTTGGACATTGGAATTTGTATTTGTGGCTGATACACTCATGGGACTCAGGGAATTGTGATTCTGCAGGAAAAAAAAAGCTGTTTACTCCAAGGATTCTAGATCTTGGAAGTTAAGTGGCAGGTGAGCCTACTGCAGAAGTCTAGACTGAACACAGGCTCAGAACTGCTTAAGACATCTGATTTCTGCATTTGCTAGTGCTTTTTTGTCCTTTTAAATTCAGTAACGAGGCAGGACTTCCACAACATGCATTTAGGCCTAGAAAACAATGTACAAGTGAAAATATTAATTCGTCTAATTGATTACTGGAAAATGGGGGAAGGTCAGAAAGGCAGATATACAGTATAGAAAGCATGTGACCTGGATGGTCATCTTTTCCCAAATGGGTTCTTCAATAGAAGGATTGGAATGGGATTTGGAAAGCTCAAGAAAAAAAATTTCTTATTTCGTCAGTCACTGCTTTTCGTCCTGCCTAAAGAGGAGGAATGTGAGAAATGAATTCCTGGCCTGTTTCTGTTCCAGCACAACATTTGCCTCTGGGGTTTGCAGTTATTAAGAGAGGTGGTGATTCTGCTCTTGGAGACCAGCCAGGGTAGCTATTACCTAATCCAAATAAAGAACCTATCCAACAGGTGTAAGCTGCCTTCCTCTCCTACACAGTTTGAGGGAGCAGCAGAGTGCAGGCTGTCATAGGCTGTTTGTTTCTCAATTCTGCTTGCACCTTTGCATGGATTCAGACATTGTTGGAAAGGAATTACAGTCATAATCTTCTATGAATCTCCACAGAAGGCACAGTAGTTACCACCTTTCTCTGAAGCCATTTCTGTCATATGTTGTTACCTGCCGATCTGACAACCTAGCTTTAATGTCCAGAGCTGCACTCTGAACTGTGCCTCATCTAGCATTCTATGTGTAGCTTAATGCTTGTAGAAATTGTTCTATTTCTATACAAGGATCCAAAAGTTCTTCAGAAGTGTATGGCTGGTATAAGATTGTCAAACTTTTTATGAAACATTTGGTCTTTCAGTACTTGAGTCATCCTCACTATTTTCAAGCCAAGAGACAGAAAGACACCCTAAGACCCTTTGCTGAATTACTTTATTTTCATGGCTGCTTGCCTAAAATGTCCAGAATACTGGTAATTAATAAGTTTTTCATGAATATGGAGAAAAAATATCCTGAGACAATGCTGGATTACTTGGGCTGTGAACTTTCTTTTAATGAAAGAATTCCAAAAAGAGCATCAAGATCATTATATGCTGAAATAGCTAGTATTTCAAATGACTGATTTGCTGCTCCGTCTGTTACACTGGAGCTCAGCAGTTCACAGAGGGTCATCTAATGAGTGTCAGCCTGTGCTCAGTACTGGATGACTATGTGAAGAAAAGCTTCCTGTTTTCTTCCATTGAGGTTCTTGTCTAGCAGTTGTAGAATTTAGCAAGGATGGAAATGTTTTGTCAATGGGTCTCTTATCTGGCTTCCATTTGGCTCCAGTTCAAACATCTGCCTCTGAAACTCAGTCACTACAGTTTTTGCAGAGCTGTATGGTAAAACTAAGCCATTCTGCCGCTTCTGAGTTTTGCTTGAAAATTTTATTGTGATACTCGTGAGCTGTGAGATTCAGGCTATTATTAATAAATTTTTCTCCTTAATTTCAGCTCCCCCAGTACGATTTATCTAAATTTCTTTGAGCAGAAGTTAGTTCTCCTTTTTTTGTTTTTTTTTTTTTTTGTGGTTGAATGTAGCCTCTGTAGAAGAGTTGCCAAATTAATAGTCAGCTCTGCCAAAAGACAAAGGCAATCTTGAGTTTGTAATACCGAGACAGAGAACAACACTGGATATATTAAAATGTTATATTATAAATCTATAGTGCAGTCCCTTTTAAGACTTTTTTTTTTTAGTTACTTCCTATAAGCTTTGTCTCTGTTCCCAGTCAGACTGAGGTTTAGGCTTTCACTACGTCCGAGATGAAGAAAGTACAAGAAGTGTGATGTTCCAAGTTGCATAGGGATTCACTTTTGACTTCTGTAACATGGCTGTTAGAGGCCCTTTGCCATGTTTGCTGTAGCCTGGCCTATATTACCCTCTATAGCTCTTTGCAGTTCTGCCAAACCTGCTCTCTCCTGTAACCATAGTCCTGAAGGTCTGATTCCAATCTGTCTCAGCTTCTTACTCTGCCAGTAAGAAATGTTACTTAGTCACATTCTGCCTTAGCCACGTGAACAGGTTAGTTATGCACTTTATAAGGAAAGTGTTTAAGATTGCTGCATATGATTTTATCCTAACATTAATAATGTAACCTAAGAACAACAAAAATGAAAGTGATTTCTTGCTGTCCACTGGAACTGATTTCCTGACACTGACCTGACTGGAAATGTGGCAATGGTCAGCTCCTGAAGACATTTTCAGTTGCACAATAAAGGTAGAAAATATTGTTTAAGAGAACAAAATTTATTGTTTAGAACCTAAACTAATTTCTGAGTACTGTTGGCAAATAGTTGCATAATCACCAATAATAGTGGTGGTAGGCTTTCCTAGAAGCTTCTGGCACTGGAATCTCCACTGGTACCTCACTTGTTTTTGAAACTGTTCTCAAAGAGTTTTTTGGGCTTTGCAAATCACTTAATTTCCATGACCTGGGCCAAAGCTAATGAGAGAGAAATCTTTCTAATTAGTACAGATTTCTGTGTTGTCAGTGGACAGCTTGGATTCTGCCATCCTTGCACAGGTTCATCTTTTAGAACTCACACAGGCAGTGTGTTGGCAAGCATTCAGCAGTGATACATGGCCAGTATTTTTCCAGAACCTTTGTTTCATTAGCTCCTGGGTCTTTCAGGATGGCTTTCTCAAAACTAAAGGCACAACCAATCTAGCTCTGCATATTTTTTCCTTGTATCTTTTGACAGATTTATCTAACTTGGTTGAGGGAGGCAGGCAAGCGAGCTTCTCTGTCATCAGTGAGAAGCTAAAATGGCACTCCAACTTATACCAGACAGCTTAGATTCTGACTGCTATTAAAGTCAGAAACAAAGGATTCTGCTCTTCTCGTTGTTTAACATGCCGCAAATATTTCTTAGCTCACTTCTTAGCCAAGGTGCTCAGGCTCATCAAGAAATGATGTTTTGTTGACAGGCTCCCTGAACCGAGTTAAATGCTGAAAACAATGTTTTTCAGTTTTCTTATCTAGGAGTTTCTGTGTTTAAGTTGTTCTGTCATTTGTAGTGATAAGAACAGTTTAGGGCATTGTGGGTGCGTGCATATACCTGCCATGTGCCCAGGTTCCAAAACAGGTTCTCCTTTTTGTAGTTCTATTTTATTTCTTGCCTGGAAGTCTTGAGTGGGTTGGGAAAGCAGAAGATTCCACCCAGATATCTGGCATCCTAGGCTTTCAGGAACCCCTGTCTAGCTCTGATCTGCAGTGAACCTGAGGCATTCTGGAAGAATTACCCCCATCTGGAGTACTGTGTCCAGGCCTGGGGCCCCCTGTGCAGGGAGGACATGGAGCTCTAGGAGGAGGTCCAGAGGAAACTAGAATGATCATTTCATAGAATGAAACTAGATGATCATTGTGGTCCTTTTCAACCCAGGCCCTTCTATGATTCTGTGATTCTGTGAATTAGATGTGCTGCCCATCCACTGTATAGTTAAAGCATTCATGTAACTGCTTGTGGGCTGCACTGCATGTATTTTACTGCTCATGTGCAAATCAACACGGGCACGGTAAATCCAGCACGTCTTAAAATCACATCTTCCTCTGAGATTGAAAGATGTGATAACTGTATTAATCTTGGCAGTTAATGCTACATTTTTGTAAGAATATACCTGTTTCTCTTTGTTGCATGTGTACTGCCTTGTAGTTCTGCATCTCAAGGGTTAGTGGTAACTTTCCTGTCTTCCAAGTAGCACGTCTCAAGCTCCCTGCTGTCTCTGGACAGGTAGAGACTGTCCATCCTCTGTCCTGTGCTCCACTTGCCAAGTGGCTGGAGCCTGTTTGTTTGCATAGCAGCTGGGTGCACGCTGACTGTGAAGAGACTGTACTGCACTGATGCCTCTGGAGGAAATGAAGAGAGAAGGCAGCAGGCACTGATGGCCGCAACAGACCTTCAGTTTCAAGAAACTCTGCAGTGACCTTAACACCTCCCTAACTAGGCAGCACAGAAGTGCCAAAGCAGCAGCAGCAGAACATGACCAATACCAGTTCTGTGCCAGCACTGACTTCCCTGTTCCTTTCTCCTAATGCCGTTTCTCCCTTTTCTTTTTCCCTTTGAGGAAATGTCTGATTATGAACTCAGTCTGTCTGCACTACACCACTCTTCTAGAGGCTTCATGCTTATATAGTCTTTTTCTTTCCTTCTGCTGTAAAGATGGCCCTTCTAATACCTAACAACAGCAGAGTGCTATCCTTGATCAGGAGTAGGAGTCCTCATTATGAGGCAAATCTCACACAGATCATTCCAATGCTGCTTTCCCTCAGTTGTTAAACCACTGTGAGAGCCTCCAGCTCACAGTGTCCTTTTATCATGCTGCTTGCAGGGATGAGTGTTGTGTTTAGGAAGGCTTGTATAGAAAAGTCCCTCTTTAGTAAGAGGGGCTATTTGCATTAGAACATACACAAGGCTGATTACTGTCGCCTGGATTTTCTTCCTGTCTTATCTTATACGCCTAAATTAATTAAATTTCACTATTTCCATGGGAGAATAAGTGAGAATGGGTGTAATGATTTTTTTTATTTTTATTTTTTCTGTGACCCCTTCTGGTCCTCCTGGGCAGCTGTGTCACAACCATATTCACTTATGGCCCTTGAGAAACAGTAGTTCTGGGAGCCTTGAGTCTGGGGGTTGATGTAGAATTACTATATTGAGAGGAAATTTGAGGAGGGAAGGCGAAAAACAGAAATTCTGCATGAGTAGCTTTACGTTCTTGCAGCACTCCCTGTCTCTGGCTTGTACGAGTTCTTTTTTCATATTAGATTATTATGTGGTATTATTATATACCACATAGTAGTGCATGGAGCAGCCTTCCACCTCCCCGGTAATCTCTAATCTTTGTCTTTAAGCATCTGCCAGGGTCTCTGGTGACAACTTGTTAACTTTCAAGGCAAACTGGCTGACTACACCTTCATAAATGCATGGCTTGTCTTGTATTATTTCTTATATATTTTGGTCACGCTGAAGAAATGTGTGATGGCAGGTTCAATTACTTTCATCCTGCTTGGAAATTGCCCCGAGCCTCAGCACCGCAGGCTGGCACTGCCTCGAAGGATCCCTGCTTCCCACAGCCAGGCCTTGGCTCTGGCTGCTTGGAGCCTCTGGGAGAGGAAAGGCGGAAAGCTCGTGACTTGCCCAGACAGTTTGAGGCCTGGCCCTGCAGCCTCAGCTCCCCAGACACTGTTGAGTCGGACTTGGCTGGCAGCCGCTGAGCTGTTACTTTTCCGAGGTAATAAGTGAGATTAATCGCAGGACCCTTTCCAGAGGCGAAGGGGGTTTGGGTTGAGTGCAGCAAGAGCGTAGGAGCCAGTGCTGGGTCTGGGAGCTGGAGGTGAGAGCTGAGTCTTTGCATCAGGGCAGAGCAGGGCGCAAGCAGACTGGTGCATGGCCTGCAGCTGCAGCCTGGGGCATTCCTGGGGCTGGTTCCATCTGAGTGAAGGGGCACAGCATCTGCGTTACCTCTGAGGGTTTGCTGAGCTTGGGCAACTGTGCTTTTTGCAAATAGTCCTAGTAATGTGAGAGGACAGGTTTCTCTTTCAGCACCTGGCTCTGACTTACTATGACTTCCTTTCAGAGAAGGCATGAAGATCTTTTCCATTATTCCCACCACGCAGCCTGTGTTGGTAGGTGGAGGGCAGTGAACAGCATTTTTATGCCTTCCCTAAAGATAATACAGCATCACAGTTTTTGATTCTTTCTTTTCACCGGCCTCCCCTAACTGACCTTTCTCCAATGTAAACATAGGATTTGCCATCCTGGATCAGTCTGCTAATCTTTATACTTCACCTGTTTTGTCCTTTGCAGTAACTAGCACTAATATCGTCAGTAAAAGTGCAGAACTTTTTGGCTAGCAGCAAATAAATTTCCTGTCTCTGGGAAAAACTTGCTTTGGCCCTCCAGCTGCTGATGGCTGACATATATTTCTCACCATATTTTCTGTTCTACATAGGTAGCCTTGCTGTGGGTGTTGTTGTCATTAATCACATTTTACTGTCTGGAAAGGTTGTCGCCTCATTCATGAGCTGTAGCAGTGAGTTCCACAGGTGAATTTTGTATTATGCAAAAGTCTTCCTTTATAATTTTTTTTCAAATTTGCCATTAGTCTCTGCCCCTTTAATATGTCAAGGCAGACAGAAGTGCTTTCTTTATTTTCTGCACTATTTATTCTGTATGTTTCTATCGTCTCTTTCCTTACTTGTCTCTCCTGAACTAAACAGACCCATTCTTTTTCAAGTTCTGAATGGAAGTCTTCCAGCCCTCAAATAATTTGCTGGCTGTCTTTATTCAGATGACAGGACTTGAAAGCAGTACATCAAGTAGGAGTGAAACACTGATTTTATGTGTTGTTGTCATTTTTAACTTATTATCTAACTCATAACTTGCATATGCTTATACCTTGCTGGCTTCTGACCATGCTAAACATTGAGTTTTCATTAATACATGGTTGTTTTTCTTTGACTATGCAGTTAATGTAACACTGAGAAACAGGTATAGGCAGTTCAGGCTGGTGTGATTCTTTTTTTTTAATTCTCACCAATGAACTCTCTTCTGGCTTTTAGCTCATATTAATAGATTTTGTTGGCTGTGACAGAAGCTACATGCTGTTCATGGTTCTAGTAACCATTTAATTTAGTATAGACCTAATTTAAATCTTTTAGGATCTTTTCTTATACCCTCTCTCCCAAGCCATCCCTAATCTTAGAACTTTAAAGTATTCTGTAGAGTTTCTGTGTGCTTTATATTGTAAAGTCATCTGCAGATCTCCTTTTTCTCTGTATTTAGTCAAATCTCCCAATCACCACCTAGAAATTGCTTTGCAGAGTGGTGAGCAAAGGGTTAATGTGGCCACAGCTCTCACTTCAGTAGTTTTTGGTGGGGAGATCAACTGCTCTGCCTCTCTGGGCTTTCTAGGAAAGAAGATACCCCAGCAGCCCAGTGCTCTGCAGGAGCTGCTCTGCCTAAAGCAGCCTTTCTCTGTGGAAGAGTTCTGAAAGGGTTACAAAGGAGCCTTGGCTGTTTCCTTGAGCTATTTGGAAAGGACAGGCCTCAGACAGTTTGGCAGGAACCTGGGGCCCTGTTTTTTCCAGCCCAGCCCTTCCTTCTGCACGGAGCTGTCAGGGAATCCCACGAATGTCTGGTTTCTCCCCTTTCCTAATTTTTTAGCAATATTTTTATCCGATCCTGGCTCTTTCCCACACAGGGACCTCAAGTTTTGTCCATTGCTTGGCTCTGCAGGTAGTGAGATGGAAATGCTACCATGCCACAGCTGTTGGATTTAGTTCACAGTTGTGTGACTGAGAAGGGCACTGGGAAGCTTCCCAGAAGAGTGTTCTTTCTGGCATGATCTTAAGGTAGGTCCGTGTGACCTAAGAAAACAGGGATTGAATGGGCCCATCTTTGAACTGTGCTGTTCCTGTGGGTCACCATAAGGCACTTGAAGCCTCAGAGTGCATTGTTCTGAATCCACTCCAGTAGACACACAGCAAACTTCTGCTTTGTAACAATGGATAGTCCCTTTTAAGCTAGTCTTGTAATGGACAAGACAGTTTAGCAACCCTTCGTTCATTTGCCTTATGCTCTCCAGGGCTGTCCTGAAGCTGAACTCATGGTGAATATTTTGGAGGTTTGAGTTTGCACTGTACCTTTTGGTGACAAAGAAGTGGATTTGTGTAGAGTGAAGGAACAGATGTCTTAATGCTAGAAACTTTGGTTACTGCTCAGAGCAAAGGTGTCTCTGTGTTGGAGATACCATGCTCTGCAGCTGAGAAAGCAATCCTAACTCGATTTTTCTTTCTCAGTAAGCCTCTCAGATACTGGGAGCAGTGTGTGATCTGAGATCCATGTGGAAAGCCTTTCCAGAAGGCAGTCTTCTTCTGGGACAGTCCCTGGACAACCCTCTGAGTTCAGCAGCCAAAGAGCCTGAAGTCAAACTCAGATAAATCAGGGGTTTCAGTGACCAAAAAAGAATGCCAGAGCAGAAGGTAGCAAAAGGGGCCAAAGGGTTTTTCTTCTTCCTGTTAGGCTTTGTTTTGGGGGTACCTTCCCTTGTACAGCGAAGTTTCCACTACCAGTATGTGTTCACATTTTCCATCCAAGCCAAAGTCATGCTTTGGCTTGGCTTGTTCAGGATGAACACCATACTTTTTGATGTGTTGTCCTGTGATATAACAGGAATTACCTTCCAAGAGTGGAGAGAAACCCCTTTCCTGTCCCTGAAAGTGTTAATCAGCCTTTCCTATGAAGGTCCTATTTTGTCACCTAATTTTCCCTACCTTTCGGACTGGGGAGGTTTTGTAGCTGACAGAGGAGTTGGTGAATTCTATGTAGCTATATTCTATTGGCTCCATAACAGCCTGTTATTCTCTGGGCTTCTCTGGGCTGCAGGTATCAATCAGCAGCCGTTTGTGAGCTATGCAGGGCTCCAGCATTTAACAAAAAAAAAAAAAAAGCCAAAAAACTCTTTTGAAAAAGGAGGAGGGGAAAAAAAAAAGGCATTAAAAAGTCGGAAAGTATTTCAACTTCCATGTGTATGTGGTGACAGCTTTGTTTGGAGATCCTCCTTACTAGCTCATAGGTTTCTGAAGTATACATACAAATTGTGTGATCTGAAGAACTCCCCTGGGGAATGCCAGTTTTTGTTTAGGGTATGTATACTGTGAGTGAGTAGTGCTGGTGGTGTTTTCTTAGTCTTTACCTAATGCTGTGTACTGCCAGCCAGGAAGCAGTTTGACCAAAACGCTCTGGGTGAGAGGACTTGACTGATAATAAGATAGAATGCATTTCAGTAGCTTAGAAAGGCTGGACATTGGGCTGTCCAGAACCAGTGCTTATTACAAAGATTTTTAAGCGTACTGGTAAAGGTAGGCTCTACAGCAGTAGGATAAATTAAGAATTATGTGGAAATACCAATGTATCCAGGATCCTTTATCATTAGCAGCTGTTCCTAGATGTTCATTCTGTAACAATAGTTGGATGACGAATATCCTCCTTAAAAATAAATAAATAAAACAACCACCAGGTAATGTTTAAAGTTACCAATTTCCAGAAACTCTCCCGTTGAATGTACTGAGCTTTTATTAGCATTTCTCATCCAATTACTGTCCTTACTGTCCACAAGCAAACCAGGTGGGGAGAGGCCAAGGCAGCCTGACTGATCCAAGTCTACTGAAAACTGAAATTGTGGTGTTACAAAAAGCTTGAAATAACTTCTTTGCTAGCAAGTGTGTTCTTATTGAATGCATTTCTGATCTCAGCTCCATTAGCCAATACTTGGATGCAGGATTCTTTAACGGACTCATGATGCTTAAGTTTTTGGTTTTTCCATAAATACCTTCAGCTGGCTGATACTTTAAACGGCACTTAAAGGCTGTCCAACTTAAGCAGTGAGCATGACAAAGAGAGCACCATCTCAGTCATTAGGAAGAATCAAATGGGGAAAATAGTGTATATGGAAGATACAAGCACAGGCTCTTGAAACTCTCCAGGAACCACAAAAGCAGTACTTCAGAGGCTTTGTTCTTAAGATAGGTGCATTGCTAAATGCGTCTCTTCATTAGAAAAAACTGCATTTGGTAGCTCCAAAATGTTCTCCAGGAGATGAGACTTTTGTCCTACTAACAGTGGTTCCCTTAGGCTTCTGTTTTCAGAACTTCATATCAAAATATCAAGGAACTTAGAGTTTCTTCCCTATGAAGCAGTGGGCTGCCTGTTAGGATTGTTTGGAACAGCTGTTGTAGGGTTTCGTTTTGAGTGTTCTGCTGATCTTTTTTAATTTTTAATTTCTTCGTGGGGGAGCTTTGATTTAACATGGAATTAATTTAATCAGACAGCCATAAGAACGATGGCTTTGTTACTCCTTCATGTTCACAAGTATTTCAGTTCTTAATTTTAATTTGTTTAATTTTCTCTGAATAAATGCATATACCGCATTTAAAAATATCAAATAAAATATCTTATTAGCAAAATAATTTTGGAAGCCGAGTGTTAGGAGTTGGGCTAATTTGGGATAATTTTCAAGAAATTTAAATTCAATCAATTTTTAGATTTTTAAAAAATATGTTGTCATTCTGTTATCATATTGTCATGTCCATGACCATGACAATGACATTGACAAATCATGTCAATGTTGTCATATTTTGGTTTTACATAACTGATTTTTTTTTTCCCTGAAGATCAGAGTCATCTCATTTCCATGTGAAATTCCAATTTTCTGCTGATTATGCTAACTTGAGTGATTTAAAGCATTTAATTATGGAGTTGGAGCTATTTGTTTTAAGGTCGCTTCCAACACAAGCCGTTCTATGAAATGCAAAAGTATAAAATATGAAAGTGAACTGATGTTATGCACACATTTCTACATTGTTACAAGTCGTGTGGGACAAAATGATTCATGTCATGCATCAGCTTTCTTTATAGGTGTTTTCTAAACAGAATAAATTCCTTATAAGTGTATTATTATCTCTTAGGGCATTGTAGAACCTGAACATGTGACTATAAATATCATTAGGCCTGTGTTATTGAAGAGCATTTCTGTGGAAGGAAAGAAAACTGTATTGCTGCATTTGTTTGTAATCTGCAGGTCTCGTTCTGGAATGATGTAAATTCCTGCTATACGAGTAGTTTGAACTATGAAATGCTGGTATGTTTCTAGGGAGCAAAACCATGTAACACCTACTCTTGTAATTTAGTTCCAACTTTGGTCTGATGTCCATTTTTCACCTTTGTGCAATTGAGAGATTGCTTACTATCTTAACCTCTGCCTAATCCCTAGAGAGCCAATAGCACAGTGCACAACAAAAGATTATCCTTTGTGCAAATATTACTCTTTTCAGCTCAAGGCATCCAAAAGCCATATTTATCTCTTCAAAGAACAAGACTGTAGTAGTGTAGCAGTACTGGTGTTTCTCAGAAAAGTCTGTCCTGTTTAAAGCATTGGCTGAAACATCACAAAAGGCATCAAGTATAAAGAAGAGGCATATAAAGTATAGTATAGTGCATATAGTATAGTATAGTAAAGTATAGTATATGTAGTATAAAGAAGGCATATAAAGATCTCTTTTGGACATTTGATACAATTGTCATGGCCCTTTCCTGGTGTGCCTTATCTATGCAAGGAAGGGACTCTTGAAAGGACATTATTCCACTGAGTGGCTGGGATATTTTAGTCTGTCCTTATAAGGATTTAGCATCTGCAACTGCATCTTTGATGTGTTCGTGCTTAGCATTGCATGCAATCACTTGGTGAAATTCCTGAAGTACTGATTCCATGGTTCCCATCTGTGTTCCCAAGTCTGGGAGCTTCTGACTAATTATAAAGTTTTCTCTGTATACTGTAGGAAACAATTCCATTTTGGCTCCAGAAGAAGGGTTTGGGTTGGACTGGAATATAGGATTGCATAATTTTTTTCAACTTTAACCACAAATTCCTATGAAAGCTATTGCGTTTCTCTGTAGATACCTGCTTTTAGCTTTTGGTTTCCGCTGTCACTAGAAGTATTCAATGCTCATATACAGTCCAGAAGCAATCAGTCATTAAGGAAGCTGAGCAAAGTTGGATTTGCAAGAGAGCAGCACCATCCCATTCTACCTTTCTCAAACCCCTGAGGAGAAAACATGGACGGAGTGTTCAGTTAGGATGACCAGCAGAGCTAGCACAAATGTGTCGTACACTTTTCTGGTTGTACTGGAGGAGGACACGTCACAAATAGGTGTGCCTGTTCAAAGGGACTGAATTTAAAACATTCTACTTCTAGATGCTGCAAATTAAACAAGAGCTTATCCTCCACCTCTTAGCCTGCCATTGGATGCAAAAAGCAGAATTTTCATGCGTAAGAACTCAAGCTCTAGGTCATCTACATAAGTTTTTGTGCAACTTGAGCATCTTATGCAGCCTGGGTCTGACACAGAGAGAGATCTTTCAACAAACCCTAAGTCTGGGAACTGCCTTTTAGATCACACCAGTTCTTTGTACTGTACATTAACTATCTGAGCGTCCTTTTACTCACTTTATTTTAATGACAGATTTTGTCTGCTGTCAGATTTGGTAGCTTCGTGGGGAAAGATAGGATTGACCCAGGTAAGCCTGAGTTTTTTTCTTGTACTTTCAGTGGTATAATCACAAATTCCCTGTTCACTGTACATAACTGTGGTCCATCTGCTGGCCTGCTTGGTAAGCATGTGCATTGCTGCCAGCTAAGGAAAGAGGGAGGCAACTGGATGTTTTGGGGCTCTCCCACAGTTTTCCACTCCAGCACCTGCTTTGGAAATGGCCAAAGAATTGCCAAACATGCTGAAGTGGTTAAGTGTACCAGGTCCTAAAGAAGCTAAAGGGGAGGAATGGTTCTTGCCTGATGGGTTTTCAAAGGGAACTGAGACTTTGAAGTTTTGTTTTAGCAGCTGCCAGGTATGCTGCCTCAGCCTGTGCTGCACTTCTGCCCCCAGCCTTCATGCATTACATTCTTCTTTACACATGCCAGAATGGAGAAAATAAATGGGGAATAAAATTAATTAAACCAAGAGTGTGGATATTAGCAATAGAGTTGCTTTATTGTACCCTTTGGGTTAGAGTGCTTTCATGCCACGTATCAGGGAAACACCTTGCACTTGCTTTGGCCCGTTAGAGGAACAAATTTGTTCACTTTAGTTTTTTTTGCTTATCAAATTACTGCCATTCTGCTTTAATTGTTTCAGCCAAAATCAGGACAGTGATTCCTCCCAAAGTAATTGTTGTAGTTTTACTGTTTTGTTCTGTAATGGCTACATGAAGTAGGCAGCAATTGATGTCCATAACGCCCCAGAATTCCTTTCTCAAAATGATGAGACCAGATTATCTTTCCAGTAAGGAAATTAAGATCCAGAGAATTGTGGGGGGCTGAATATTCCTGTCAAAGCAGGAGTGGGCACCATTCACTGCAGTAGCTGCTGGAGGTAGTTAGCTAGGAGCTTCCCCTTTGCTCACCCAGTTCTTCTCTGCTAGAAAGGAGGTGTTTTATTTCAGTTTATTTACACTAAATATTGAACTCCTTTATGATAACATGAACTCCTCAGTGAATTTTCCTGTGGAAACACTGGCTTATGGGAGATGCTATAGGCAATACTTAAGCTCTGTTCTTTTCTGCATATGAAGAGGTAGGTAGATCCCAGTAGGAGATGGGAATTTATGGAACAGCACTGGGAATGGAGTCGGGATTTTATTCTGTCCGGCTTAAAACAAAAAAGGAACAACAGCGAGGCCAGAATTGTCATAAACTGGAATAGTCTTCTCTGGCAAGGGAATGTGCTTCTGTGGTATTAATCACTGGAGGACAAAGTGCCAAAAATGGAGAGATTCTTGCTCTGCAGTACTTGAACAGCTTGCTTTTTCAGGTGAGGCTTTATAAAAATAGAAGTTTTTCAACTCTTTTATTGCAGATCTTTATAGTCCAGTTCTGGTATGTTGATACTAGTTTCTGGTGGTAATAGTGGTGGACAGATGCATGGGAGCTTTGGGGGGAGAGATGCAGTGATTTTTGTTGTTGTTCCAACGTTGGCTATAGATTTTATAAAAATACTTTGTCTTTCAACATTAGAGGTAGATAGCACGTAACTCAAGTGAAAGTGATGTTCTGTTAATTTTTTTTGAGGTTGCATTTTAGCTACCACCAAAATGTATCACGTTTTTTGAAAAATACCATGTTAGTTTTTAAGGTATTTTTCTCTACTGAAAAGTGTGCTGTGTTTTGTTGTTTTTTGTTTGTTTGTTTGTTTTTTGTGCAAGTCAGGTTTGTCTGGAGGATTCTTAGAAGGAGCACTACAGACTTGGGGAAATTCTGTCAGTTTTAGCTTGAGAAGAACGTGGGTACAAATTTGTTTTGTCTTGGCTGAAATAAGCACTTCCAGGAAACTTCCATGATCTCTAAGGATATTGGATGAAAAATAGGATTTACCTCTTACAGTACAAGTACAATATTATATGTGAATTAGGCTTGCAGGGATTCCAGAAAATCTTCTAGGTGTAAAATAACTACTCAACTCTGGGATTGCTTTGGTACCAATGTGTTGTGCTGCTCTTCAGATGGCTGAAAGTTTGTATTTTGGTGTTTGTGTGTAGTATATATCTGTGGCCTCTGTATCAGTGGTCTTTCTTTCAGAAATATGCAATGTGTGATATGCTAGCCATGTCTATGCAATGTATACAGTTACTAGGTCAATTTCTGCACTAGTAATAGCCCATACTATTATGCATTTGATTATGGCTTTGAACATATTGCACCACCACTCCCCAGCTACATTTTTTGTAATCATGTTGCTTATAGACATTAAAAATGCATGCTAACACAGTTGCCACATCCTACTTTTTCTCCACCCTACTGTTCAAGGAGCCCCAGTAGGTGAATAATTCTTCGTACAGAAGGTGGAGGCAAATAAATAAATACTCTCTTAACTCCAGCGTAATGGAACGGCAGGAGGAACCTGAGGAGGAAAAGCAGTCTGTTCAGCAACTGAGAGATCACTCAAATCCAGTCTGTTTGTTGCCGTACCTTGTTACCTTATGTAAGTTTATCTGAGGGATGAGAAGAGCAGAAACTTCATAAGGAATCAAAATTGTAATATGGAGAAAAATGGTATTGGTGATTCTTGGGTGAGCATGTAAGGTCCGTCAGGCTTAGGGGACTGTGTATGTCTATTTTTTTTTAATGGGCAGCCCCTTGAGCTTCATTACATTGGAGCTAGGTTGATAAATTGTTTAGGTTTTTAAGGAAAGAAAGATCTTTTTCAGACCTTTTCTTTGCTCATGTATCGGTGCTTGGGGAATTATCTAAAACCAGGAGACTGCTAACTACAAGCATACAGCGTCACAGCAAGGACCCACAGAAGTGACCTTTAGTTCATGTTTTGTGTTTTTTCTGACTTGTTTGTGTTTCTGCAGATAGATGTTATACAACTCTAGCTGTGTTGCTGGCTGGTAGCATCAGATGTGCCTTCCTATTGCCACTGCAGTACTCTTTTCATTGGACCATTCCTCCTAATATTATAGTTGCCCAAGTAGCCTTCAGATGATGACAACTCCTGGTTAATTGAATTTGCACATCTTTGATCTTGAAGTGCAGAACAGATTCTGGCCTTTCCTCTAGGTATACAGATTCTGAATGTAGAAGTGTTGCTTCTCTTGTGAAGTTCTGTTACCTGGCCTTCAGATTTATAAGCACGTTTTTGGCCTTCAGATTTATAAGCATGATGTCGGGGAACTCTATACTTCAGCCTGCTTTGTCCCCACAAACAGATTCTCTAAGCTATCAAGATTTATAAAGGCTTCTCTAAAAGACACCTGAAGAGGGTCTTCATGTACTGCAACAAAATGATAAGTATGGTGGATGTCAAGCAAATTTGATTGCTTTCATGAACTTCAGAGCAAATTTTGTAGAATTTGGAGGCATACGCTGTTGTTTAGCTTTGTCTGTTTAGTATTTAGATGACAAACTGTCTGAAGTTGGGAGAATGTAACATCTCTACTCCATAGTCGAATGACATAACTCAAAAATCATTTGGGCCTCAAGAAGTACAAAGCTTAGACAGCACAATCCTGGTGGAGCCCTGGAAGACTTGTGTGTAATGCCATCCTTTCCTGCATCTTTTGGGAGGCTGATAGAGACAGGGTCATGTAGCTCTGCAGGGTATTTATAGTCTTGAGCAGAGGCTGAGCACTTGGAGTACTCTCTCCCATCTCCTGAATTCTAATCCTACCAAGCTCAATAGTCTGTTTTTCTGTTTGTTTATTCTTCTCAAGCGCTCTAGATTTCACCAGTGTAGCCCAATTCTAAGTTTTCATTTGCCTCTTGAGACTTAAATGAGAGGCGTGAGCTGCTCCCTTCATTCCCCATTCTGTTGTTCCAGTGGGATCTTGCAGCTGCTGCTTGGGCACATCTAGTGAGAAGCGCAGCACTCTGGGAAAGCCTACGCAGGAGGAAACTTAATGGAAAAATATTAAGGAGAAAAAAATGCGTTTGATGGACTTTTAATATAAAAGGGGGAAAAAAAAATAGAAAAGGGGGAGGGGGAGATTTATTCCCTATAATAGGAACCAAATGTTGGCTGGGAGAGCAGCTGCACTCTCACTCTTTCCCTGTAAACTGTGAGCGGCTTTTCAAAGAAGGCATTACAGGGTGCAGGGCTAAACTACTGGTCCTGACTTAACCCTTGCGCCTCTGAACAGTGCTAGGGAGTATGCGCTTCCAGGACAGTGGCAGAATAGTGTCTTCACTTACAGACCCAGCCTAAGCTTATTCTAGGCAGATAGTGGTGCCTATTGCGTTTTCATCCTCTTGCGATACTGTTACCATCCACTAACAAAACATATAATCAGGAATAAGTAGAGCCCAACAGTCTGTTCTGTTTTCATTTTCAGTAAGCTTTTGTGCTGTCTGTACAAGTCATATTTTGTGCTGGTCCACTCGATCCATGCTATTGTTTTATAGTGGAGCCTCTAGCAAGGAACACCTTTCCTATCTGAAAGTGGCACAGCAATGCATCTTAATTCCTGGTGCTTTGAATTCAGTGGATAGGATAAAAGGGCAAATGTAAGGTGGCAGTTAGGTACCCTGTTACCCAAGTCTGAATGATTTTTCCCAGTCAAAGCAAAGCACAGTATTGGTGAGGGGAAATTACTCAAAATCCATCTCTTCTGTTCGAATTTCATATCTAATTAGTGCTTTAAAATTTGGGGAGGTGCTGTGGGTGGGGGAAGGCAGTTCAGGCAATTACAAGTCATAAATGTAGGCAGGTTATCCTTCCCAAGGCTTCCTCCTGAAAGAAGTAGCTGGCTTCTGTGTTAATCTTCCTGCATATCTTGTTATTAAAATCTTTTTGCTAGCTTGCTTGCATTTGCAAGTATGGAATTAAGTGTGGGAAACATGAGACCACCACCACCTCTCACTCTGTATGGTTCACCCCTTTGTTTGCACTCACTGAGGCTAGGTGAACTTGTTAATCTGGATCACGTGGTGGAGATATGCTTAGTTACCTTTACTGGTTCTCCAGTGACCTGATAAACCACAGCAGCATGGTGGCACTGAACTTTAGCAGCCATTTGGCTGTTAATTTTCTTCCTCATTTAGTCTTTCTAATAGTGAATTTAAAAGCTGCCGTGTGTAAAGAGAAGGAAAAAAAAACCTGTTTTTTACCAGCCCCTTATTCCCCAGATATGAGAGACTGCAGCCAAGGATGCTACTAAGGCCCCATCAGAAAAATGGCTCTATTAAAGAGTAAATATTTCATTTCTAAAGACTGGCAAGTTTAGTGCTCCTGTAAGTAAGAGGTTTATAATGCCAGCTAAATCTTGGAATAGCTGAGGTAGATTAGGCCTACCTCCAGAGATTTATTAGTACTCCATAACCTCAATTTGTTCTTCCTCTGCTAGACTGCCACAAATCTGTTTGATGCACCTCATTTCCAACCTGCTAAATCCAGCCTGCCTGTATATAGAGAGTTAAGGCCTAAAATGCACTTAATTCCTAATCTGCCGCAGAATTTAGCAGCTACTACACAGTCTGTCTTATAAGAAAATCTATCTTTACTCTGAAAGTCAGTGTCAGGGAAAAAGCAGGAATAATTTACGGATGCCAGGGAGCATGAAATAAAATATATTGTATTATCATCAGCATATATCAGAAAAGGAGAAAGCCCAGGAATTTGGATTAGAACTTGTTAGAATATAACAAAGGAGCAGGCAGACAAGGAACTTTTCCACTATAGCTATTGTGCATCTGCATCCAGAAAGCATTCAGATTTGAGCGCCTTTCTAGCCCCAAATACTGATAAAAGTACAGAAAGTTTATAGAAAAGCACACGAAGGTCTGAAAGGCCAAAGTCTGGTGAGGCTGACTAAGCTCGAAGGAGATACAGGTCTAGTAGTGAAGGTTTAGACCTGAGGTAAGGAGAAGAGCATGCAAAAATCTAAATTTAGTGGGGGATGTTAGGGAAAGTTCAAGACACTGAGTGTGTATACCTGTCTGTGCTGTTGTGCAGCTGATGATATGATACCTGGACTCCACCAAGCCCCTAGGACATGAGCATTGCAAGCAGACAAATTGGATGCTTTTGCATGCATCTTTGTTTTTCAATAAAATTCTTGTAACAACAGCAGCTCTCTCAGTGTAAAGGAGGAACTGTGGGAATAGCAGAGGGGAACTCCTGACACTTGCTTAAAACTATGCATATAAAAATGTTCTGGGTTCTTTAAATTGTGCCTCTGTTAGCTCTAATCGTTAACCTGTGAAAGAGTCTGGAAATTGTTGCTAATTCCACAGAACTTCTGTTCTTTCCCTAAACCAACTTGACCTGCACCTGGTACATCTGCTGTCTTACAGCATGATGATGCTGATGACTTTCTTACCTGCTCTGTAGGTAGAGGCAGCTGAGGCTACTGAGAAAGTGGGGAGCAGAAGAGCTAAGGCTGAGCCTATTACAAGTTCCTTGCATCTGTGCCTCATCACTAAGAGAAGTTTTGATTGGTGCTCTGGGACAGAAGCTTTCCTACATCTCTGTAACACCTTTACTGTGGGAGATTGTGTGTGTCACTTTGAACTGGATTTGAACCCAAAATGCCATTCCACATTTACTGTGCCGATGCAGTCTCGATAGGCTGCTTATTAACTTTGAAAGCTTTTCCATGGCTTCCTTTGCAGAGCCTGAAAGCAGATGGCAGACTAGGTGATGGCTTCCTCCTTTTACACAGGCCTTCTGCTTCCTGCTCCTTCTCTGTCTGGCTGTACCTTTGCCAGGGGAGTTCTGGACAGCTCTCTGGGCTTCATGGGGTCTCCAAAGTTCCAGGCAGAGCTCATTTAGGAGTATCAAAACTGCTTTGTTCTCCCTGTTGATGTTTTTTGGAAAGATGCCTTTCTTTACTTCTGTAGTATAGCTGCTTTGTGTTGTAGGGGGTCTGCATATTCCAGCAGTCAGATCTGCAGGCCATGCTAAAATAGAAGCTCTTGCTGACCAAGCTACACCAAAATGGCTCTTTCCTTGATAACAGCAGAGGACAGGAACAAACCATTCTGAAAAGCTTGATGTTCTGTTTCTTAATTTTTAATTTACTGCTTTTGAATCTGAGGGGAGGGAAAGAGGGAGAAGAGACAAAGAAAGGCCTTGAGGCAAGCAGCACTGTGAGAGGCCCGACTGCTCTGCGTCTCAGCCAGGCCCCCAGCGTCCTGGGCTTTGTCCCACTATGTTTATCATTGCTCCATAGTCAGCCCCAATCTAGGGCCTATTGTTAGGGATGGAAGAAACACATAGTGTGCCAAAGAAAATGTTTGATGTTTTTCTTAGTGCCTGAGCATAAGTCAGCAGGATGCTGGGAGCTGCCACGCTAGATGGAGTCATTAGTTACTAGGCCAACTACTTTTTTAGCAGCTGGTGCCCACCAGGGCTTTGTACTGAAAGCTTCCTGGACCTGTCATACCACCTGAATGCCCTGTAGGCAAGAAACTACTGCCTGAGATTGTCTTACATTCCTTGGCAAGGTGGGAGCTATGATTTATAAATGCTCTATGTTCCCTTCTTGCCAGAGAGGGCCCTTGCTCCTCCTTAGCTCCAGCCTTTACAGAAAGGGGATATAAAACATCATTGTTAGCTTGTTACCTAGTCTGAAAGGATGAGAATTCTTTACTCAGTTTTGTAGACCTCCAGCTTATGCCAACTCCTGCTGTCATCCTATTGCTTCTTACAAACTAAGTAGAGTTACACGTAAAGCATTATTTTTCAGGATTGCCGAAGCTCCATTTGCACAAGTAATTTGAGCATAGTTTGCATACCTTTCAGTGAGACGTAAGCACTTTTCAAATGTTTCAAAATTTCTGTTTACTAAGTGATATATGGGAAACACCAGCATGCTGCATGAATTGATATTGTTGCCTGCTACACAGGAGTCAATGTCAAGCAAGTGCCCAGCTGTGCCATTGGAAGAAGGCTTCAGCTGAAATTCGAATGAAAGCATGAAATGTGTATGAAAGCATAAATGAAGTTGTTCTTTCAGTAAGGACTTGCTATATGTTAGATAATAACAAAATAACTACAAGATTTTCTGGCTGGCTTTCAGTGGACTCGATTATAGCTTAATTCCTTGGCATTTCCTATAAATCCGTTTGAAGTAGGGGCAGAAGTCAGCATCCATGTTTTTTGTAGAAGCTTATCACCCCATTCCTTTCTTACAGCAGCTACTTTATTTAGAGGTCTTTTTCTCTTTTTCTTTTTTTTTTTTTTTCCCTGTGGTCAGTGAACAAATGTATTAGCATTTATTAGTATTGTATTAGCATGTAGAACTGCAGTATATCTGCATTAGCTTCTAGCACGGGTGAAAGTAATTGATTATGAAAGTGTTGCTCACACCAGAAGAGAGCTAATGATTTTTGAATAACATACTCATGGAGAACCAAAGCAGGAAAGAGAATTTAGGACCAGCAAACCTGAAGGTTAGTGCATTGTGTTCTAGCACTTTTAGACTAGGTTGTGATCATAACAACAGAGAGAGATATTGAAATTTCTCTGGAAAGCAAGCTTGTATCTTTTGTGAAACAAAAAGTTTGCAGCAGAGAGTCTTATTCTGTCAGTGCGGAGGAATAGGGAATTCTGGCTCAGGCTTTATAAAAACTGCAGTTCAAAGAAAGGAACACAGTGGGTTTCTTGCCAAAAATACTGAGTAGCCCTAAGAGCTGCTGGAAGGACAAAATCTTGCTTACAAAAGATGGACCATAATGCCAAGGCTGAGATTTCCTGTACATAGTAAAGGTCTGAATTCTGGCCAGGTCTCTAGACTAAGCAACCCATAAATAATCCTGAGCAAGCAGTGAGAAGATAGCTCACAACCAGCTTGGCTGATAGAATGAAACTCAATCTCCTCTGGTGGCACAGGCGGGAATTTCTGTTTCCCATTCGCATGTACGTACATACATGTATATACCTGTCCTCTGTAAGCACAGAATGGCAGGGTTTGCAAAGGACCTCTGGAGGTCATAAATTCTGACGTCTGGGCTGAAGCACATTCCCTACAGCAGGTCGCATGGGTAGCCATCCAGGCAGGTACTGAATATCTCCGTAGCAGGAGACTCCGCAACCTCTCTGGCAAACTGTTCCAGTGTTCTGTCACCCCCACTGCAAAGAAGTTCTTCCGTGTACTTGTATGGTGCTTTCTACTTTCTGGTTTTAGGCTGTTGCTCCTTGTCCTACCATTACACACTGCTGAAAAGAGTCTGGCCTTGCCCAGTTGCCTCCTGTATTTTAGATATTCATAAACATTGATCAAATCCCCTCTCAGTCTTCTTTTCCCCAGGCCGAGCAGACCCATTGATCTGAATGGGTATATCCCATTGGGGCCCAGGGATTTGCGCACTTTGATTTTGGCTGCATGGTTGCTCAACCAAAGGGAAGTCTTCCGTTCTCCAGACTCTCTCTCTCACCTCTAAGGTCTGAGATTCCCAACAGGCAGTCTTTGTAGTAAGGACAGAAGCAAACATGCATTCGAGGAGTCATTATTGTACAAGGAATAATTCTGAACTGAAAACAAGCAAACCTGTTGGTACCGACTCTTAATGAACCGTCATCGCCACTGGGGGTACAAGTTTTTTTCTGATTATTTTTGACTAATTTTGACTATTTTTGTCTAAAAAGATGTGAGTTGTGGAAAAAGCTTTTCTTTCAGCTAGGTTGTTTTTATAGAGTTTTTCTACCATGTGAACCCTGTAGTATTTATTAAGTTGTGAGGTCCTCTACAGCCTTTTTACAGGCTTCATTACTGTGCTGAATCTGTTGCTGAATACCTTAAGCAGAAAAGCTAATTTCAGGAAGGGCGTAAAGGTGCTATCTTGCTTTGTTAGGGCATCTGATAAGATGAGGCTGAGAATAGGAACCATACCATGATGCATTCCTCTGAGCATGGCAAACAGACTGAGAGCTGGAGCGTGTCACTGGCAGCAGAATATTGAGTCTCTCCTAAGCCCAATTTTCTTGTACTAAGGGAAGTTTGGCTTTAGATGTAGTATCAGCAACGTGGTAATATGTTATATGGGGACTTTCTGAAAGTGCTGATAAACTACCCCTCTATGAAAGTGATCTAAAGATTTGCAAATGTGTGCGCGTTCACTTATCGAATATTTTATGCTTTAAGTTATGAATTTATATTGATTTCCATCTATAGAAGAAAAGCCCATGGCAGCTGACGAGCATATTCAATCCAGAAGGATTTTGCAGGCCGTGAGAGTGAAATCTGTTCTGATAAGCAACAGTACTTTCAGCAGAGTATTTAGAAAAAAAGTGAGCACTGTTGTGCTGCATCATGTGATGTGAAGGATACATGTATTGGAACTGTAGGGATTTGCATATGACCATCTGCAGTGCAAGAAAATATTAGCCAGTTTTGTGGGATTGGTTTGGCTTTTCAAACTTAGTTCTTCCTAAAGATTTGGTAGTATGGTTTCAAGATTGTTCTCCTGTGTAGTTTAATTTAAACTTATCTGGGTAATATTATGTCATTAAAAAGTTATTGTACTCTATAGTATTGGTTAAAATAGGAAAAAAAATTAGATTAAAACAAGTTAGAAAACAAATGAAAGTTTTTGAGAGTGAACAAACATTGGATCAAGGCAGCATTCTCCGTGCATTTTTAAAAACAGGACTATCAGACTTCAGAGTTTGTCTTACCATAACAGTTAATCCTTTGCTAGTTATCTCAAAACAGAAGAAATGGGGATCAAGGAAATGATGCTGAAGTTCTGCCATTGTTAGTGGCCCTCACAGTACTACAAACTGTCGTCACTATTTATCACATGTGTGGCACAGAGCCAGTTTGGCTATCAGCAGGCCCAACTTCAATGGAGTTTTCATTTATATCAATTTTATCTCCTTCATTTCATCTTCACTTTCATGTTTTAGAACCAATCACTCAATCTTTTGTTTCCTAGGCATTATTTATGATCAAAGGATTGAATTTATGGATTTCAGGTTCTGAGATGATACAAGAGGAATTGGAACAGATGCTAGTTTCTAGAATGAATGGTGGAACTTAACTGAATCCTCTTAACTTCTGACTGCTACCTGCAGCAGATTTTGTTTCAAGACTCTTGATGCATAAACAAAATTGACTGCATTATCTCAGACCAAAAGGACTGTATGGCTCAGTGTCCTGCTCAGGCAGCAGCCTATGGAAAACAATAGGGGGAGAGCATTAGGTGATGCTATGCAATGATGGTAATTCCCCAGTATTCTCTGGGACTCAGTGATTTTCTGGGCAGGAGGTGTTATCTTTGTATATATACAGTTCTAGTGGCTCTTGCTTACATTAGTTTGTACAATTACTTTTGAACCCTGTACATTTGTGTTATCCCTAGCTTCCTGTAATATGAAGGCATCCACAGTTTAATTACGTATTAAGAGAAAAAGTGCCTTGTTTTATTTGTTTTAACCTGCTCGTCTGGTGGCTTCATATTTTTTTCCAACATCTTACAGTATGAGAAGTAATTGTTCTCCATTTTTCTTCTCCCTGAACCTCATTAATTTAAATATATTTTTTCCTACTTCCTTTCAGTTGTCATTTTTTCCACAATGAAGAGTCTTTATTTATTTAGTCCCACAATAGTTCCACGATATATGTTGTTCCATACCTTTGGTAATTTTCTTTGGTAATGTGATGTTTGTTTTGCAATTCTCAGTGACTTTCAGTTTTTCAGCTGCAAACTTTTCTTTTTTAAAAAATTTCACTCCTTCCTAGATCATTTCTAAGTGTTTTGAACAGCAGAGACCATAGCACAGATTCATGTGGAAACTGTCCCTTTATTCTGTCTCGTTTCACGTGCTTTTAATTAGTTATTAGATCCATGAGAGGTATCCCCAGGGGACCATGCTGGCTTACTTTCTTCGGGAACATTTTTTTCAAACGAGGAATTTTTCTCAAATGGGGAATAACTGGTGTGAAAACGTTACTCAAAGCAAATTGACACATAAAACATTATTTCAAATGAGATACTGAAGACCATGATCTATTAGTAGTACTGATGATAAATAATGAAACTGCTTACCTAGCCCTTATGTGTCTTCTGTGGATCTCCTGAATGAGCTCACCTTTGTGTCTTCTGCACTTGATGTTTGTTTCAAGAGCTGATCTGCAGTAACCCCCAGCTATCTCCCGAAGGGTACATCCCCAGCTCAGCACAGTTCTTTGTGCTTTTCTGCTAAGAGCTTGTCTCTGACTTTACTGGAAGAATAACAGAGACTGCAGCTGCTTCTTCACACAGAAGTCCAGAGAGCTTTAACATCTGGATTGGTGAGGAAGTCAGTATCTACACAGTGGAAAGAGCAGTTTTTATCCTTGGGGTGAGAGTTCAGTCCACATGGCGACAGCCTGCTGTTAAGCCACTTGGTAAGATTGGAGAGAAGGCAGCTGGGAATCGTTTCAAAGATTCTCTGCACTGGTTTTTGTGGCATCCTGTGCCCAGTAGGGGACAGTGCTGGGAGACCAGCAACACCTGTGGATCCAGAGCTGAACAATTGCAGATGGAACCACAGTAACAGAGAACAGTGGCCACATTACTGACTGAGGAAAGGTAAAAAGAATACACACACCCTGAACATAATCACTGTGGAGGTTACCCTGTACTCATCTCATTTGAAGACAGAAACAGAAAGGGGAAAGTATCTGAGATTCTTTTACAGGACCACGATTAAAAAAAAAAGTATCTAAGAGTTTTGGAAGGCAAGGAAAAGAAAAAAAAATTAGGTGTTGCAGGAGAGGAAAGTGAGGAGAGCTGAAAGCCTAAGAAATTTATTTTAATTTTATACTAACATTTTCAGATGTTGGATGATGTTAGAGAACTGTTATTTCATAAACCAATAAGAGGAGATGATTCCTGCTCCATAAAGAGGGCAGAAGAAGAATGGCAGGTTCAGAAAAGGAGAGCTAATCTCCCAAGAGATCTAACCTCAGAGTCAGGTTCAAACCTCTACAGCTTGTCTTTCATGGCCTAAGTATTCTCAGCAACGTTACAGTTTTCCAAGCACTGGTGAAAGAAAAAGAACAGAGAATCTTGCTGAGGTGTAGCAGCAGATAGCAGGGAACAATAGTAATGCATCCAGTATTGCACTGCCGGGGTACAATGGAAACAACAAAGTGAGGAAGTGGGATCCCTTGAACAGAGAATGCTAATGCCCAGAAGAGAAAATGCGGTAGCGGTGGAGGAAGCAGGGTGGAAATACTGGCAGCTGAACTTCTTTTCCACTAGGCTGTCTTACTCCTGTGTTGCTGAGGAACTGAGTATGGACAGGTACCCGTTAGAGTCCTTGTTATAATTTGCTTTGAAAGATACACATTAGGCTGTTTTTGAGAGAGTATATAAGGCTGGTAGTTTCTTCTGGTGTGTTTTGAAGCATCATTCAGAACATTTTAAGGAGCTGCTGTGATAATGAAGATTATAGGGGAAGCTGTGACATTCAGAAAAGCTAGGTTGTAAGTTTTGATGATATCATAAAACAAGGAGACTACAGTTAACACTCTTGCCAGAACTGTAACCTACACTCTGAATTATGACATGAAATGTAAGACAACAAGTATCTTCTACAACCCAGTTAGTTATGACATACACAGGAAACACAAGGAAAGTCTGCCCTGGGAACCAAAGAGCAACATTCGAAAAGAGTGGCTGAGAGAAACATGACAGAGATCAACTGAAGCCTGGGAAGCTCAGGCACTGGGGCTTGAAGGTTTTATTAGGCAGAGTGTCAGATACAGTAGGCTGTATGGCATCCTCTCTTATGATCGCTGTGTGTGAGTTGCTGGGCCATTGTAGCCTCTTCAGGACAACTTGTGGCTCTGTCAGTCTGCCACCTGTTCTCTGCAAAGCCCTGCAGCCTTTTGCGTAAGTGCGCTGGTACTGCCTTCTCACCACAGCTTACAAACTTCAAAGTAAGCTGGTGAGCTTCTGTCAGTACTGATCAAGTTGCAGACCACAGCTGAACTTCCACCATGTAAGCCTGGGTTATAAGAACTGCCTCTTTGCTGGAGGCCTTTTCTCTGGGTAAGGATTGCATTACATACATGATGAAAGAAATGAACCCATCTTCAGTCCTCTTACATCTTTTGGATTGTAATTGTGTGGAGTCAGTGTAAGCCACAGTTGCAGTCTCATCCCTCTAATCGTTTGTCCTCTCTGAGGGAATTATTTTGCATGCCTTTATTCTACCCTCACTGCAGCATGCATGTACTTGGTGTGAGCCTTTTGTTAGCATACTGGCAATCTCTACAAATGCAAATAAATATCTCATTAGTAATGTAAATCTTTTGCTCTTTTCCTGTTGCAACACTGCATCTCCTTACTGCTGATCAGCCACAGTTCCAATGTTAAGTTTCTCTTCTCTTTTATCTTCCTTTGTTCCTCTCAAACATGGTGTTACAGCTATTAATGTAATTCTGCCCTAGAATTCAAGAAGCTCCTTAACAAGGCAGCAGTTGGCACATGGCACCTGTAGCAGGTATTGTGCTTGTTGAAGCCACTTAAAACAAATTTTCAGCTGTCTAAGTATTAAGGAGGTTTTAGGAAGCAATGGTGCCTTGTAAGCAAGAGTCTGTATTGGCAAACAAGCAAAAATGTGATGACTTTTCTTTTCTCAGGGCTCCAGAGAGTGATCGTTTTGCCTGGGAAGGGGAGGTGGAGAACAATGTCTACAGCAAAATGACACGGAGTCCACTGGCACACCCCAACTATCAGCTGAATTTAGCCGTGCAGCAACTTCAGCAGCAAAAACTTCAGTCACGACAGCTATTGGAGCAAAGCCAAGCCCGACACCAGGTAACTAAGAGAGCTCCTGTCTTGGACTTAATAGTGCTGACCATGTCTTAGCTAAGTAGGAACAACCTCGTACCAATACATGTGGCACAGCTTTTGTTGAGGAAATAGCTCTTCCAGAGTATTACAGTAGACTAATATTATCTGCAGTGATTTTAATAAAATTTTGATGCTGCAGTTCCTGCTGGCCTTTTTCACCACATTGACATCCTGGCTGTTGGCATGTGCTTGCTTTCTTTTCTGCCGAAGTTCAGAGCATTACCTTACATTGCCTCAGGCAGCCTTAAAGTTGTGTATAGTCCCCACAGCTCTTTGTCACTTAATCTTGTTACTGAATTGCAGAGTTCTGCCTTTACTTGTGATGCTCCTGGGTAGTAGTATTTCAAGCTTGGTCACTCCTATTTTGCTGTTTCCAAATCTGGGGTCTTGAAATTGTATTTGGCAACTGTATGTTCTGTGGCAAGCAGATTAGGACTTTAGCTCGACTAAATTCTTCTCCTCCTGGATTTCTTCTAATAAGATGTAACTACCAAAAAAAGCAGCATGCTAGCAAACTTAAAAATTATTTTGGAGAATCTGCATCTTTTTTCTAAAAAAAAACCACATTAATTTCTTTTAAGATCTTACATTGTGCAGGGTGCATGGCCACTCCCCCTCATGCCAGGTGCAACCTTTTTTTGCAACCCTGAAAATCTTCTCAAAGTCTCCTATTCATTTTGATATTGTGGTATTTAATATTTTCCTTTCACTGCTGTGCTCTGAGACACCTGACAGACATATGACTCCTTTGTTACAATTGCTAGGAAAAAAAAAAATGGGATGAGAGCCCAAGTGCTAGAGGAAATGTGAAAATGGGTTTATATTATTGACGGGTGATTCCTAGATGCCAAGGGTGGACCACTGTGACTGGAACAGCTTCTCTGTCCTGTCTGGGGAATCTTCCAAGATTACAGTTAGCTTACTGCTGCACTCGTTACCCTTTTTTGTTATATTGGAGAGGGAGGTGTGTTTTTTTTCCTCCAGATGATGTCTGAAAATATTCCTTGCTAAAAGAAGTGTTTGGGTGAACAAATCTCCACTCAAAAGAGACTGCTCAATTAGAAGGGAGATATTTGCTGGACAGTCTGGTAGGACTGGACTCCAACAAAACCACGAACGGAGCTAACGTGGAGGTCTGAACACCCACTCTCCCTCCTATGAAGCATATGAGTCACTGGTCAGAGTCTTTGAGAATATCTTCTAGGCAAATTGCCCCCATCCTTCTCTCAGAGCATCTTGAAGGAGGGGTTCTTCACCCTTTGCTCCTTACACTCCTTCTCTCAAAGCTGTTACGTAGCCACATGGTTTCTGTCCCCAAATTCCCCCACCTACAGATTTCTTGCTGCCCCTCTGAGCAGGAGCGGGAGGTCTTCCTTTCATCCACATCCAAGGAGCTCTTGGTGGGTAGCAGTGGCTGCTCGTGAGCTTGGGAAAGGACTATAAACAGGCTTGTGCTTGTGAGGAGGCCAGAGCTGGCCATGGGGCCTGGCTGAGCCCTCTTCTAATTGCTGACATTGAGCTGATGTTATTCTTGGCCTCGGGCAGTGCCATTACTCAGGAGTTTCTGCTAAAGTGATTCTTTGTTAAACCTCCACTCACCCCCACAAGATCCCCCTCGCTGCTCTCCCTCCCTTCTCTCTCTGAGCCAAGCAGTTCAGAGTTGCAGTATTGAGGCCATTGCTATGCCGCAGGCTCAGGCTGCTCTGAAGTTGCCATTAATGAAGAAAGGGATTTGCTGAACATGGGGGCTGTCAGACTCTCTGTAGTGAAAACTATATCTTGATAGCATGGTTGTCTTTTGGACACATCCCCTCACAATAAACTTTGTATGGAGTCAGCCAGACCTCCCCTTCCAGTCACAGTTGTGTGGAACCTCTGATGCCCCTCCCAGTCATTGCTCTACTCTCATCTTTGTTTTACCTGACTTCCCTCTCCATTTTGCTATTGTTGATCCCTTCCTTCTTAGACTTCAGTTTGTTGACCTGACCATCCAGGAACTGCCCCTTCTTTTCTGTTACTTGCACAATCCCTACCTTATGTCTCCTTCCTTGGTGTCCAATCCACTTTTTTCTGCTGCCCATCGGAAGCATGATTTCAACACATTTTCTGGTTAGTGTCACCTAAGCCACCTAACTCACTACCAACTCTCTCAGCAGTGTACCTTCTCATGTAGTGAAGTCTGCCCTGTGCTTTGTTGTTTTGTTTGCTGCATTCAAGTTTGTCAGCTCCCCCCTCCCTCTGTTCACGTAGCCTTATCTTCACTTTCATGATAAAGCATCCTTGTATCAGTGCTGTTGACCAGTCTTGTAGTAAAGTCATAGCAACAAAGTATGGAAGGCATTTCTTGTTTCCTTTATCAGAGTGACAACTACAGATACAGGAAAGGCTATAAGGTAAGCCTCTTATTCTGAGCTCTGCATAGCTTAAGACCCTCAAATTCAGTGCTGCTCTTTGCATCTCCTTGTTTGTTTTCTTCTTTTCTCATGCCTTCCCTGTAATGCCTTTTTCTGATACAGTATCATGTTCTCTGTCACTCCCTCTCCCCACGCAGTTTGGCATGGGTGCTGGAATGGAGAAAGCTTAATAGTATTTGACAAGATACCATAACTGGGAGTGGTCAGAGTTTAGAATCAATTGGATCTTTTATAGGAAGTCCCCAACAGGGTTGGAAGGATTATATTTTTCAGTCACAGCACTAACTGGTTGTTCTGGACACAATCAACAGTTGGTACTCTGATCTGAGAAAATATGTTGGAGAAGATCCCCCAAAACTTTATGTGTATTTAGAAATTCCACTGCTTCTCCTAACATTTTAAGTGCTACAAGCGATAAAAAGGGGGAGGAAGTTCTAGCAGAACTATTTGGAGACTCGGTGCCACCATCAGAGGTTGGCTGTGAGGGGAGGGAATGATAAAGAGAACAAGTACTTAACCTCACTGCATTTCAAGAATGGAAAAGCATAGGATACGGGTCTGTGGGCTCCACAATTTTGGATTCACCCTTTTTAGTGGGACCTGAATCTTCCTGAATTATCTTAATTAGAATTAAAGGGCTGCTCTGGAGCTTGGGTAACCATTGTTTTAGCCTTGTCTGCTGTTAGGCATTTATTGGATGATCTCTAGAAAATGATCTCCACCATTTGTGGTCAGTTTCTCTGATTGACACTGACCACCTCTATGTAACGCTTTGCAGTTGTGAAAGTTTATTAACAAAATAAACGTGTCCCCGGTAGGGGAAGGCCTTTTACTTGAAAGACTGTCATAGAAAATGCGTGCAGGACATGTTCAAGCCAAACATTTCACGTCGTTGTTCAAGTTCCTGTTGGAAGGCAGACCAGCCACTTCAGTAGCTGAAGTGTATTTATCAAGGCGCCTTGGGTATGGCATGACCATACAACATGATTAGTTGCCCATTTTTCCTTCTGCCTGTGACAAATAAGCTAGTTTAGTTGTATATAAATGGATAGCATATGAACAAATGACAGAAGCACCATGATTAATAATGCGGGCAAATGCTTCTGCTTGTGCGTTAATGAGTTCGATATGTTGGAGATGAGCTAGTTGTGTTGGAAAGCACAGAAGTTCCTAGCCAATTGTTTGTGTAATAGGAATGCTCCCCACTGCCATGCTGTGGATGTATCTGATCATGAGAGCTTATTGCGTATTTCTTTGTGGTAGCACCCACTCTTGGTTGAGTGCTTTCCAGACACTTCAGAATGATGATTTCTCCTCCAAGCATTTTGCAGCTTGCAGGGCAGCAAATACTGTGTAGAAGGGGGAAAAAAAAAAAATAACAATTTCCACTCATTGTATGTGGAGGTTAGTTCTCACTCTGCAGTGTGGTGGAAATAGGTCTTCAGTGGCAGAACAGGTATTTTATTATTCTGGTAAAAAGAAAAGCACCAAGCTGACTGAATGCCAATCTGACAAATAAACACATAAAGCTCTGCAGTGGTAGGGACCAGGAATAGAGACAATACAAAGCCTGAGGAAAAAAAAAAAAATAGAAGGGACAGAGCTGGAAAGTGGAGACAAGAAGCTTAAATCTGATACCAATAAAAACAAGGAATACGAATTACAAAATTAAACCAGAAGACAAGAAAACCAGGCTTACAGCAGTATTTTTAATGTTTAAAGGAGACCTCATGTGACACATTATGACCTAAATGTTAGTATCTCTATTGCAGTTGGCAAGGCAGTGAATATACCATCCTTGTTTATTCTCTAATTGTTTCCTGTACTGGAAAAATGCCAGTAGCTTTAGGGAGGTTCCTCCTCCTCTGTGTGGCTATGTTCAGTCTGCTTAGCCTAGCATCTACTGAGTTCAGATCTTTATGCCAAACATGTCACATGGGAATAAAAAGCTAAATTAAAATAAGGAAAGTTCAGTTGTATTTAGGAATCATCCTGCTTATATAAAAAACAAAAAGTCATCTTAACCAAGACATAAATCATATTAATGAGTTATGTGGTCAGTTATGATCACGTTTTCAATCAAAAACGTAAGTAGATTTTATGCAATAAAACGTTGGACTAATTTCATTCTTTAAATAATTCTCATCTTTCAGTCATTTGAAGATGGTAGTTCTCAGAAGCGTTACTGCGTCAAGTTCGGCAAGCATCATCCCTTTCCACGTATCTTACTCTTTTCTGAATTCCCTGCAGTTTACTTGATCTTAATGAGAATTTTGAGTGTTCAAGATAACATTCCTCATATTCCTACAACTATGTTATTCCTGCCTGAGGACATAAGGTCTCTCTGAATGCAGCTTAAACATCATTGTTTTCTGAACTGTTATATATTGGACTGCCACAGTCTCTTGCTATTCTTGCTTTGCAGCTTTTTCCCTCTGACTGTTTTCCCTGTAGATGTGCTAAATGCCATCTTTCCTATTTGAATCTTGTGATGCTGATGAGTCAAAATCTCAGTCTAGGTGAAGCAGAACAACTGTTCTGAAAGCAGTGGTCTGTGATTTACACCACCTGAAACTTTGTGCCATGTTTCCAATCTCATTGCTATTCTTAGGATTATGGTAACACTCAGTATCTTTCTAAACAATGATGTGGCTTCCAGTTTGACATCAAAGACAGAAAAAGGAAGAAAGCACCAAATCAGTTCATTTTAGTATATGGACATCCAGGGAATACCTTGAGTTTTCTCTTCTTCCTTTTGATACATTTATGACCCCAAGATTCTTCTCTTTCTGCAGTTTAACACTGTGACAATTAAGCAATAAGGTCAAAATATGCTATTATTGCCATTTTGTGAATTGTTAACTCAACTGATTGTTGCATCCAAATTGATTTAGCTGAACATATTAGTATGTGTTCAGAACAATCTGTGCTAAACAATTTGTATAAATCCAAAAGTCATCCAAGCCTTTTGATTCTTTGTATTTTTGCAATGTCAGAAATGCAGTTGTTTTTCTAAAAGGTTGGGGTTTGGGGTTGTTTGTTTGTTTGTTTGTTGTTGTTGTTTTAACTAAATCCTTGTTATGATTTATTCCTTATGAACATCTTAGTTTCCAGCATTAACAATTAGGAACTCTCTGCATAACTGCACACATCTTTGTGCAGTACATGTGTGAGTACGTTTGTCAGTTCTTATATACTGCTGGGTCTCTCAGCTGTCAGGCTCACTGATTCAGTTTAAACCAAATTACCATAGTATAGAAATCTCAAAGCTATATTTTATACAAATGAAAGTATGAAAATGAAATTAAAGTGCTATGAATCTGAGACAGGTACTCAGCTACTGTTCTCATCAAGGCAAAGCTGCAGCATTGGGCCACTCCTAATTATACAGCAGAAAATCCACACAAGAATACTTCAAACCTATGAATGGAAACATAATTTGGCACATGCTTTATATTAGAAACTGTAAGATTCAAAACCAAGGCAGATTCACAGGAAATGAGTTTCATTAGCTCCTCTGGTCACAGAATGAGCATGTTTTTGCTTGCAACATTTGTTCCGTTACTGTGTTAGGAATGGGTGTTAGGTACAGGGATGGTTAAGTGCCAGGAACATTCTTTCTGTTTTTGAAGTTCATTAATCTGCTTTTCTTCAAAGTATTGCAGTACCTCCCTGCTTTCAGTCGTGAGCAGCCCTAGTTCAGTTGCTACTGGCTAATACTCTTAGCTGTGCATTGTTATACACAAGCTGTATATGTTGAGATATTCTGATTAAAAATGTTATCCTATACAAAAAGAGACACTTTGTCTACGGTGTACGTGTGTAGGTGTGGATGCAAGGGAAGGTGTGATCGAACGAGGCAAATAGCGGATTGAGAGTCAGGATCTTCTCTGAGATCACAGCCTCACTTTTCATGTTACTCCTGACTGTGGCTTGGGGAAAATCACTTTCTCTGTGTGCTAGATAGGGTAAATGCTGTCCTTTTCTGCATCATTTTGGAGGGTGCTACCTGCTTCAGGACTGCTTCTGGCAGGGTTTCTTAAGGCTTCTGCTCTAACTAGGTTCAGATCATTCAGAATCCTGAGTGCTGAGGCATATCTCCCACTTTCTGGGTATCTCTGGAGCATCTTCCCAACCTTTGCAGTCAGGCTCTGTTCTGTTCAGCTGCCCATTTTTATTTGCACAGTAGCTTCTCCTGGTTTCCTGTTCTGACCCCACTGAGTTCACAGCAGGGCAGTATGCTTTGTAGCTGAATCCAGAAGCCATGGTCTGTGTCAGCTTCTATCTCTGCCTGGAAGGCAGCCAGAATCTCAGCACAGCATGGAGACAAAGGCTATTTTGGAATTCCATTATCCTCAAGAAAACATCCATGATCTTTCCATAGACAGATCTCAGCCTAGCTTTTGCTGATCAGATTTCATTAGAGCATCCATTCTTGCCGTTTTGTTGAGAGTCACAGTCCTCCCTACACATTCCTGTTAATATAGGGAAGGGGTTCAGACTCTGTGCTTTGCAGGCACCAGGTTCATAATGATTTTAAAAACAAGAAGGAAAAAAAAACAAAACCAACACCCACAGGAAGCATGTGTAGGGGAAGCAGGGAACAGTGAAGTGGCATTCCTGAGTAAGAAGGGGGTGCAGTGATTTGAGGGTCTCTATTCCACCCCTGTAATGCAGGAGACTCTAGGATGCAACATAGTGAACCATGTTTCGTTTTGGTTTGTTTTATTGAGAGGAGGTGGGGTGTGACTGCTATTTTCCAGACTTCTGCACTTACACCAGCTACTTATTTCTAAAGCTGAAAGCTGGGATCAAGGTGGAGCTTCAGGGGAGGGAGAGGTTAAGAACTGGGAGCTCAGGAGGATCTTGTCAGTGAACTTTCGTTAGGAAACAGGCCTGTTTTGGCTCCTGCACTTCCTTTTCTCCCTAGAGCTCAGCCTGTCAGAAACGCCTTCCCACACACCACTGCCTTGCCATTTACCAGAGAACTGCGGGGGAGAGGGGCTTTTCCTGTCTGTGTGCTGAGATTCAGCCAGCCCTCAGACTGTGGTTTTCTCTGGAGCCCACTCTCTGTGGCTTTGTGTGTTTTTCACCAGAGAAGGAGCTATGGACAAATGCAGTGAAGTGGACTGCTGCCAAGGTCATGCTGAGGTGACAGGCAATTGCTCAGCCATCCCCTTCATCTCCTATCACTGACCTCTAGCTGCCGAACTGTGTGGCTATGCTTAGCTTCCCAGGGCAGAGGCAATAGAAACTTCAAGGAAAGTAAAGGCAGAAATCCCAGCAAGTTACTCCTTTCTAAAAAGAGCTGAGTAGTTTGCAGAGCTCTCGTAGGGAGCCATTTCCCTTTCCCTGCCATGCCGGTGTATTGCTCACAACATGCAGATTCTTTTGTTCTCTGTGTCAAATCTTCAACGTGCTTACTCTCGCACTTGCTTTAGGAATAGAAATATTCTCAGTTCCCTGGTATTCCTGGGGATTTCCGTTTCGTTGCTGACCTCAACTCTCCTTTTTCAGAGACTATACCTTAAAGCTTTCCAATTACTTGAAGCACCTACAGGGTTGGACTGAAGATCTGGTATTTTAACATATTCCACCTAGCCTTTTTTTCTCCTAGAACTTTGTATTAATCCCAGCTTGCAGACAAAGAACAGCTAACCAGGGTAAAGGCAGAAAGTCAGTTAAAGCAACAGAAACTTTGTTTATAGAAGTCTATTGCACGATTAGATTGGGGAAGACCTTTCGGTTTCTTTTTTCCTCCAGAACAGTATTGTTGTGTGGTAGTAATAAGCTTCTCCGCCTTCCTAGATGCTGCAGTTCAGCTCTTAAAACTACTTCATTGACAACTGTTCTTTTTGTGCTTGGAACTGCTCTTGAAACTGTGAGGTTGCCTTCACTGAGAAGAGATTCTCCCTTACAAAAATGTCACTCTCATCTGTCAGCTATCAGCTATACTCAGGGAGAGGATCACCAATTACTATGATTTTGTTTTGTTTTGCTTTTACCAGGCTCTCTTTGCCAGCTACTCGCAATCCAGCACCAGCCATGTGCCTATGTCGCCTGGCTCTGGTGCGCACAAGACATCAAGTGCCACTTCAGGTATCCAGAAGGCAGCCAGTTTGCACAAAGTGGTGCCATCCCAGTGTACGCCTTCTCAGCTGGTTCCAAAGCCTCCAGCAAACCACAGGCAGGCTGTGGTCAGAAAAACTGCAGCCCAGAGGATTTCCAAGTAAGTTTTATCTCTTTCCATCTACAACAGGAAGTTGGCACTGGTTCCACTAAAAAGAAGTATAGGAGCAGAACCTGTCTACGTGTGACTCAGACATAGGTCTTTCAGGCTGTTCAAGACAAATCTCAGAATAGCTTGATCTGTGTGAACTGAAGTACTGAACTAAATGTGTACTATTGTGCATTCTCATGTTTCACAGTGGCAAGGTAAGCCGGACTGTGACAACATACAAACAACTACATAGGAACTGCCAGAATGAATCAGTGAAGAGTCCTGTCCAGGTTGGGAGTCAGTTACCTAAATGCAAGTTGCTAGTGCCATTTTAATTGCATCAGGCTAGTCTGCATAACCTCCAGCTGCTGCCCCAGATAAGCACAAGTTTTCTGTAGATTTTGTGTTTTATGTGTCAGTCCCATGCAGGTGTTGCAAATAACTTGTCAGCTGTGTTTAGGCACCTTATTTAATCTTTGATGAGGGTTTGAGTCTGGCGGGTCAGAAGAGGCTGCCAAAAAAAGAAAAAAGTAAGTAAAGCACCAGTATCCTTAAGAAGCTAATCTAGCCTTGAGCCAAGTTTTCCCATAAGCTTAATGTATGATGATCGACTTACGCCTTTAGGCAGAACTGTTTATTTCATTTAACATGTTTATGTCTAATGTAGTGATTGTTTTCCTTGTTATCTGTAGAAATGCTCATCCTTCCTTAGCTTTTACTAAGCTTCAAGTTACAGTGCTTGCCATTCTAAAATACAGTAATTTGCTGTATGTTATCTTTAAAAACAAAATAACACACTTACCATGAAATGTTGTTTACTGATTTTAAGCTTCCTTCCTTTCCATTTCTTGTTGTATTCCGTGTATCAGGAAAGAATGTGAGCAAGGCTTCTGTTTTCCATTTTTCTTATCCTTTCCATTTCTTGTTAGCTCCCTTAGCTCTCTCTGTTTATCTTCTCTTGGTCTAATGCAGTTCTGTCAATTACATCCTTTGGCAAGTTTTTCCTCAGACGTGTTTCATTCCTGAAGGGCAGAAATTGCATTCATAACTTCCTCTCTTATACTCTATACCCAGAAGAGTTGTAAAGCTTTCAGAGCAGGTTCCTGTGAGGTTTCCTGGTTCTTTGTTTGCTTCCTGGTTTAAAGAGAGGAGGCTTAATAAAAGCTTACTGATAGAAGACACTTCATGAAGATGCTGGGGCACTGTCAGTGTGTGGGAAGCTTGTGTATTTCCTGCTTGTACTCTTACTATCTTAAGAGCTAGCATATTAAGTGAATCTCCAAAAATATCTAAAAAGAAAACAAGATGTCAGTAGACTTTGTCAACTCAGCAAATGCAGATGCAGGCATCAGGTCTGGCAGGTATATGCTGATGCATTTGATATCTGAGTTCTTTAATGTTGGATAGCTCATGTTAGTACAGGTGACAGGCTGTGTCAGTGGGGCTCTCTGTCGGGCAGCAGAGATGTGTATTTGAAGATGCCGGTGTGCTGTGCTCACTTCTTGGCAGAAGAAATGTTTATTCTTATGAGATGGAATTGCAGCTCCTTGGACAGACTTTACTTTGCTGCATTTTTGTGGTTTCTGCTCTGTGACAGGCAGGAGTGTGGGAAAACCGGAAAAAGTTCAGCACCAAAAATGCACAGAAGGGGGAAAAAAAGCAAAAGATTCCTTCAGAATTTTAGCAAACTAATCCAAGTATTGAAGGCTGCAAGGAGCCACTCCGGAAATACTTTCCAAGTTGCCTTTTAGACTCCAGTATGAAGCTCAGAACCCATTCTTGTCATTCATAGGACCTTGAAGTAACATTTTTTCACTTACATGGAAAACACCAGTGCCTAGCTGTATTTCCAGCGTGCTGAGAACTAATAATTTAAAAGCTGCTGTGTCTCAGTCTAGCCCAACGTGTTGTCAAGAGTAGACCAGAGATGCATGGAAGAGTGGATAGAGGCAAGCCTCTGCCTCAAATGAATCTAGATTAGAGATAAGAAATATGTCTTGCATTCTCTAGCCTGTTCTCTACAGTCCCTGGTTATTTTGTGCAGAGTATTCTCAGACATTGGGCAGACTGCTTTCAAGTAAATTTAATGGAAGAAACCCCACAGTGTGTTACAGAAGGCTTTGTATTAATCTAAATAACTGTATTATTAGAAAGTTTCTCCTGATGCACAATCTGAATTCTTACTTTATTTCATCTTCTTGTACCTCATTCCTCTATACTGAACCACCCTCAACACTTTCTCTTGCAAATACTTTCCATCTTTTGAAAATCCTTCTATTTCTTAGAGTTTCCTAATGTTGTTTAGACTTACTGAGGTTTTGTTAACCTCAGATAATAGTTCCACCTGCCAAATCCTTAATTGTCTTGAATTTACTATATTTTCTTCAGTTTGTCAGAGTTCTTGCATTGTAGCACCCAGGATTATACTTTTCCAGTGTGAGACTACTGTATCCTAAGGTTACGAGGTGGCAGATATCCCTCTCTGTAACATCTAATCTAATTTTGGCTTCTTGGCTGCTTCGTTTCTCTGTCAGGTCATCTTTGATTTACTGCTCACTTTCACCCCTAATTCTTGTTGGCTGCTTTCCTGACCTCTCCTTACAGATCTCTCCTCGCTGCTATGTATTGTTTCCACAAGATTCACTGAAACTAATCCCATACTATTGTTTAAGCTCTTGTATCTCATTTCTTTTTTTCATAGTTTTCAATAGGTCAGACCTTTATTTCTCTGCCTGTTCTTGCACCACCTGGCTTTTGTTTAACATCTTAATAACGACCTTTTTCAAGTTTTTTGTAGAATTCCTCCAGAGACTGAACTGTGAAGACAAACTAGAATCAACTTTGTCTCTTTGACCTCTCTATCGTTTTGCACGCGTTATCATTTCTATCCTAGCCAGCACACATGGCTTCCAGAAGAGGAGGAAAAGAATAAGTGGTTGAAAACACTTCTACAAATAGAGTGAGATGCTAAAGGTGAACATTACTGGTTAAGTCAGATACAGTCTAGTAAGTCGGATGCTTCTCTGCTCAAAACATAAAGGAAAAGAGTAATGAAACAGCCAGACAATTCAGTCTTGTGTTTTCAAGTTATGGTCTCTCTTGTTTTTTCAGTCTCTCAACTTGTAAAAGATGGCAGGTTGACTTTAAGACACACTTCTTCTGTGTCCAAAGCAGACTCCTTGTTTAAGCTAATGGACTGGAAAACTGGGGCCCACATTAAAGATGTGGAAAAAGACTGTGGTGACTGGGAGAAATGGTTTAACATGTAGCTCCACTTAGAAACACAGGGTCATGAAATGATCTCCTGTGGCTCCATAGTTTTGATTAATTGTACTCAGATTACAAGTGGAAAGATAGCTTTTGAATAGCTGATACAACAAACCCTTCTTTCTTCCCAGAAGTCAGATTGGGTCCTTTTCACTGCTTGTATTGCCACTGTTGGCTGCCTGTGAACCATGAAGAAACCTGCTGCTAACTGAGTGTAAAAAATTTGAAACAGAAGGCACATAAATAGTATTTGTAAGCCATGGGATGAAGCAGATGTCCCTGGAAGCAGCATTTGCTGAATAGAACTTTCACATTACAGATGACGGCAACCAAAGCAAGAAAATATATTAGCACAACTGTGAGGACCCAGAGTGAATTGGTACAGATGGTAGACAAAAAATCTTTCTGCTTTTAGGAACAACTGAATTACAATAAATACAGATTTCTAAACTATCATTCCTATGGTAATTTTTCAGAGAGCTGCTCTCAGTGACAGCATCAAGTTTGACAGTTGGACTTGATCTTAGAAGTCTTCTCCAGCTTTAATGATTCTTTGATGTTAAAGAAGGGCAAGGCTTGGACAGCCTGTGAACAGAACTATTAGTTAAATGAAAGATTTTCAGAAGAATACGGCTGCCAGTGTTAGACTGCTGTACATAAAGAGAGGAAATACCAGATAGATGAAAGGAGCATACAGTTCAAGATTTTATCAGGGAGAGAGCAAGCCCAAGATCACTGATTTTACCAGTGATAGACTGACACATAACAACTGGGGGGGTTGGTCAGCATGGCCTAATTTCTTGTACTGAACTTCTCTGTAAACATCATTCTCAACAACTCTACTCAGGAAGAACAAATATTTCCTACACCACAGCACATAATCTTGCCTTGTTCTTCTCTTGGCTATTTATTTGCTGTGAACAATACCAGCAGTAGAAGATGCAAAGTTCTGCATGGTTGTAACTAACACAGAAATAGGGTAGAGGTGATGAATTTCTCCAGGGTTCAGGAAATCCACTCCACAACTGGGTGGAGTCCTGATTAAAGTTGAACACAGCAGCAGCCAGCTGTTCTAGGGAAGGCTGGCCAAGCTGGGCAAATGTGCAAAAGAATGGCCATAGAGCAAGCACTGTAAAATGCTATATTTCTGGTCTGTATCCTGTCCCATATGTGCTTATTCACAGACACGGATGAAGTGTCTCAAGTGAGCTGATGCTGTCACACATGCAAGCTGAGTGCTCACCAAAAAAGAGGAGAGGCAGCAGGAGACCAAACATGCATCTGTTGCTGAGACCACTTTTTTTTTGCTATCGCTGTACTGAGGCATGCTTGTTGTTTTAGCTCCTGAGCATGTGGGTTAATCAGTCTGCCTGACCCTTAGACATTTCTGGCAGCAAAAGCAGTGCATCTGAGAGACATGCCTTGATTTAACACCCTGACACAGCTGGGCTCACTGGGCCTGCAGCTCTTAGCCCTTGGCTAGCCTCAGATCATACACACACATACACATGTGGAGATACCTTGGCCAAGAGCAACAGAGGAACAAGCTCCCTGGCTCTGGCTCTTCACATCTGTTGCTGTCCTCTTGTCAAACTCTAGGCTTTATGTGATGCAAATTTGTTAGTGTCCCCACTGGACCATTAGACACATTCATGATATCCCAGGAATAGGTTGTTACAACAAAGGTGTTCAAAATTCAGTCAAGAAAATATTTCTTTGCATCTGTGGAACAAGAGCATCCTCCAAATTTGCAATCCAGGACTGAGTAGCTTAGAGGTGGCTTAGTGCCTGAATGAAGAAAGTCAGTATCAATTTCAAGGAGGGCTTAGTTGTATGAGCAAGAAAAAAGGCCAATGTTAGATATTTAAGTGAAGGGGACAGCGGGGAAAAGGATGGGTTTGTTAGTTTTAAAGAGGAATAAATGGAGGACTTAACAAAAGATTGCACTGGAGAAATGGAAGCAAAAATGACATAGATGCTAGAAGCAGGAAAATGAGAAAAGTTATGGGATTTCAGCCAACTGAAGGGGGAAGAAAATGGAAAAGGATTTACTCAGTTTAAGTCATGAATATGTTCCAGGACTAGAATTTCTATCAGGACAGTAGAGAGACCTTGAGAGGTGAGCTTAGCACGGTGACAGATCTACCACAGGTAGGTCTGAGAATGGGCTGTACGGAGATGGCAGCTGAAACTGCAAAAACCAAGATGTAGAAAGAAAAGGGGACAGGCAAGTCTGTAGTGGGAAGCAGTAAAAGTAAAACAGACTTAAAGGTAGAAGTGTAACTTCCTTGTCATTTTTTGTTGTTGTACTTGCTGATATCCTTGATGACATTTTCAACTGCTAGTCTTGTATTCTACCTAAAGACAGATTAGCAAGATTTGGCTATCAATTGTGCTGCATTAATGAAGTGGACAAGCTAAGTGTGAGCATGCAATGTTTATATAAAAAGCACAAAGATCTGTCTGGATTCTCTGCCCCTGGATGGACTGTGCACTGTCAGCAGAAAAAAAAACAACAAACAAAACAGAAGTACAGATCCAAAATTCTCTCAGACAATAAACATAGAAACAGGCACCTCATTTGACAACAGCATTTCAAATTACAGCTGATTGAAGTAATGGGCTGTGCTTTCCACATTGTATCTGCTGCCTCTTCCTTTCCTGTATAGACTTCAATTTACTTTACTAAAATGCAGCTGAGATAAAGTATAGGAGGCCTTCTCTGGCCATGCAGTTGCAAGAAGCACCCGGATTACTGGCAACTTGCTGCCTTTGAAATTTGAAGGCAAAACATTTCAGAAGAAAACTGCAGTAAATGCACACATGTGCCTGAATCTGTTAGTAATCAGGGCATCACGTGAGGATTGGAGTTTACAGTGTTCTTCAAGGGAAGAGCTCGGAGTAACCCCGTTTCATGGCAGATATGAATGAGTGAAGGAGAGGCACTGCGGCAGAGAAACAGGAGTGTGCATACAGAAGTGTGTAGCGATCAGAACAGAGTTGGGCAGGGAGGAAGAAAAGGCAGAGGTGTAAGAGAAGAGAGGACAAACCAAGAATAGATAGATTAATTTTTAAAAACAGAGTAGATCATTGCAGCTGTACAATTTATACTACTTTTATGAGTGGATTTCTTTTATATGTAGGAGAGCTTGATCTCATTTTGGTAATGAGTATTTATAATAATTAAAGGAAGTGCAGTTGCTCTCCATAGAGTATTGTTTTACTGTAACTCAGATGCTGAGCTAAATGCAGGAGGATTTGCATTAATATCTGCTTGAGGACTGGGTGTTTACTGCTGGAAACTAAATGCATCCTGCAGGTCTCAGTTTCCGACATACGTGAGAAATCTTGCCAAAATGAGTTGTCTCTACTAAGACAGGATGCAAGGACTCAGATTTTGAATGAAGCTTGTTTTTGCCAAGCCCCCTACTCACGTGCATTTTTGTTTTAATGTTGCCTAATCATTTTGCTTCAAATCACTGGAGTAAGGATACCACAGAATTACTGGTTGAGTTGTGCTTTTCGTACCATTTACCATCCATTTCTTTATCCTTCAAAATCAGCATCCAAGAGGTGTGGGACAATTAGATGTTTTAGGTGCATTGAAGTCTTGTTGGTGGCTTGAGCATTCGTTTGTCATCCCCTGCCTTTTTGGAGCTGTTGCTGTCACTACCTGTTTCACACCATGTTCAGGCACAGCTTCATAGCCACAGTCTCATTAAAACTTTATTGTTGTTGTTCAGAACCTTTATTCTTTCTTGGTATATCCCTTCTCATCTCTTTCTAATTGATGTTTTTACTTGTTAGGTTGACCTCCGTTGAAAGGCAACTTAACGGATTCCAGAACAGCCTTCGCAGTGCTGCATCCTGTGAACTGGGGTCGAATTCTACAGGTGAGTGCTGAAGCCCATGAAAGGGGTGTAGCCATGCTGGGGTGCTTTCATCTTTCTCAAGAACTGCCAGTTAAAAAAAAGCAAAACTGAAAAACCTTAGCAAAAGGAAGAAACACAGCTGTCTACTCTGCACATAGTGGTTCCTAGGTAACAGCTTGGCTTCGGCTGCATAGAGAATTTATTCCTCCCGGGACTGAAAAGACTAAACAAAAGGGAGCAAAGACTCAGTTTCATAGAATTGGAATAGGAAGATGCTTAAAAATGTGGCTGGGAAAAAAACTTGGCTAAAATGGCCTCCCTGCTTTAGGCTTTGGCTCAAAGATGCTCTGTTGTTCAAGCTTGGACTGTAATAAAAGGCCAGGACATTCTTTACATTTTTCTTCAGTCTTGCAGAAGAGTGCCTTAGTTCAGAAGGGTGTCACTGAGATTTGTGAATCAGCTGCATAGTGAAGTCAGTCAGTAGAGGTGAAACCTCCCAAAGAAAGATCACTGAGACCTATAAAATCAAATCTTCATCCTTCCCTAGGGATTAATTCATTTAAAGAAGTTTCTCTGCTAATACAAATTGAAGATCTCAGAAAATGGGGAACCAATGAATTTTTTATTGATGCAGTCATATTTGCAGTAGAGCGTAGTCTTGATGAACCCATATTACCCGTGGCCTGCAGTAATTTGTGACGATGCTGTAATGGCAAATACAGATAAATTATGATCTAGAGTGCTTTGAAAGAATTATGTTTCTGACCTCAGCTTTTACTTTGAAAACCTTGAAAATGTGACTTGAGTATCACTGAAGCAGTCTTGTCTATGTTTTCATGGGCTGAAATAGAAGTTAGCAGAGAGGTGAACTGCCTAATCCATCTCTTGGATATCTGGCTCTGAAACTTAAAGGTGACATGTCCAATATTAATGTCATCGATTTTTATGGCTGATCCTCCAGCACAAACATTCAACTCATGCACTTACTGTACGATTCCAAACTGCCTCCTACACTTTACCACCTGCCTGAAACTTCAGCTACCCTACCAGAGATTTTATAGTGTGAACAGCTGTTGTCAATAACAAAGACCCTACACCACACTGGAACGTGACAGCTTAGAAATGGAATATAATGTGATTATCAAAATAAATAAAATTTTGTCAACACTGTAGCATATATATAATTGAGACAAAAGTTCTCATCTACTGTATAGTTTGAGTTTTTTGCATATTATACATAAATTTACAAGCAAATATAAAAATGTAGTTTTCAAGGTATGACTGAGTGGACTTATATGAAGGTGTTTGTATGCTGAATTCTAACCTTTCTAACAGCTTTAAGAGCACCCTCGTGGTTGCCACGCTGTAATTTTGGTGGTAGGCCGTCAGAACTAGGATCTGATGAGCAAGTCACTCAAAGCTTCCTTGTCTCTAGAAGAGGTATGTAGCTCACAGAATAGTGCTAAATTTTGCAGTGATTGAACAAAGTGGAGCAACATGTTTGTTCTTGGAAACAAGAGGAATGATATTTTCTTCAGCTTTCCACCAAGCCACTGGTATGCGTCAGAGGCTGCTGTGCCCAGTCTGTGTCTCAGAGACTACTCTGGTTCTTCCTGTAGGAACAGCTGTTTTTCTTCTTGACTCTTCATTGATTGCTTACATTAAGGCCCTGATTTCCCTCATCAACAGCTTATTTTGGGGTTCCTGTTTCACATGTATTTAATATCCTGGATACCAACTAGAAGAGTTGAAGACACAACTCATAAAGCAGATTACAAAATAAGCTGCAAGATTTTAAAGATAGGAGGCTGTGAACAGTTCTGGAGATAAGAGGAATCGAGCAGAACCTCTGTGTATACACATGCAAATATGTTTAAAAATGCTTGAGAAGCTTGAATGGACCTTAACTGGATAACAGTCTGTGTGACAGTTAATTGCAGAGTTTGCACAACCCTTTCATACCATTGTATGAGACTGCTTCTGTGAAGAAACATCCTGGAAGAATGAGGAATTCAGTTGAGTACCACGATCTACCATTGCCTGCTGGTTATTGGGACCTTCATTTGACTTTGGCTGTTGTCCCTCTGGCTCTTAGCCCATTCTCTTTGTCTACTCAGATAGCCTATCCAAGGAGTAGTAGTTACTGGGGTTTTGCAGAGAAGCATAAAGGTGTCACAAATGATCTAACCAAAAGTGAAGAGGATGTTCAAAATAACAGTGAGTCAACATGGAATGTTTTAACTGGACTGTACAGAGAACAGTTCACTGCTCGTTAGTATTGCAACTGTAGGAGGTAGTGTGCAGTGGGCTCAAGCTCTTGAGTTCAGATTTCTTGAGAAGATACAAGAGTAAAAGTCAGCAGTTCTGCAGAGCAGCTTAGGACTCTGAAACAAGCCACCATTATATCATCATGGCCTCACTGTAATGTTACAGAGAGACTGAAGTTCCCTTTGAACTGTATTCCATTGGAGTAATGAGGGAGAAGGCAGAGGTTCTTATGAGTATACAGACGTGAAAATCTAAACACTGAAATCTGCAATGTGTCATTTGGCGTTATTTGTAGTGTCTGGACAGTTAGTTTCTTACCTGAGTTACTGAAAGTTTTGAGAGAGTTTATTCTATTAAAGGAATAGAAGAAATGTTAAGAAATACTACATTTGACTAATATTCAAAATTCTTCTGGCTTGATTTTTGGCTGAAAAATCACTTAATCTGAATCTAGTAAGGAAACTTCTTGAGCTAGGTGGTATGCAGTTGATTTTACTCAGTGTGATTCCTAGGTCTGTATTTGAGCTTAGTTACAGGATGTTTCACACTTGTCTGTTAACTTTGTAACCTGGCTCTCATATCCACGTAAGTGCCAGCTTCTGAAGGTATGCAGCTGTTTGAAATAGAGTATGTCATCATCTGTAAGAAGTTAGAATTGGATCCTGATGAAGCATATGGGGATTGACAAGCTGTTTTGGACCTTGTCTAGGTGGAAGGCACACTGTTCTTAAGTTTTCTGGTGATCTCCTTCTCCATGGTAAGAAGAAGACCAGTATTTGAGCACCGTCCAACTAAGATGAGTGTGCAAGCAGTGTGGTTAGCTGTAGAGTAATGAATGCAATAGCTTGCAACAGTGATAGTAAGGGATACTTTTTCACTTACTTTTTATATCTACCGCAATTCCAAGATTTTATATTTTACAGGAAATATACAAGTATATTGTGTATTTCTGAAGCCTTTTTTATATGTGGGCCTTCATGAGAAATTCATGTACATCTTTTCATTGGAGACAAGAAATTGGAATTGATGTTGGAGTTGATGTCTGAGCTGTGATGACTGTTGGCTACCCACTGCCTGAATTATCATCATTCTTGAAATGCAGACTTTTATATAAGCTTGTAGAAAGAAGAGACTATTTTAGCAGGCATGCAGATGTACAAGATTCAAAAATTGCTTTGCACCAGCAAAAGAACAAGAAAGTCAGTAAAACACAACAGGCACTCATGACATGTAGTATAAAGGGTAGTGATGGGATGGGATGCAACAAGTACTTACACTGTGCATGGCTGGTGTCAGACCCCCAGCTATTTGCTACAGTAGGATGAAATTCTCAGCTGCCCAGCCTTGTCCAGGCTTCCTCAGCTTCTGCCAGGCTCTTCTGCAGCATAGGGAGGCAGTAGCTTATTGAGCACCAATGTATTTATTTTTATGTTGATACCACATTCCCAAAAGGAACCTTGGCTACAATTTCAGCTGGTCTCACCACACTGTCCAAATCCTTTGTCAAGAGCAGCTGGGAGAAGAAGTCACTCAGATTTCTGCACGGTGCATTGCTGGTACGCCTCCTCCCTCTCACTAATCCTGTTAATTCCAGCCTTCATTTGCCACCTTCCTGGTTCTTTCTTGTTGCTGTGACTGACTGCACCAAGTGGTTTTGAGTTAGAAAGATGACCTTAAAATGGGCACCTTGAGTAACCTCTGCCTTGGACATCTTTGACTCTCAGGCAAAATATGTCTTACGACACAAAAGAGCAACTTATGGTCTCAGCTCATAACTTATCTTAATCCAGGAAGAAAGTCACAACAATCTCTTCCATGAAAATCCTTCCAGAAATACCTGCCTGGCTGAGAAGCTCTCAGTGGATTACTGAAAGGGCTGAGTGGTCTGATACTCTGTACCTTGCATCAAACTTTTCCAGTGATGCCTTTCACCTGTGAACAGCCTTTGGCAACAGCAGTAGTAATATTCTGCCAGCATCTCTCTATCCAATCTGTAGTGCCATCTCTATGCAGAGAAAGGGTTATGGAGAAACAGTCATTTTGTTGTATCATATTTTGGGAACCAGTTGAGCTTAAGATGGAAGATGAGGCGATTCCTACTATTGTGTTTCCCTTTTCGGGAGGGCAAAGAATCAGTTATGATCAGTTATTATGGATATTTGGTTTCACATTTGTTCTTAGCATTATCTTTCTAAAGCCATTGTTATTCCATGCACTACAGCAACATCCTGAATCACCTTTCTCTCCCCTGCTGACATCCATGATTCCATAAGGAAGGATAGGAGGGAAAAAAAAAAATCTTCTTTCTTCTCTAGCATATTTATTGAAGCTATCCCATGTCAGATAATAACAGGTAAGCCTGTATTACCAGACGGAGCAGAAGGAAGAGAAGTAGAGAAAGGCCTTCTCCTTAAGCTGTTTTTTGGTACTCTTTGTAGAAGCAAGGAGCCACTACCTTATGACCAGCAATAAACACATATTGGTGGGTCTAAAAAAATAGATGCACCACAAATTATGAACAGGGTGTGCCTGTGTTTGAGCTTATCCAGATACCAGAAAACTGTGGAAGTCTCATTAATCTCAGCAGAGCATGAAGCTCTGCCAGAAGCAGCATTCTCAGTCCTTCTCTGATGATGTTAATGGGGTAATGGCCAACTCAGCTATTACTTCTCAGTTAGAGCTGAGGATATGTGTTCACTTCTAATGATCAGAAATTACATTTATTGTTTAACTTGTGACAACAGCCTGCCTCTTACACCTTCGGTCAACTTTTTGCCTTTCTTTTATGAAAGAAAGACTTTTATGAAAGCCTTTTTCCTGTTGCTACTGGTCTCATGCCACATCCTCAAGGAAAGGATCTTCCAAGTTTCAGGTACATTGGGAAAACAGAAATTCAATGAAGAACAGCCTCTAGAAATTGGCTTCCCTGTTTGAGAACTTGAACTCAGCTGGAATTTCAGGAGCCTTCACTTCTGACAGACTCAAAGAGAGCTCCTAAGCAGGATAAGTAATAACTTCAGGCAGCTGGCATTTTTGCCTGACTGGAGGCTGAGCTTGTTCTCAGTAGTTAGGTGGTGGCAAACTGCCTGCATTTCCTTGTGTTGGAAATGTCATTCAAAATCAGGTGTGCAAAGACTATGGAGAGGTTATATAATGTCTTGGCTACCAGTGTCTCACATCTGGCCGTTTGGCGTTAAGCTACCTATAGAGAGGATGACTTTGCCCATCCAAATTGGATTTTGTTTTAATCTGGCATTACTTTATTGAGGCTAAAAATAGAAGCCAAAATGTGTGTGAATAGGATAAAAGGAGTGTCTGAAGTTATGAAATGAAATGTGTGGAAGAGCCAGAGAAGAGAAAGCCACAACAAACCAGAGAGTAGGAAACTGAATAAGGAAAAGCAGAATGAAAGCTGTCAAGTACAGAAGGGCATCAGCAGTCAGGGGGAGGAGCCCACCCAGTGTCTTCTAAGTAATATGAGGAGGAGAGACCCTCAGAGAGGCTTCCACCACCACATCTCCATTTGTCATTAAGACTGCTCGCTGCTCTTTTACTGTAGAGAGACTTTGCTCAATTGTATACAGTTGTGTGCATCCTGTTTGAGTCATCCCCCTCAAGTGCTTTATCATGCCTGGGAACGGCTGCTTTCCTTCATCTGCCCATTTCAGCAAGCCAACTTGAAATTGTGCCCAAAAGATGGGGGAGGGAAGGTTGGCCTTCAGTTGCCAGCTGTCCTAGCTTGCTAGTGTCAATCACCCAAGGATATAAATAAAACCTATCTATTTATTGCCTTTCTTAGATGTACTGTATAGTACCAAGAGAATGCTGGACATCACACTTGGATTATAAATTCCCTCTGCTTTGGGATAAAGGATCTGAATTTCTAGAGTTATTAGGGTTTTTCAGGGAGAATGTAAGCTCCTGTTTTCAGCACAGGAAGATTCAGGAGATTTGGACATGTAAGTCTGTGGCAGAAGTGAGAAGTTATGGGTATGATGAAATAGAACTAACCAGTGCTAAAAAAAATGTTAGCACAGGTCCCTGACCTAGTACTGTCAACCAGCTTGGTACTCTGCTCTATCTCATTCCTGCAACTTGGAAGCAGAGTAGACTATGTGCTGGTGTCTAACTAAAACTGTCTACATCTGTGCTGGGAAAATCTATATAGCACTGCATTATAGCATGCAAATATCCCTTTTACATAGCTGTGATTTCCTATGACTCAGGCATATTCATAAAATTGAGATAAACCTTTTGCCTCTGTTAACTGTTCTAAATATGAAAGTGGTGTTTTTGCGTGTAGTTGTGGATGACATGTAAGCATGTGGACAGACATATAGGCAGATACTTCATGTTTCAACACCTTGTTAAATATTTGTATGTGGTGCTCACCACAGAGAATCAACACTTCATGTTGGCTGCTGTCAGTAATAATCTGAGGTTTTTCTGTTGCCCCTGCTCAACCAGAACTTAAAAGGATGCAGAGTGCTCCCAAGTAGCTTTGAAATGTTAAAACTTTATCAAGTTACATATGTTAATATTTATGAAATAACTGAATTGTAGCAATGGGCATGAGCTAAGCTGTGCTTATGGTAAGAATGCACATATTTATATTTAGGCATGTAAACACCTCTCCCCGTGTTGAGTCCTCAAGGTAGCCACGCAAGGGGAACTTTCATTAGGTGTTTCTAATTCCATTTGTGAGAAAATATAAACTGTATAGTGCATTTCTATGAGACAAAGAAGGCTCAAATGCCTCTTCAAGATGGGAAGATGAGGTTGAAGTCGGCTGTCTCTTCCATATGCCTTCATTTTCTTAATATCAGGATATCGTCAAGGGACGGTTTTCTGGACTGGTATCCTATCTTAATACACATGGTTGACAGTTTTGTTCCTAATTCAGGTTCCAAACTTTCTGTGCAGTGACAGAGCTGGCAATGCTGCTTTCTAAACATCTTTCCAGATCCTCTGTGCTGTGTGATGCTTGGCTCTACGCTGGGCTTTCAAGGAGAGTGTATTTTTTAAAATAAAGCAGTATTTTTAATAAACTCAGCTCTCAACAAGTGTCGCTCACATTTAGGAGCAAGCTGATGTGCTAAATACAGCAGACAAGCTTTACCAACTAGATTAGCTGTAAAATGCAAACTGTCCAAAATAAATGTAGTACATTTCTAAGTGTTTTGGAATTTTCTTTTTAAAGGAATGTCTGAGGATTTTTATGAAAAAGAAGTGACAATGACATTGACTTTTTCCCATAACATGCCTAAATAGGAAAATGTAGCAGTATACAGAATTGAAATCCCTCTCTTCAATGGTGGGAAGAAGAAAATCTTTCCAATCCCCATCATGTTTCTTTTAAAGATAAACTTTTTCACATGCCCACTATTCTGGCATGCAGGTCCTCAGCATCTTTTGGAGTGCGGGAGTAGATTCCCATGCAAGCAAATAAGTAAAAGGTGCAGAAAAAAAAAGTGTTCTGATATGGGAGAAGGATTTACAAATACTGGAGCAGCATGTGAAGAGGTGAGTTACATAAGGAAGTGCAGAGGGTATTTTGAGGCTTGAAAGGAACACTAAGAGCACTTTTTCAGACAGTGGCTTATTACTTTAGGTTTGTCATACTGTTATGTGATCTCTTTCTGTAGAGGAAGGCTGTATTATAGGGAGATTCAGATTAGGAAGAATTCAGATTTCTGGTGGTAGCTGAGATTTGCAGGGTGGTGCAGCAGCATTTCAATAAAACAGACTGCTCTGAGTACTCAAAAGCTTTACCTTCTGATATTTTTGTTTGTTTGTTTTGTTTTGTTTTGTTTTTTTTCCTCCAGCTTCTGCTTGCAGAAAAGGACTAGCATTGAACACCAGGTGAGGAATCCAGAGTCTTGCTTCCAAGAATGGGGCAGAGGAAAGAGGCAGCAGTGACTTCAGACCACCACACTCCTGTAACATCCAGGGCAGGGTGAACAGGAGTCCCTGCTGAGAGGACAAGCTACAGAGGAGAGTACCTGAACATCTGTGGAAGCTGGAGATGCAGCTGTAAGCTGATGACTGCCTCTGAGAACTTCTGCTGATGAGTCTGAGGGTCTCTTCCAACTCTTCCTGATCACTAACTGTGAGATCTTTTTATAACACAGAGGTTCTCCACCTGTCTGTATTGTTTCTCCCAAGGTCCAAGTTTGAATGTAAAGATTCCCCATTTGCGCAGCCATTTCAGGCTGTCTTAGTCTGGTAACAGCCAGTATTCTTGGCTGCCATCACAGCAACCAGCAGCAGGGAAAAATCTTAGACCATATGAGTAGAAACATCCTTACCGTCACCATCTTGAATTTTGGCACAGAGCCATGGAAATGCTCAGTTTGAATAAAGTAATTTCATTTGTTTGTTTTGATTATAATTTCAGTTATTAATTCACACCCCCAAAATATTTGCTCTTAGATGGGATTTTGAATCTGTCATTGTTTCACTGCTGGATGCTTATATTTGTGTGGTTTATTTTTGCATTTTGATTTCTGTTTGTTTAGGCTATATAAACGTCTTTAATTGGCTGGTTGTTTCAGACCCAAGGTTGAACTCTGAGGCCCAGGTGGCTCCTATCAGTTGCAATAGTGGCTTGGTGAAGCGCTTCAGTTAGAATTTTCCTAATGTTATGAAAATTAATTTGCTTGTGTTAGAAAACAACATCAGCAGCTGGAAAATATATTGGAGAGAAGATCCACCCTTGCTTAAAATGAACAGGAAGCAGCTTCAGCTCTGGCTCTTCGCTGATGCCAGGTTAAAGGAAAGCTTGCCTGTTTTCATGGTATTTTCCAGCTTTTCCCTTGCAAGCAGTATGATTGTGGTTCCCAGAGAGTACAGTGTTTCCTGTTGTTTGCATCAGAGCCCTCAGAGGTTGCATTTTATGAGCCCGTTTGATCTGTTTTCTTATTCCACAACTCCCTTGTCATTTCTACGCTGCATAATCAGTGTTAAGAGATCATTCTTGTATGTTGACAAATTAGATAATGATCAATCCAAAAGGCTGACAGAAACAGTGTCAGAGAGGAGAAGTGTTTTCTCTTGGAAGATTGCTTGCATTCATGTTCACTCTTGTGTTGTGCATACTTCTTGTCATTCAAGACCAGATGAATTGTAAAAAGATTAAATAATTATTATCATTGCCCATTAGCTTAACTATCATTTGCTCCAGGCATGAACTCATAGGAAAGAACGTGCATTTTTCTATTTCTGTTCCATTCATGCATGTGACAGAGATCAGATACTTAATTTATCCAAAATCTTACTTCATTGGCTTATGTTTTAGTTCCTAGGCAGTCATGATTCTGTTTGCTTTCCTTGCATCTTTCATCTGTGTTCTTCAAGTATCACGGCATCATTTGTCCTCTGCTTTTTCCACTATCCTCAATGACCAGAAGTTCTGAAAAATCTTGTGATGTTACTTTCAGATCAGGTCTCTTCTGTACTCTTCCAATTGCACTCAGGGATCTCTGAGATACATGTTTCTAATGTTCTAACGTGTGTTACATTGTTGATTCATCATTAGTGAAAATTCAGTTGCAGAATTTTTTGCTTCAAACTACTGCATCCAAGCTGCTTCAAAATGCTGGGTCTGTCTTCTGATAGCCCACTCTGCCACATTCGGTGTTGGCTGTAGCCTCTAGCTCTGTTTCAGAACTATCTAAAGAGCAGTTTCCCTACAAGATCTAGCTTCAGGAGATAACTGATTTTTATTCCTTGCTTCCTCCTAGGGAATCCAAGTTATCCTTATTCCACTAGGTATCATGTGCAGGACTGAGTAGCTGTGGCATACGCATCCTTGTGGAATTCTGATTTCATCTGTTTCTGTTATCTAGTTTCTTTATTCAGGTGATTACAGCCACCATTGAACCTGTTCTCAGTTATAGAACATAGATACTTTGCACAGCTAGCCCAGGAAAGGTGATTATCTTCAGAGGATCTTTAACAGAAACAGCATTCTGTAATTGATAATTCTGGCAAATTTGTGCTTATTATGAAAGTAGATTAATTTTTTTTGTCAGTTTTTGTCAGTTTTTGCCAGTCTCCTACCCACTGATTTTCAGCTAACGTACTCAGTTATAGCCAGCATGTTTTCTGAGCTTCTTTGCACTACATGTTAAACGTAGTCAACTACACATCTGTAACTGTGATGACTTAGTAAAAATGTATGAGACATCTTGTCTCTAAGATTTTTGAAATGTCCTGAGAAATGCATGTTGCAGTAGGAGACCTTCCTTTGGAAGGGACTGGTTTGGTCAGTTTTAGGAGCTGTGAAGTCTTACATCCCTTGTTCTTGAATTTTTTTTCTTCTGTTTCTAACAAATAAAAAATCCAGAGATATCGAGACTTGTCCTTTATTTTGAGACAAACGCTTAGATTTTGAACTCCTCTTCAGCCTCTGGATATGTCAGGGCAGCCAGAGCATCACAGGAAATGTCAGTGTTACTTTGTGCATCTGCTGATCCCAGCTCTGAGTGCTACTGCTGTTACCTGAGGAGCACGTGCAGTAATACAGCAGAGAGTCAGGAACAGATCCTGCAGTTCTAGCCTCTTACTTTCTCTACTTCCATGTGACCTTCAGCCTTGAGTCCTTCTGTGTGTTTGTGCATGCTGGGTGCTGTGGGCCAAACGTAACGTCCTTAATTTGTCTCTTTGCAGGTCTGCTATTTCCATGTCTGTCAAAAACCTCTTAAAGTGCTTCAGTTAAGAAATTCAGTAGAGTGGCATGAAACTGTTTTTTTAGCATCTTGGAGTGAGTGCATTTTCCAGAAAATGTTTTCTTGTACAAGAAAGGAAAGGAGAATGGTGAAGCATTTTGGATTTATAGTAGTTGAACATGAGGGGAGTACAATTATATGTATACTCCTCACATGGAGCTTACTTTGTCTCTCTTTGCTTTTATGACATTAACTTTCCTATGCTCACCAATGAGTTTCATTGAAAGTGCTCTTGTTTACTATTAGAAAATTGCCAGTACAAAGCCCACAGTAATCATTCAGCAACTTGTTCAGTGGTGAGACCAGTTGATGTTACCAGGGGATCCTCTTCTCTCCTACTTGGTGATGTTTGCATCACTTCTAAGTGAAGGAGTCTGTTTTATGACAAACGGTCTTTCTTGTTTGTTTTGAACAGGTGCACGCCAGAGTCCTGAAGGGTGAGGTAATACAGAGTTTATGCAGACATTTTGTGCTGTGTTCAGGTGATGAGCACACTACAGCATTAAGAGAGAGATGTGAGATTCCTTCCAAGAAACATCTGACTTAAGGTTTGCTTAATTAAGCTTCCAAGGACTTTTTCCCTTTCATTCCTACATTTGCTTTCCATTGGAATCCTGGGCTTTGAACCCGTATGGGTTATTTGGTGCTATTTAAATAGTTGGATTAAAAAAAAATTTTTTTTTTTTTGCAGTATCTGGCTGATTGATCCTGTTCATACAGTTTCCTTTGGGCACACGCTATTCCTGTGTGAATCTGGCATGTGTTTTTCCAAAAAGAAATTTCTGAGCTTTATATAAACGTGGGACTTGACCTATTTTTCTTCGTTCTAGAACCTCATGTTTCTAGAGCTAAAACAATTCTTGCTTATGCTAAACATCAAAAGGATCTAATTTCTACAGAATGGGGTCTGCCAGACAGTCCTGGAGATTGGTTATAACAAGAACACAAAACTTAGTGTTCATAGTTTTATTAATGCAGAAAATCTTAAACTGGAAAGAAGATGAGTAAGGAGAAATGTAAGGGAGAAGGTGAAAAGGAAATCATTGTTCCAGTTTTGAATCAAATGGAACTAGCAGATAACACATTCAAAGCAGAGGGGAAGATAAAAGCTGCTTTCTTTCACAGTATTTAATTTACCTGTGGAACTTCTTGTCACAAGGTAGTTGGAGACAAAAGCATGCTTGTGGTTTGAAAAGGCAAGTACACAAATTCATGGAAAATAAATCTATTAAGGTATATTAAATATAACCAAAAAACAAGCAGAAAGTTTCTAAGCCTTTTCAGGTGATTGTTTAGGGGAAGTCTCATGATGGGTTTTTCCAATTCTTAGCTTGTCTGTCAGGTATAAGCTGCTGACTACTTGTCACAAAGAAGAGGTAGGCCATAGGCAGTCTTGTAGTCTGGCTTTGTATGAGTGTTTCATTTGGTCAGTTGCAGTGCAGCCTGCTGGAGCAGCCAAAGTAAAGCTGCCTTTCATGACAGTGGCATGTTCCACCCGAATTCACTGGTGTTGGTGGTGTTGGGTTCTCTAAGGAAAGTCTTAATTGCTGACATTTACCAAGATTGTCCGCACCTCCACCTGGACAAGCTCTGTATATGCTGCAGAGGCTTTCAAAACATTGAAGCTTTTACAAGTGCGTAAGATCCACCTCTAGACCAACCAATCACTTGTGATTTTAGAGCAAAGTGGCTTGTAGTTTGGAAGTCATCCATAATGTGATGTGTGAATGGTTATTCACTTAAATATGAAAAAGAAAGTTACTTATCACTAACAGAAGCTCTTACATTATCTTGTACATGCACACATTTGCTTCTTGCCATCTTTGTCTTCTAAAATGCCTAAGTGCAGAGAACCTTCAGGGTGAATGTGCACAACCACAGCACACCTTAAACAATTACAGTACTTGGTAGCTTTTCTTCTGACTTTAGAACCCAACTGCCCTTTCCAGAAAATGGGATCAAGTTTCTGTGCTGCTTTAGAGATGAGTAGTTAAGAAACAGAAGCAGGTCGTCTCCAAACTTACTGGATTCTGTGCAGTTTCACCACGAAGGACAAACTCCCCTGAACAAAAGGTGACAAATGAGGCACCATGAGGAGTCTGCTCTGTCTGTTACCTTACCAAAAAAGGATTTTATTGGCCTTCATTGAAAATGAGTTTTCACTTCTGTTTCCAATTTAAAGGAAAGAATCACTGATGACTGTGGACACCCTGGTGTGAAGTCTTTACCAGTGGTATTCAGTGAATCATAATCATTCCCTAGGGAAAATAGTATACTTAACAGGGCCTCTTCTCTAAAAGTCCGTGCCTACAGTGCACACAATGAACTTGAGAAATTTTACATTCTTTACAAAGGGATTGCTTCTTATCTGACCTCTTAGTTTAAAAAAAAAAGTCTTAAGGAACAAATCTGATGCAATTATTAAGAATTTCAGGGAAGTTCACAATCTATTTTCGTCGTCTGTTTGGGACAGCTGCAGGTGGTGTCATCTCTAAAAGGAATTTCAGCATTGTATGTGGCTTTTGCCTATGTGTTGTGAGCACTACCGTGTTAAAATTCATGAGACAATCTTTGAAAAGTTCCTTTACTGCCAAGTCCAAATGTTTAGCTGTCACTGCTTTGTCATTCCACTGTAGAGAAAAATTACCTTTTTGTTCTATTGAAGAAGAAAAATTAGAAGGGATTTGTCCCCACTACTTCTATTCATTAGTACTAAAGGTTCTCTTCGTATTTTTTAAGAGTTTTTGCCTTATTTATGTGACCTTCTGAAAATTGCGTGCTGTATCAGATATGTCTGGTACATCTGTGATGTCGGTGTCATTCTTCATGGTATGCACTTGGACAACTGTACATCTACTGGGAGGGCAAATGAGACTGTAGCCATCTCATTAGTGTCACTAATTACAGTTCTTACACTTGCAGTTGCATGATTCTTTCCCCGTTTAAATCAGGGATGTTTTCCCTCTGGAAATGATGTTATTTCCACCATTTCTAATTCTAGAAATTCAATGTGGAATACATTTTGTCTGTGATATCAGCTGGGAATTTTTTTTCTTGTTCACAGATGTTTTTTTCTTGTTCACTCATGTCTCCATATGTCTGCTGAAAGTTCTTCTTGAAAAATAGCTAAAAATAAAGATTGGTGACTCTTCCTGCCAAGCTGTGGCTCTGCAAGTGTTCTTAGGTCTTGTGAATGACTTGGGCAAATGCAAGTGATGTTGATTAAAAAAAAAAGGACAACGTAAGGAATATAGGCAGCACGTTGTAGCTGTTGCAAAGCTATGCTTTCCTGAGGTTTTATTGACATCTCCTTTATTTTGTTTCTCGCTGTTCTGTTTGTTTACTGTTCTTCAGATTAGCACAATAGAATGCTTGGCATAGTGGTATCCAAATGAGATCTTCAGATCCTGAAGTATAGTTAGAGATATCTGTAGAAAGCATCTTTTGATGGAGAAGATTCAAATGGTGTCACTCAAAGCAGCTTGTTGCAAGCTGGACATCTTCCAAAGGCTCTTGTTGCAAGTCAGACTATCTGCTACTGCTTTCTCCAAAAAGTGAAGTTTCTTACAAATACTTCAAAGCAGTGGAGATCTCCTAAGCATGTAGGCCACAGAGTTTCAGCACTTCAAAAGACCATACATTTTTGGTTAAAGAAAAGCCCAGAACATGGTCACCAAGACATTCCCCAGTCATTACACTGCATGCATTGCAGAGATCTTCTAAGTTTCTCCCATGGCTGTACAGCAAATCTTTGCTTTGTTGTGCTTCGTAATGGGGATAATAACCTCAAAAGGAAGAATAAATCCTTCCTGAAGAATGTCAGGAAATCTCTGGTCTGATCTGACTCAGCTTGCTTCGTGCATCAAATAATGAGTGTGCACTGGTCATGGTATATTATTACAATGCCTCATGCTAATTTCTGTGTACGAAGGATGAATGTTTGCATGCAGCTGGTGAAAAATGTCTGAGTGGTGGCAAACTTGGAAAGAAAGTCACCTTCACTTTCTGCAACACGCATAACCCCGATGTGTAATGATTTCTTGCATCAGTCTTTATAGATAGCATGAGGTACCATCCTGCCTAGCCAGTTAAGTGGAATGAGATATAAAGAAAAGTGGAATGAGATATAAAGAGCATCACCCTGCACAAAGACCATTACCCCCTGAATGGAGAAATAAATGTCTGTCTTCAGAAGTTCCTGCTTGCTTGAAAGAGCGGTATTCCTTGGTGTAAATCAACAGTGCCAGCATATACCACAGGGGACAGAGCTTCTGCCTGAAAACTATTCAGCAAGTTTGCAGGAAGTGGGAAGCCAATAACATGTGGGATTTTTTTGCTACAAACCACAGCTTTAAAGTACTTCTATTTTGTACTAGATATAAAGGTCCTTATCCCTAAGTGTATTTTCCATGAAATCATAGTCCAGTACCAGAAGGGGACCAGCTGATGGTTGAATGCCTTCAGACCATCCCTGCCATCTTTCCTATGCAACTTAGTCCTAAGGATGGATGTTCTAAAAGCAGCTGAGTAACTGATGTCTGTAATCTTTGAAATTGGTCCTTCTTGGAAACACACTGTGACATCCAAGGCACTGTGTAAAGCTATTTCTGAAACTACAGGCATAAGCACAACTACGGAATTTCAAGTGCAGTACTGTTTTTCAGAGAGGAGTGAGATTGACAAACATTAATTGGCAATTTTCATTTGCTGTATTTCTCAGTGATGTATCTGTATTCGTTTCTAAGACAATTTGATTCCCAGTAAGTAAAACTGTCTCTTCTGTCTTGACTTGTTGCATGATAAAGGATCTTGCATTTGTACGGGGTATCAGAAGCCTCTATTCAAGAGAGGACTAAAGACACTGGGCTTAGTTGCGTCTCTCTGTCACCTGTGGAGCTGCATGAAGAATGAAAAAAGGCTTAAATGACTTCCCTAGAAATGAAAGAAAACGTTTGTAAAGCAGAGACCTGAGTGTTCAAATGTTCTTTTGCTCAATGCCATAGTAAACTTGTTATTACTTTTATACAGCTCTTGACCAATATATTCTAATGATTTTGAATTTTAAAAAATGTTAATAGATATTTTAAATAATTATAAGGCACTCTATCATTCTATCCACATCACTGCTGTTATTCTAAAACACAATTAATGTAGCTTATAGGCAGCCCAGACAGCTATCTATTTTTCTGCGCTATTGCAAGTCAGTATAGTTTTGCAAGTGGGTAGGTACCATACCTTTGAAAACTGAAAACTGCATTTTCTTGATAGATTTTATTGCTTTCCAATCACATATTAAGAGAAGAAAACTCATTAGTATATACTTGATGCTTTGTATGCTACTAGAAACACAAGCAGAGCAAAAGGAGTCCTTCCTCTTCAACAGACCTGGCTCTTTGAGCTGTGTCCTGCTCACACTGTGATGCTCAACCTGTCCTGCATTGAACCTTGGATCGTATTGAAGACATCTGCCTCATAAGACATCGTAGGCAATGGATCCTCTTCTGCCATGAGGCAGTGGTTTCACTGACGAAGTGATGTGAGCAGGGAGGCCTCCTTTATTTTTGCTCTGGTTAAGGACAGCCTCGTCGTTGGTAAGGAAAGCTTCATAGCAGACTGAACAGTAAACAAAGGGTCTGTTAACAGGGAGAATGGAAATTGTACAACTACAGCAGAAAGAGATGTGAGACATCAGAGGACAGAGCAAAACAGAGCCATGATGTTGCTGGAGAAGTGGACACGTATGTTTGTCTTTTTGTCTTTGCTTTTGGACATGGTCTATCTTGTTTACTATAAGTACTGATGCCTATTGGTTCTGGAAAGGTGAAACACCAAGAAGTATACTCCTGTTCATACAGCAGTAACTGAGATGTTTTACTGCTTTTTTTAAGTGTTCTGAGATAGCTAGAGACCATGCAGCACCACAGACCAGAGAACAAAGATTCATTTAGCCTGCAAAAAGTGCATGATTTGTTGAAATATCAGTGTATGTTCCTGCACTTACAGAAGCAGTGCCCCTTGCAGAGCTCTGTGTTGCACAATAGCCTGCAAAACAAAGTGTTCAAGTTTGGTACTAGACTTCTTGCGTGCTGTAATGGAGTATGCCACAAACAAACAGAACTACACAGATGGTGATTTGATTGTTTGGGTAGGATCTTCCCTATGGCAGTGCAGAATAGTGTTTTTTTCACTCTTTCAAACCATTGATTTTTGTTAAAGAGAGGGAAAGTGCAGTGGGATTGTTTTCATCAGCTTCTGTTTGTTCCTGGGAATAACAAGAGGGAACTGTTGGGAGCTGTATTCATTGTTGGCAGTGAAGAACCCACTTTTTCATTCCCATTGTCTTTGTCAATTTGCCACCAAGTAACAGAGCAGATAGAGAACTCTCTATCTGCTGGTCTTTCTCACACTAGTGTCCTGAAATGTTTTAGTAAGCCTGGGCCCAGGAGTGGATTCAATCTCTTATTAACCCCATGTGGGTGGTATAGTTTATTGCTAAATTATAGCTGAAACGACCCTAAGAAAGCTATTTTAACTGTAAGAAAATGAACGTGGAGCCTGTCTTACAAATCTAATTCTAAAATGCAGATAGGAAACTGCACTTGATAGGAAACTTTCCAGTCTGGGGAGAGGAGTAACTGAAGGGAGTGTTTGACTCGGGAAGAACCATGAGGTTACCTGAATCCTAACTGGTTGAACACCCCAGGAATCCTCTGTCCTGCTTTCCCTTCCATTTTGCCTTCTTTCCAAGCAGTTCAGCACGGCCTGCTTCCTCTGCCGCCCCTCCCTGCCACTGAGCAGCAGTGAACAAAACTAGCAACGCAGGCTCACCTCGAGGGGCCTGCCAGGGTTAATCTGTGGGAGGTTCTGGCACGCTCCAAGTGCCACGTATGACTGTGAAGCTCGTGTTCTTGCTCAGCTCTTTGCAGCTCCCCCTTCTTGTGCTTTTTTCCCCTCAATAGCGAGAAAGCTCTTCAGTTGGATATGCAGCCGAGCCAGCACAGGGCTCACGAGGAACAATGACCAAAGAACAGACTGTAGCTTGTAAACCAAAACCTCCCCAAGGGCTGCTGCTGCTAAAAGGAGATTAGAGAGAATTTCTGTGCCAACTGGCATCTGGATTTCCCTCCCCTCCCCAGGGCAGCCACTAAATTTCTGGACTGTCTATCAGCATGGTAGTGAAGTTGCAGTGCATTTACCTGCTCCCTTCCTTGGCAGGCATGGGCATGGAGAGCTGCACAGCAATAAATTAGTGCTGCAGGGCTGATCAGAGCAGTAATTTTCATCATTACACCAAGAAGACAGGTCAAGGAGCCCCAGGGAGATGAAAGGGATAAAGCTGAGCACTGGGGAGTGCCTCTCTCAGAGCATGTGTGCCCCAGCCAAAATGTCATGCAGCCTGGCAGGCTCCCTCTGCTGACCCACCCTTGCTGATCTTGCCAGCTGGTGATGGAGGAGGAGTTTTTTTTAATGGATGTGCTGAGATGTTTGTGATTACATGTTATGGCAGCATTGTGGCAAGGTGTATGGAAGCAGCTACTGAAGTGCAGGACCAGGAGCTGCATTCCAAGCTGACCATGCAGAGCCCTGGCCACAAGCAATTAAGTTGTTCCATGTCGTGACATTCAACTGCTGGGGACCAGGAAGTGGGAAGGGACAGGGAGGAATTTCTGTGGTCTTTAGAACATTAAGTAGTTGTGGTTGAAGGAGAGGCAGCCTGTGTCTCATCTGACATGCAAGCAAGTACTAGAGGCTTGTAATTTTTGGAGTATCTGTGGCTGAAAAAAGCACACTTTTTAAAAAACAGTATGTTGATTACTTGCCAGGGCCACATCTGTGAACATTTTATAAGTGTATGAAATGTTCATGGTAAATGTGAGGAGGCTGGCCTTTGTGTACAAGTCTGTACTGGCAGAACTTATATATTCCAATGAATGTATGATTTTTGTCAGCTGTGACAACTGCAATGCCCTGATTATTTAAACAGTACTCTTGGAAATGTTTTATATTTGAGGGGTGCTTTATATAAATCTATCAAAATCAGATGTGAGAGGTGACATGTCTGTCAGAGGGACCAGAGGAGGACAGGGCACATACACAGCAGACACTGTTTGAAGGTACAAAGGAATTTCCATTCTGAGCTCTCTGGCTGACCTAAATTCTGCCCATTTCCTTGAAGAGATACTCAGGAAAAGGGAAAGATTTTAAAGTGACCAAGTATGCCACAGTAGTAGCAGTTTAAAAACAAAAAAACATCTAACCCTTCAACAGCATCCCTGTAGGGGGAGGAAAGGTGGTGGGGAAGAAAAAAACAACCATCTCCCCCCCCAAATATTTATTTTTTACAATGTTTTTGAGATTAATAGTTTTTCTTTTTTAAGTCTTGGCAGGTGAGGCCTGGGCCACGTTGAGATCACAAACCACAACAGACAAAAGGTCCTCAGGGTGTTATCAGATCATGAGTGAATGGCTCCAAAATCCAGGTGCCCCCCAGATAATGCTCTTGCCCTGACCCAGAAGCCATCTTTCAGAAACTCCAGAAAAGGAAAAGAGCTGAATAGAGACATCAGTCCTCCTTAAAATGGGCTCAGCACCTTCTCTGCTTGCCTTTGCCCACCTCAGCAGGCTGAATGGGGGCCTTGCAGTTTGCTTTTGGAAACCAATAGCCACAGTCTGCCAACTGAAGTTACAGGTCTGGCAGAAACACAACTGTAGATACAGGCCTCCTGGATCACAGTTCTGAGGAACGCAAGTCTATGTGTATCTCTGAGCATCTCTTCTCTGAGCAGCTTCTCGGTGCATTTTCTTTCTCTAAAGAAAATTCCAGGATTTTCTCCTGCAGGAGGGAAAACCTTCATAATTCTTCAGGCCACTGGGGAGGGCAGAGGTCCCAAGGGGGCTACAGCAAGAAGGGGAAACACTGCTTCATTTCCAATCCCTCCTTTTAACTGCTCTTTCTCATCCCTCGCCTTCCCAGTTCAACTATCCCAGCATTCAAATACACAGCAGTTCCTTCACTCTGTCTTTCTCTTCCGCATCAACTGTCCAGTCATTTTGGAGTGTGGCCTTTGTGTCGTCAAAGTAATTCCCAGAGGGAACGCGACACTGGCAACAAGACCGAGAAATGTTCCAGAAGAGATTCCCAAGGACTGCCAGACCCAAAGCCACAGGGTTTAGCACTCGGCCCTCTGCATGCATAGTCTCTGACCTCCAGTTCCTTTTGTGCTAGCCTTGGAGCAGAATGGATGCTGACAGTTTCTCTCTAGGCTTTGGCCAGCCCAGGGTGCCTTTCAGCTGCACTTGCAGGATTTCACCACCATGTTGGAGAGCTGCTCCACTTTGGGTGTCCTCCCGACATAGTACAAGATCGTCAGTGGCTCCAGGTCCTGTGGGACGCAGCAGGGTGAAGCAGATGCCTCAGGGTTCAGCGTGTTGTACAAGCCCAGCACCTGTGGAAACAAATTTAAACGTGGTGACAAAGTCAGGAGTCCATTTAAGAGAACAAGAAGGTACTGCAAGCAAACAGGTCTCTAGGTATTTGGATTGTGCTAATCAGGGGCATTTCCCTGATGTGACTGCTATTCTTATCACGTCCTGATCAGAGCCTGCTCCTGCCCAGGCCTGATCCAGAGCCTTTTTCTTTTTAATGGTAGCAATGTAGACTGGCTGATGCCTAAGGGTGGAAGAAGTACAAGTAGTTCACTTGCTTAATCTCTAATTTGGTACAGCGGACAGTGCCACTTCTGCTTATAAGTCAGGGTGTAACCAGCCTGAGGTTGTGTTGTCTTTGGTTCTATTACCAAACCAGAACAAAGAAAATCAATGCTGCTTATTTCAACCAACATCTCTAGATAGCGCTGGATGGATGCCCGTCCTCTCGAGTAGCCGCAGTTCCCTCCCAGCTTTGAACTGTCTGATGCTTTCTTTCTCCACTTCATCCTCCAAGTCATTACACTGTAATGCTGGAGCCAGGACAGTGTCCTGTGGGACCACACTGGCTTCATTCTCCCAGCTGGCCCCAAACCACAGACAACTGTACACTCCAGCCATGTAACCGCCATGAAAGAGCTGCCATGTGTCTTCCCAGAGCTGGCTGCTCTTCAGTGGTAAGCAACATCTTGAATTGTGAGGCTAGCACACAATCCTACCTGCACTACTGTTGGCTCATAGCACCTGTCTGGGTTAAATTACAGCATCCTGCATGTTGTCTGTTAACTGTTTTACAGGAGGGTGAGAGGTGCTAAGGAGACATTCTGTTCTATCATGCAGATCCGTGTAATTCCAGTCATTCTGGTAGAAGCCCTGTGGGATACTGAGCAAAGGCACAGGCTGTGTCACATGGGTGCCATGTGCACTGGGGCTGCTGTATTCAACAGAGACAGTGGGTTAAAGAGACTGGTGAGAAATCTGCTTTTCACTGTGTTTTTCCTAGGTGGTGCTGGCAAGCTGTCAGCAGCTCTACTGTTCTGAAGCTTGCTGGGATCACTCAGCTGACTTTACCACTTGATTTCCCTTCTTGCTCAGTAAGAGAGTATCAGGAACTGTATTAAAATCTCACTCACGCTGATTCAGTTCAGTATCTGTTAGAGTTCCTCAGATCCAACTGATGCATGTTACCTCTTCTAAGCTATTCATTCACCTGTCCTGTCTCGTGCTTCTCACCCAGCACCTGTCCATTCCTTCGTACCCTTAGATCTGCTCCCACCAATAGCAGTCTTTTAGCTTCAGCAAGCTTTGCTGCTGTGCAGATTCTTTAAGCTGCCAAGAAAATGTTAGCGTCTTTTCTGTGGTATCATCTCTACCCAATCAACTATTCTTCAGCTGATCTGCTTCTTCCAGAGTTTTTTCTAATGAAACCTGAAGCTAATTTGCAGCGAGCTGTTGCCATGTCTAGCTTGCTCTTTTTCCCTTCTGCAGACAGTAGCTTAGGATTCTTCTCTGGCTTTTCTTGCTTAGGAATTAACTTTCCGCTCATTAGCCTGTGTTTTCCTCTTGGTTCTTCTTCCATGGCCATAGTTTGCTATTGCTTTTGGGTTTTTTTTTGTTGTTTTTGGGGTTTTTTTTGCTCTAGACAGTAGCGAAGCTCAGGTGGTATTCTTCCCTAAGACTGCCCAAGGTACTCATGTTAAACAGAAGTTATGTATAAGTTACCTGAAAATATTTCTTTTCTGCCAGTTTTACTCATTAATTTCACAGCCCAGTGGATTCCTCCCTGTCTGGTGGGATTTATACAGCTGAAAATAATGCTGGTGCAGAAAGCTTGCTGCATAGCCATGTTCACTTGGACATGGCTCCCCTTCCCTTGTGGGCTACAGCTGCCTGTGTGATAGTAGGCAGCAGGTGTGTGCCATAGCTCAGCAGTTTTGCACAACCTGTGTGTACAAAATTCCTCTGCCAAATGAAAACTAGAGGAAAAATTATGCAGAATAAAACCATCAGAGTTGATGTTTGATCTGAACAACAAAAACTGGCCACTACCAAATAAGTATCCTAAGTCCTGCCGTTTCCCCATCTCATACAAGAGACAGCATCCTCCTCCTCAGCTGGAAGCATGGACTCAGTATTGACTCCATAGGAAGACCGTTTCTCCCTGCTGAACTACTCAGACTCTTTCCTGCAGTTTCCTTGTAGTTCTTTGCAGGCATTGATCTAAACTGCTTCTGCTACTTTGAAGAGACCAAATGCCATCAGACTGAGGGAGGAAAGAGGTGACAGGGCCACAAGGATAACATGCTGGATGTACCGTGCTGTGAGTGGTGTCTGCACTGCGGAGGTACGGACATGGGCCCGAACAGAAGTTTGCAAAGTAGCCTTTAGGCTCGTGGACCCATTTCCAGCCCAGATCCTGTCGGAAGTCAATGTAAAGAGGACGCACGCAGCAGTTCTCCTCCAGGTTCCTGAAACACAGAATGGACACAAAATGAATCTAAAAGGGATCTTTTACGTGCTTGCATGAATCAGCTTCCAGAGCAAAAGGACCAGAACCAGTGTTGCCCAGTGGGATATGGTGTTGACCTGCACTGGGTGCACAGCAGTGGCAGAGCTTGCCAGAAGCCAGCAGGCCAGCAGCCTGGCACTGCCTGCACATGCTGCCAGGCAGTTCAGCCACTGGCCTGGTCTCTGCCCAGGCTATGCTCATGAGGCTGATCACAAGCCTCCCTCTACCCAGAAACTTGGCCAAAAGTGACTGCTGGGCCAGCCAGCATCCCCTTCTTGGAGGCTGCAAGGAGCACGAGCTGAGCTGTGTTGCTCACGTGGCCCCTGCAGTACCATGGTGACCTGCAGCCCCCTTGGCAGGCACTGCCTTGCCATGGCGTGAAGTCTCACCACACTTTCCCATCTCAGGCATGGGACCCAGCTGCTGGCAGGATTCTCACTTACCGGAAGCAGTAGTTGGTATCCAGGGCCCGCTTCTTTCTCTGGCCTCCCAGTGTTGGGCTCTCCAGGCGATGTGGGGGTAACATCATCAAGATGAGGTGGGGATTATGCAAGTCTTTCTGCTTCTTCAGGCGCCCCAAGTCCCCACGGCCATAGTCATCTTCACTGTCAATGCCTTCAGACAGAAACAGAATCCACAAAGAGGACATCAATATGGAAGTGAGGAACGCGACAAGACTTTTCAGTACACTTAACACCCTCTGCCTGCCCTGAACCAGGGCAAAAGAGACTCATGCACCACGTGTACTCACTCTGGGACTTCTTCCCCCCTAGGGGTACTCTTTGCTCCTGGTGAATCTAACTGCTGCAGGGCTGAAATAGAGGCCTGTGGGCCACCTGTTTTACCATTTGCAAACTGCTGGTGGGGCCATTAATCCATCCCACTCGCTCCTGGCTTCAGTCCCAGGACAGGCAAGAAGATGAATGGTTTAAAGAAGATGTCAGATCATTGGCACTCTGCAGAACAGCCTCAGAAATCGAGCCTGTGGGGGCCAGTGGCTGCAGCCCAGGGCTGCAAGCCAGGAGGTTCCTACGTCTTAGGCCAGCCAAGCCACTGACTCTCTAGGCCACCTCACACAGGATGCCTGACTTCCTTGTGTTTCAGTCACCCTAACTGGAAAGCAGAGCCTCTGTGGAAATCTGAGAATCCATCAAGCTGAACTTCCCAGAGAGACACTGAAATACGAAATTATTCCTTTTCCAGAAACACACACAAACCCCACCCAGACTGCACTTTTCTCTCACTTGTAACCGAGGTTTGAAGTGGGTGTACTCGTAAGATCAACATGCAAACCCAGCAGTGTGTATGCTTTAAGCCAAATGTTATGAGGGGTAAAATCCTCAAATATGCAAAGGAAGACCTCTTCATTTTTCCAGACACTCGTGGCTTTCCCTCCAGTAGCCTCCCCAAGCCCAGCTCTTTATCACCTTTGAATTTGATCTCCAAGACCTCATGTAAATTCTCCAAGATGTCCCCATTGGGCTGAAAAGTATGGCAAGGGCAGTGTATGCTGATTTCCAGGCCAAGGTTGGACTCTGCAAAAAAGGAGAGGACTCTGAAAAATCATATTCCTCAGGTGGAACAGCTACAGTGAATCTCCACAGAGGGCGCGTGCTGTGCTGTGGCCCACAGACCAGGGATCAGTCTCACAGTGAAGGTTCCTCGCTTTGGGAAACAGGAGCTGACTTAGAAAGGACTTAGAAAGGGAAGCAGAATCTTGTGGCTTCACTTGTGCCAAAAGCCATGCATACTCTTGCTAAAGGGACCTTCCAGGGCAGGTGAGAAAGGTGCTTCTGGTTACATTTTTTAGGCTATTCAGCATCCAAAAGCACTTGTGAGCTTTGAAGAGTTCCACTAGAAAGTAACTATTTTGCAAAGTTGGCCTGTGTTGTGTATCTGTACTGAATCAAATTTGCCGCCCTCAGTACCTGTCTACTATCTGGCTTCTGGTTAGTGTCTGGAGGAGAGATCTGAAAGTGAGTGAGTTGGATATGGACAAGTAATTTCACTGGAAGCATTTTTCTCAGCAGCTGCAGCCTCCTGTTTTGTTGAACTGCTAGTGGTCTCACTCGCAGACTTTCCAGAGGCAAATCTATTTTCATAATAACTTCCTGGACCCATCACGCTGTGTGGGCCTGACCCACGGAACATACAGCTCTTATGAAAGCTCCTTTCCTATGTTGTGTCATGAATTAAAACATCTGGCTCCCTGGGGCACTGACAAGGTGCCTAGCACCTTTTTTCCTAAGCACCATATCTGATGTCTGTCAGCTAGCTTGTGCCTGCCCAGAGCTCACCACAGTTCCAGCACTGAACTCCAACCATCAGGACACAACTGGGGTTGCTTTGAAAAGGAGGAGCCTACGGGCTCACAGCTTACCCTTCCAGGGAGCGGCTGCTTGCCAGAGCCTGCATTCCAGTTTTCAGTGGCACCTAACTTCTATCTGTGAGGCCAACGCAGCGGTGAGTCATGGTGCCTATGCTCCAGCTGTGAATGGGGTCTGTGTTCTTGCAGGGAGCTGCCCTGTAACTATCTGTTGGGCTGCCCAGCGGTGGCAGAGGTATGTTCTGTCTAGGTGTGTCAGCCTCTGGTATTTCCTCACCTTTATACCTGCCAAGCTGTAAACAGCTAAAGAAATCAAGATCCTTGCTGGTTTTTCCTAATAAATTTTCTCTATCCCATAAGAAAATTAAACCAGAGCAATCCTCATTTTCTATGTGTTACAAGCGATAGATTAGACCAGCAGACAGATTCCCCTGCACTTAGAATCAAAGAACCAAAAGAAGACCCAGCGTCTCTCACCGAGAACAATTTCCTCCTCCAGAGAATGAGGTCTTATTCTGACTCAGCCCCCAGAGTTACAAAGTGGGTACTCCAGAACAGAGCTAGGAAGGGAGCAAATGTTACACAGAGGCAGCTCTCCAGAGGAAGGCTTTTTCTCAACCTAAATGAAGCTGCCTCCTGTTTGGTGCTCCTGAGAAGATGCTCCTGACAACACCGATCCACGCTTCTATGGATGCCATCACACCCAGTCCAGCTGTGACCCCTACCTCTGTGCAGAAGCCACTCACGCACGGTCTCGGTGACATCAAAGGACAGCCATTCAGGGGAGCCCCGCGTCTGCACATTCCTGCCACTGAGGTAGCGCTGCTTTGCTATGTGCTCATCCGGCCGCAGGATCTGCGATAGAAGGAGCAGTAGAGAGTGAGCCAGTCTGTGCACAAGGAAGGAACAGCTCTGTGTCCTTCTTTTTCCACAGCTTGCTACAAACAAATTTGGAAGGTGAGTCCCAGCACGTGGAACACCAGGAATACCCTGGCACATTAGAGGGACATGCTTCACAACCAACCTATTTCTCCAGCCTGCACTTCTGGGCCCCAAGCAGCTCACCTCTCCTAGTTCGTCCTTGTTTCAGGGTGCACATCAGAAGCACAAATATACGGTGATAGATCTAACGGGTGGTTTTGTTTCTGTATTCACATGTGCAGTGTGGGTCTGACTTACAGAGTAAAACAGCAGTGGGTAAATGAGCATCTAGCCATGGGTCCCTTGTCCAGCAAGTCTCTCGAATCCTACGAAGTGGTATTTTCATGTGTTCTCTATACTTCAACATCAATCAAAGCACACCAGGATGGATCAAGTTTGGAGAACTCACTCCCTGCTCTGACATCCCATTTCCAGACAGACACCAGCAGCCTGTGCAAAGTGCTCCTTGCTGCAGGACTCCAGGTTCATCCCACACAGCCTATGGAGAAGCTTTGGGGTTGTCTGTTAGCAATTGTTATCATCTGTTAGCTGGAGAACTGGTCTGCCTTTTAAAGATGAATTCCAAGAGGACCTTAAGAGCTAACAGCTAAAGGGCAATTTTAGCTGCATTGTTACTGCACAGCAGACAGACAGCAGCCTGTGGGAATATGCTGCTTGGATGCTGAACTACCCTATTAGCTGTGTGATCCAGCATGGCCAGAGACCACTTCCAAACTTGAACCAGACCTTATCTTGCCAGCGGGCACCAAGAGTTCAAACCAAACTCCAGATGAGCACCTGCACTAGAGGTGCCAGCAACCGTCCCCAAAGAACTGCTGATGAAAGGAACACTGAAAGCAAGCATTTCTTCTCCAGTAAGTCTGTGAAAGTCAGAGAGCTCCACCCATTGGATTAGCACCAACTGTACTGTACTGCAACACTCAGAGGAACAACTCTGCCAAGGGACTTAGGCAGAAGTGTCAGGGCTTCTCTGCTGGTGAGGAGATCCTCTTCCAACCCCTTCTCAGTATAGAAAAGAGCCGCATAATTCACAGTACCCACAACAGCTGGACAATGTGAGTGCGGAAAAGGACAGTACCACACTGAGACTGGAAAAAAATGTGTCTGTATCACTGCTTACATGCTGGAAGAAGCCTGGAGCAAAGTATGGGATCTCTTCTCCCTCTTACCTGTGGCCTTGCACCCACAAGCTGGGACAGTCACTATGGAGCCAAGCTGTTCTGGCCTGAGGCAGTGAGGAAGGTGAGGAAGATACTCACCTGGAAGAGCTCAATGCGCTGCTCGCTGCGCTTGGAGCTCGGGTTGGGCACACGTAGCACCCGGAACTCTGCTCGAAACAGGTTGGTGCTGTTCTTCTCTGCTGAGGACACGTTAAACCGGAACACATTGGAGGTGACACCTTTTGGGCAAATGCCCAACTCATCTAGGAGAAAAAAGAGGGAGAGGGTAAGAATTTCAGGCCAGAAGTGACTGAGAAAGAGCTTCCGACTAAACATCTCACCACCTTCAAGTTCAGTTGTCTGGTTAAAGAGACAGCAGGAGGAATTAACTCTAATTTGCTCTATGTTGGAATGTTCTGAAAATCTTCTCACTACTGCCATCATTTCAATGCTACAAGCCAGAGAATCGGTGGAGACCAATCACAGTATTCTTAACTGTCTCTTCCAACTCTACTCATCAAATGTTGATAATGCTTGTAAGTTTCCTGCATTTGTCAATGCAATCCCAACTAACACAAGGGGACAACCTCGTTTGCTCCTCGTGGGGCCCATTCCCAGTAACCATGATGGTATAACTCTGTGCTCATGCTGGAGGAGACATAAAGCCACACAGCAAGTGATCTTATCACAGGAGACAACGTCAAGGTCTGTAATGAAAGCCAGAGAAGTGTCCATGAAGTTTGGTGAGGCGCTAGAGCAGGTTGCCCAGAGATGTGGTGGCTGCCCCATCCCTCGAGACAGTCAAGATCAGGCTGGATGGGCCTCTGAGCAACCTGACTGAGCTGCAGGTGTCCCTGCTCATTGCAGGGAGTTGGACTAGATGGCGTTTAAGGGTCCCTTCCATGTCCAATGATTCTGTCATAATTATGAGATGCAGAAGACATCTTGGGAGCAGTGACTCTCCAGTGTGTTCTAAAGGAACTAGGTTTTAAGGTCAGTTCTCACTCATGACCTGGAGGAGGAATTCATGGATAGTACTTGATACAGAGTTCTTTGGGGACAGAGGCTGCTGTGAGGACTGCAGAGATCAGACACATGAGGAGGAAATAGCACAGCAAGGCTCTGCCTGGATGTGTGCCTGCTGAGCAGAAAAATCCACTTCACAGATGCCCCAAAAGAGTACAGGTACAAGATTTCCTCAAGAGAAAATGAGTATCTCTTCATTGGGACTGCTTTGGTTCCATGGAAGAAGCAGTGATCCCTGCTGCTCCTCTCCTTCTGACCTCTCTTAGATGTCAAGGCTGTAGCATCATTCAGGCTTTAAGGCTTCCTGCAGGCAAGGCACAGCAACTCCTGCTCTACACCCACGTGCAGATCTGTTTGGAGTCCTGCAGAGCCTCTCATATGACCTCTGGCTGTTATCCAAGGCAACACCAGGCTCTTGTATCAGCTGATATTTGTGGGGCTTTTTTTTTTTTATTATTATTTTTTCTTTTTTAATTAAAAGCAAAACAATAAAACCATACACATAAAAATCACTTTTTCTAAGCCACAGTTCCAGCCTGTGACAAACAGGCTAGAAGACCTGGCAACCTTGAAACTGTATTCCTAGAGTTGGGCCCTGTCTTCAAAGCACCCATATCCCACAGAGACAAGTTCTGAAGATGGGCTGGTGGAACAGTGTCTGAGAACATAGGCTCATCTCCCATGCCAAATTCTGCTTTGAGCAACAGTGATTCACTTCTGGGGCCATCTTGATGAAGCTGAAGGTCTTCCTTTTATGCTACACCTGGCTTTAGCAAGCAGGAGCCTGCCAGTTCACAAATGTGTGTTCTTAGGGACCTAAAGTTTTACTCAATAAGCTAAGGACCAGATGCTCGCATTGAAATTTGTTTTGAGGCTTTTTGCCATACCTACTATTGAATGGAACAGCTTTTCCACCTGTGAACATCTCTGCCTGCTGTTAAAGACTGAGATTTTTGCAGCCCCAGGAGACCAGATCCATTGCAGCAAAGAGCTGGCACATTCAGCCTGAGAGCCCTACAGCACAGAGAGCACTGAGCCGGGAGAGGACACCCGCTATGGGGACTCCACCACTGACCGGTTTGTGCCACAGATAAGCACAGACCAGCAAGCTCTGATCTCATTATGTGCCCGAGGGCATCTTTCTAGCTGAAGTCTAACACTGCTAATGTTCTGTTAGACCTAGGTGGATACTGTGTTTTAATACCCCCTTAAGCTGTTTTGTAATGCTTGCCCTATTAATAGCGCTGTTAACAGCCTGCCCTTCCATTTCTGAGCCGACCGCCTGTCTGTGAGGGGGTGTTCCACCACTCCTCACAAGTGCCTCCACATTAGACCAGTGGCCAGCCTAGCCCCCAGTCCATTTACAACGTTGATACTTCATCTGATAATCGATTTAGAGACTGTAAATCTGGTCCAAATCTGGTCCTACAGCGCAGTGCAGATGAGAAACAAAATCGTTTATTGTTTGTCAGCTTCTTAAATTTTTTGGCTCAGTGAGGCAGCCATGCTAATAAGAGATGAATGGCCATCTTCTGTATTCTCTTGCTATCACTGCAATGCCTCCTACCTACTTCTAATGGTGTTTTGGAGACCTTCCTAGTGGGAACCTAAGAGCTGTCTTTCCTTTCCTAACATAGCAGGTTCATGTTGCCTTCATGCCCTGGGAACAAGCCCCCTGTGATGGGGGAGATGGAGCTGTTGTTTCATTCTGACCACTGCAAGGTTGGAGCCTGCTTCTCACAGCCAGATGTCCAGAATACAGGTCTCACTCCAGAACAATTCTGCTTTTTGAGCAAAATCCTTAAGTTAAGAGGTCAGAGGTGTGCACAGTTAAGTGATGTTTTCAGGGAACTCATTCCAGTCCCCGCTCAGGGCACATTAATCACACCAGGATCTGGAATTGCCCAGATACCAGCAAAGAACAAAGCCTAGAAGAAATATTCCTGCAAGCTCCTCCAATCTGCAACACTCAGTGTCTGTAATAAGGCCAAGAGAAGGAAATCGGTGCCACCCATGTACCTACAGCAGTCTGCCTGACATGACAGGCTCTATCTTCACAATCAGACCCTGCTATGACTATGGAATCTAGCCAATTGCTGAGCTGCTGATAGAACAGATAATGGGACCAGCAGGACCTTGTAGTGGAGGATAAGACACAAGGAGCATGTTCTCTGGGAACTCCCCTGTTCCAATCACTGCTTTCAGGGAGGTGCAGGTTCTCCACATGCCACCAATCCCACATGGCTGCTGATCCTGGCATGCCTTGTGACAGCTGACTGCTGTCTGCTTGGAGTTTGATGTCAGGGAAGGGCTGGCTGGCTGCAGGCCGGTATCACCTCACTGTGCCACACCACTGCTACCAAAAAGTGCTTAATGTCAAAGCTGTGTAACTCAGGAGGAAAAACAGATCCTTCTGGATCTTTGCAGGCAGCAGCTTTGGACAGAAAACACGCTTGGCCCAAAGACCCACAGCTTTAATCGTCTCCTCTCTCATGCTGGCTTGGGAGATGGCACAGTTTTCTTCCGGAAGGTGCGTAAAGCCACTTGCAGAACCGCTGCAGGAGCTTCCCATGCTTGAATCCAATCCCCATCAGTTTTAGGAGCTCCCTGAAGTGAGTGTGAACTACTCTCAGGAAACGTTCCTTGTAAATCAGTGTGTTCCACAAGCATGGCAGGAAGACGATTCCCTGAACCAACCAGCAGTCCAGACTGGGGACAGAGACAGGCTCCTGGAAGTCCTTCCTTCCTAGAAGGCCTGGGCTCTCCCTGCTGCTATTTTTGCTCCTCAGCTTTCCTCACTGTTGGGCCTTAGGTTTTGGAGAAATACAAGTTCTCTGAGCCAACAAACTGCTTGACTAATACTCTGGAGCTAGAACAATTTGTGCATGCGCGCACATTTCGAACTCATCTCTATCATCCTCAGTTCCCTCAATGGAGCCATCCTCCTCTTCCCCCCAGAGGAGCCTGGCTTTGGCTCCAGCTGCTCTGAGATCACCACCTGGCACAGTGACAGAGCCATGGGAAAGTTGAACATCAGCCACTTTTGAAGACACGGGGCCAAACGCAGCCATGGTGCATGTGATGAAACTCCCTAGGTTTGAAGAGGAGTCTCTCAACACCACGGCCTGCGTGGGGCTGGCCTCTGTGACCAATCCACACGCCCCCTCTTCTCTGGGCAGAGGGGCTGCATAGAATGCAGTGTCAGCACAACACGGGCTCATTGCTCAGCACCTTGCTGTGGCACCACAGAGAGGCCGGGGCAGGCTCATCATTTCCATAGGCACAGTGAGGTTATCCTACATGTCATGGACAGTGGCTGAGCCCACGGCAGTTTCCTCACAGCGATCTCACCCGCAGCACCCACTGCTGCCCCAAGCTCTTCTCACACCCCATCTCATTGTCCCTCTCCACTGCCTCAGTGCTCCTCACAGACATCTTCCTTCTTCTTCCCCCTCCTTCACCCAAACCCATTCTGTATTCATGACCCACCACCGTGCTTTCCAGTTTCGTCCTTCAGAGCTCACACCGCATCAGTGTCATTTTGCACACATATATTTATAGAATTTCACAACATTCTGGTGAGTCAAAAATGTTGAAATATGGGAAAGCCATGAATACTCTGTGCATTTTCTGTGTCTTGAGTCTGAGCGCCTCCTGAACTGAGAGCTAATCATATAACCATATGGAGTGTAGTCTGCTAGAGATTAAGTGAAATTTGTTGCATTACCACATCGCAGCTCTGTTTCCAGCTCATCATATGTCAAGATTAACATAAACCTAGCAGAGAAGCTGCATTCTGGGGCTGCCTGCACCAAGTCCCAGCTCCACCCCAGGGCTGTCGGCACCGAGATTGCGTCCCCAGCACCGCGCTCCATCACGAGGGGGACACCTGGAAGGTGGTGTGACTGTGCGCCCACCAACATCTTCCCACCCGAAGAGATCCTAAGCCAGACAGAGGGGATTGCCAGTGCCTACATCTGCTCCGCATCTGCGATCTACTTGGGGTTCGTGTCTGCTCGCCCTCTGACTTCGCATCTGCATCCGCTCAGCTCCCGCACCTGAATCTGCTTAGCGCCTGCATCTGGCCCCGCTCAAGTGCACTGCACCTGCTCCACATCTGTCCGTTTCCTCAGCGCCCGCGCTCCTCAGGGCGTCCCAGCGAATCCCAGCTCTGCACCTGCTCGGCACCCCCGCCGCCCGCGATTCCCCCACCGCTACTGGAGCGGCATCCTCCACGCAGGCGCCTTCCCAGAGCCGGCGAGGAGCCGGGCACACCGCGCACCGCCGCTGGGCACGGAGGGCTCCGAAAGGTGGGGCTCGGGCCGCCCGTTCCTCACTCAGCGGAGCCCCGCTCCCTCCGAACCCCGCACGCCGCGCTCAGCCCCAGAGCCGCGCCGCCCCCCTCTCGCAACGCGACGCCGGCGCTCCGGACGCGGGCGCTCGCCGCAGCTCCCCGCTTCCCCCGGCCTCCCCTCCGGGCGCTGCGCGCCTGGCGCTTACTGTGCTCGGGGAGGCCCTGGATCATGTCAAATTTATGGATCTCTTTGGCATAGTACTCGGACTCGGTGTTCTCCTGAGAGCAGCTCTCCTCCTTCTCCTCCTCCATCTCCTCCAGCAGCTCGCGGGTGCTGTTGTAGAGCGCCAGGATCTGGTAGGGCACGTGGGCCGGCCCCACGCTCTCCGGGGGGCTGGTGAGCCGCAGCTTGCTCAGGATCTGCCCCCGGATGGCCTCCACCCGCTTCTTCTTGATGTGCTCGAGGTCCAAGGTGGTGCAGGAGGACAGCGCGAGGCTCACGGTGGCGAAGCTCAGCAGCGAGAGCAGCACCAGAGCCCTTTGCGCGTACATCTTCATGTGCGAGGGGGCGGCGGCGGCGGCGGTGCCCCCGGGGAGAGCCCCCCGGGCGGCGGCGAGCGGCGGGCGCGGGGCCCCGGGCGGTGCTCCGGCGGCAGCCTCCCCAGATCCCGCGGGCTGGGGCTTGGCGCGGAGGCGCATGAACTCACCGCGCCGCGCGCGACTCACGACTTCCAGGAAGAGCTGGCAGCGCTCCGCCGGGGGAAGCGGCCGGCGCCGTGCCTCGCCGCGCCGCGCTCCTTCCCCATGCGCCGCCCCGCGCCCCGCGGAGCCGGGAGCGCCCCGCCGCGCCGCGCCGCCGCGCGTGTCAGCAGCGGGCCGGGCCGCTCCGCCGCCGCGAGGGGAGCGCGGCGCCCGCCCCTCTCGCTGCACCATGCATGCCCCCGCCGCGCCCCGCGCCCTACATCGCCGCGCCGCCCGCGGGCTCCGCCGGCCGAGCGCAGCGCCGCGCCCCGGCCCCGCCTGCACACTGCCCCGCCGCCGCGCTCGCCGCTGAAATTTTATACCTCCCTCCCATGACGTCCCCGGGACGGGGCTCGCGCGGGGGAGGGAGCTCCAAGCCCGGCCTTCGCCCGCGGCGCCGCGCTGATGGCTTCAGCAGGCGCGCGGTGATCGCCGCCCTCCGCCTCCTCCTCCTCCTCCTCCTCCTCCTCCTCCTCCTCCTCCGCCGCCGCCCCCCGCGCGGACGGCGGCGCCGGGCCCCGCGCCTCGGGCTGGGCCCCTCCGACGTGGCCGACGAGGCCTCCGCGGCGGCGGCGCGCGGGCGCCCCCTTCTGGCGGCGGGCGAGCGTGGGGCCGGGCCCTTCGCGGTGGTCCGCCGCTCCGCCCCTTTCCAGAGCGGCGAGATCGCGTTAAAAGCGGCAAAAATACCCCGAATAGTTTCCCGATGCGGTTTCTTTCCGAGAGGAGGAGGGAGGGGCCGGGGACCAGTGGGGCATGCGGCCCCAGAGGCGGTGGTGGGCGCCGCGGGGCCCCGCGCTGGCGACCCGCGGAGGGGCCGGGGCAGCCGCCTCGAGAGCCTGCAGCCCGCAGAAGGGGTTCGGCGGGCGGGATGTCGGCCCCGAGTGCTCACCCGGCCCCGGTCACTGGTTAGGATCACACCCTCAGGTCCCCGTGGTCTCCTCTCCTGGGGCATGGCCCGCTGCTCACTCGCCCCGCCTGGCTTCCAGCCTGCCCGCAGCCTGCGGGCCCTGTGTCCGCTGCTCTTGTTCCACAACCTGTGCTGCCCACTGCCAGGCCCTCCGAGAGCTCAGGTGTGCCCTAAGGATGCTGAAGGGCAGCCCAACGCCCTTGTGGCCAGCGTGGTGCCTGGGGAGATGCTTTTTCAGCACCATGGGTCCTAGTTGGGAGCATGGCTGGTGGGGATCTGCTGCTGCTGGGCTCCCCTGCTCGAGCTGCAGCTGCCAGGTGTGGGAGCCCATAGGGTGGCTGGAAGCATTGCACTCGAGGGGTCATGTATTGGAGGCCGCGCTGACCCGTAGCTCTGGTGGCTCTGGGATGCTTCTGCTCACTTGCTGCAGTGCCACATGGTGAGTTACTGGCCAGTGCAGAGATAGGAATGGGAATTGTGAGCTGATGAGGGCAGCTCCTCCATGTCTGGGCCCGGGTGTAGGTGTCAGTAAGGATCTTGGCATACTGCGATGGATGTGTGAATGATATTGGCTGCTCACCCAAGGCTGGGAGCTTTGTCAGCACGAGGGCGACTGAGATGTCCTGTAGGAGGGGGTAGGGCAGCTGTCTCTTGCTATGGCAGCTATGGGTTGCCGTGTCTCCCTGCAGCAGCACGATGCCTGCAGTCCCACGTCAGGCCAAGAGCCCAGCTAGCTGCCCTTCAGCACCCCAGCTAAGATGGCCATTGTTCTCTCTCACTGAGCAATGTGTGGGCTCCCCACTGCAGCTACGTGTGCTGCTGAAGGTGGCTGGGAGCAGGGCTCAGGGGTGATGGCTTTCTCAGGCTCCCAGGCTTCCTCTGTGCAGGCGGAGGACAAGACACAGCGCTTCATAGGCCCGGTTAAGAAGCAGTCAGCAGCACAGTGCTGGAGGGCTCTCTGAGTCCTGCTCCACACAGCCAGGTGAGTGAACCCATGGGTCCTGCTGTTCTGTGACCTGTTCCAATCCCTCCTGCGGCTGCAGCACCCTGCGGCTGCCTGTCGGAGAGGGGGTGGGAGATGCAGGGCTGCGTGCCCGTGGCTCCTGTGGTGAAGTGTGGAGACAGTGAGTGGTGCCCTTCTGCCTGGTGTGGATACTGAGCCTGTCAGTGACACAGAATCCCCACAGTCTGGGGGCTGGCGGTGTCACAGCGCCCAACCGGCCTGGCTTCAGGGGAGGAAAACCACGTCTTGCTTACTGAGCTCCTTGAACATGAAAGGACAGATAGTAGCTTCTATTAGAGCAATTGATACAGCTGGAAAAAACAGACAAGCTTTCGGGCACAGATGTGCTGCGTGTATGGCTTTTTCCAGCTGCATCAGTGGGTCTCATAAAAAGTTATTGCCTCTGCCTACAAACCTCATTTCACTTAATTCTCGGATCATCACAGCTACAGCACAACTGCTTGAAAACGCAGGCAAGGAGCAGAAAGAGGGTTCTCTGACACAACGTCTTTAGACCTCCAAAAGGCCTCCAGCCAGACCACAGCTCCCAGCGAAGCCGGGCAGGCAGAACGCTACCCTGGAGCGTAGAGAACGGGCGGGGAGCAGCCTTCGGCTGCCGCAGCTGAATTAGGGAGCGGTGGCTGCTTAAGCTAATGAGGATGGCTGGAGGCTGCGAGGGGTGTCAGAGAAAGCAGAAAAATGCAGCAAATAGGCCGGGACCTTGTTTAATGCGTACAGCTCGCACGGGGCCCATCCGCAACAACGCTATCTGCAGGGCCGGGCAGGCGGAGGGCCGGGCTGGGGCGGGCCCCGCTGCCGGTTGCTAAGGACGCGGGGCGGGCCGAGTGCCGGAAGCGGCGGCGGCGGCGGCGGATGGAGGCTGAGCGGGAACGGGCAGAGGTGCCCCGCCGGGCGGGGGTGAGCGGGCCGGGATGCTGCCGGCGGGGGGCGCCGCCCCCAGCGTGCCGTGCGGGTGGTGGTCGCGTTCCCCTCTGACCTTCCCGCGGCTATGGCCGCCTTCTGCGGGCCACCTGAAGCCGTGCGTGTCGGTGACTGCGTGCCCTTCGTTCCTCTGCCACAGGTGCCCAGGATGGGCCGGCGGGCTCGCCAGGACCTCTTCTCTGGTGAGAGCCTCAGCAGGAAGAACTCCTCTTCTGCGTCCACGGGAGAGGTGGGTGTAGCTCCAGGACATCCTCGCTGTGTCCCGCACGGAAGCTTGTTGCTGTCTTCTGAGATTCGTTCCCTCATTACGTGCCTTACCCTTCGAAGTTTATCCTTAGAGTTGGGCCCGTGTGGCTGCCCTGCCCCTTCCCTCGTGCTGCTTTCTGCACCGCGTGCAGGGTTCACAGAGCTGTTAAATGGGGTTCTGGTTCCTCGTGGTGAGGTGTGGAGTAGTAACAAGCAGACTGGGACCTATTCCTCCAGTCGTGGCATATCTTGCCATACATACGTGCAGGCTTATTGTTTTGTTACCAGTGTCTCACCACCCATGATAGCAAGGCAGAGTACAGGTAAGCAGATACTTCTCGTTTGCATCTGGCTTCTGCAGGAGCCAGAGTACAATTTCTGGTGGTCAATATCAAGCTTGTATAGCAACTTGTATAGCAACAATATTTTTCCATTCCTCTGCTCACAGGCTACAGAGGTCATGCTAGAAGCCAGCTTTGCAGCATGTGAGGCTTTGTGATAATGTACAAATTCATTTCCCATTTGACTTTGGAGATAGACTTTTGTTCAGAGTCTGTTCTTGTCAGTACCTCTTCAAAAAGTAGAAAGTAGCTGCCTGGAACCCTTCTCTCACAGGTGGGTGAGGGACCATCCTATAATAACCCAGAAGATAAGAGCTGAACCTTTTGATCTGATATCTTAGTGCTGCAGAATCCTCAAATTCTACGTGGGAGTTCACTTTCTGATGTTTGCATGGCTTCTCCATAGCATTTCCTGCTGAAGTGAGCACCAGTCAAGAAAAGACATACAGTGTTCTCCCTGTCACCTTCAAATGGACAAAAGGCTCCTAAGATTTCCAGCTTACTGACTGTGATATTTGTGTAAATGAGAATAGTACTTTGGTTTTTGCAGTGCCTGTGTTTCAATTTCCAGCAAACCATGTCCTTGGTTTCTTTGAACTGCAAGGCCAATTTGCTCTGCTGAGCACTCTGGTACCAACTGAACTTCAAGTTTCTGAGCCCTGGGCCTTCTGTCTTAGGAGCGGCTGCTTCTCTGTGTCGTGATGGAACTCTGAGTTGCTCTATCACACTCATCTGTCCCAAAGTATTTTCTGGGCATTTGTTTCCTTTGAGTCCCTGCTGTGTTGTTGAAAATATATCATTACAGCTTCTCTTAAAATTACACTGAATATCCTTTCTTTTTTCTTTTTTCTTTTTTTCCCCCTTCTTTATCCCCCTGAAGAAAATATGCTCCTTTTTCCCTTTGATCAGCATAACAGAGAATCATCTCTTCCCACCTATGTGTTCTTCTCCCTCTGGGTATGCTAGGAGGTCAAGAGGAATTCTGGGAGGGCATTTGTGGAAGGAAAGGCCCATACTAAGAACAGACCTAAACTCTATAGGGTTCATCTTCTTCGTAGCACTGCCTCCCTGCCACCTTAGGAAAAAAGTGAGTGCTCTGGTTTCTAGAGTTAAATCACTTTCCACTGGCAACTCTTTTTGGTGCTGCTGTGGATACTGGAGAATGAAGAAGAATATTTACAGTAAGAGGAATAACTGATACTCGCCAAGATGTCTCTCATCCAGTTGAGGCTGGGCAGTCGTCACTGTCTATTTCATGTGACTAGCTGAAATTATTCTAAAATCACCACATGCCTTGGGTAGGAAGGGACCTTAAAGCCCACCCAGTCCCAGCCCCTGCTGTGTGCAGGGCTGCCCCCCACCAGCTCAGGCTGCCCAAGGCCCCATTCAGCCTGGCCTTCAGCACCTCCAGAGATGGGGCACCACAGCTTCTGGGCAGCTGTGCCTGTGCCTCACTGCTCTCTGAGTTGAAAAAATTCTTTCCCATATCTAACCTAAGTGTCTCCTCTTTTAGTTTAAAAACATTTGCCATTGTCCTGTCACTATCAGACTGTATACAGTCTCCCTCCTACTTATTGAGTTCCTTTTAGTACAGGAAGGCTGTAATGAGTTCTCTCTGGAGCCTCTCCCCCAAAAATCTCAGTTCATGCATACTAAAGAGCTGAATGTACCCTGTGAAGCTCAGGAGATAAGACGTAATCCCCTGCTTTACCAGTGAGTCCTATGACTCTCCCAATTAGCAAGAGACCTCAGCAGCAGGTGGTTTCATATGTGCTTTCTTCCATCTGTCACTGAAGCACTAGAAAGGCATGACAGGAGATGCTAGATGTTTGCAAAGCAAATGTAGCTTTTTATGCATTTATTTTGGTAATTTAAAAAACCAAAGTAACAGTGGGACTCATAGGTAAAGAAAGTCTTAGAAGCCAGCTGGTGGGGCAAGCGGGTGTTAACGTCGGTTTGCTTCTAGTTGAGAGTGGCTCACTCTAATTGTTCTCTCACCACAATTGGCTTTGTGGACTGATTACCTGCCTGGAAAAGGATGGAGGCATGTGGTAGGACTGCAGCTGATAGGTTGCAACTTACTGTGGTTGTGCTTAGTATGGCTAATGTCACAGAGATTATAACGGGTGTGGAGAGATCATAAAGATTCCCATCCTTGGACATCCTTGGAGAGGAATAAGAAGTAGAATCTTCTGACTGAAGGCAGTGAGCTTTTCAGCAGTAAAGGGTGAGGCCTTCCACGCCTTAAACAGTTCAAATATGTTATTACTGGATCTTAACCACCAAGAAGAAAACTGTGTCAGTAGTCTCCCTTCAGACAGTTCTTTGTGTGCTGTTAACTGAAAGCCTTGGAGCTACAGGAGAAGAGACAAAATGCACTGTAAATGCAGCCTTTTCCTTTGTTCTGGAATTGGAAGCCTTTCATACATGGCCATGGTTGGTAAGAAAAAGAACATTTAATAGAACTGATCTCGTGTTTTCTTTCACCCTGGACTGGCAACCGTGTTCTACTTTTCTGGAAGCTTGGCTCATCTCAAAAGTGTGGGGTCAGCTGTTAAAATGGGTGTCTCATTCAGCCCACTGGTCATCTTGAAACCTTTTCAAGGAGCATTACTAAAAGAAACTACAAAACAAAAACAGCAAAAAAACAACCTGCCATATTTTTTTTACTAGGACTCACCATAGTGGGGGAGGTTCCATGTAATTATTTCAGCAGATTTTATTCCTGTTAGTGATTTTGAAGACAGGTTTGTCCTAAGCCTTTGTTGTATTGACACTTCTGTGGGAAGTTTTCTATTTGGGATAGTGATTCTGTCCTTGGTAGTACCTCAGGGTTTTAGGACTGTTTTAGGGGTCATCTTGATTTTCATTTATTTATTTTAATGTTTGTCCACCCAACCTCCGCTCAGCTCAAATCTGTGATGAGAACACCTCCTTTGTCCTCGCAGATGTCCTCACTTCTTGTCTTTTCTTGATGCCAGTAAGCACTCTGGATGTGTTTTACAGTCAGAACAGCTTGCTTGAAGGAAGCAGAAAGTACCTGTCTGTCCATGTTTCAGCTTTTGGACTTACTACAAGGAAATCACTTTGTGGAGTGAACTCATTTAGCATAATTAAAAAGATCTTTGTTTTGAAGTCAATAAGCAAATCTTCTGAGTTGGAGTGTAGATCTTATCAGTTTACCACAGATCTTTTGTTGACCTGGACTCTGTCTTCAAAAAGAGACTTCAAACAATGGTACTGTCTGTCTTCTTTCACAAATGTGTTGTGGAAAGCTGTTCCCTCGGACATAACTGCAGTCTCTTGTGCCTTGTAGCCTGCTATACATCCCCCAAGCTTTATAAAGCAACACAGTATCTTAGTATTTTTTGTCTGCCTGTTGTGTGTATGCATTGTTTGCTCTTCTGCAATAAATTCCTGAACTGTAGTAGTCTCTCTGATTCCTCTGGCCACATCTGTTTGATAGCTCCCATTCCTGTGTGGAATTATCTGCATTACCTTCAAATTCAGACTCCTTGAGGAGCTCCTTAAAGGTCATTAAGCTGACAGTCAGCCATCTAACATGCAGAGCGTTCCTGCTTTTTCAGAAGTACAAGTACCAACAAACAACAGTGCAGCTGTATACTATTTCAGGAGGCAAGAAGGAACATGATTATTTGCTGTAACTGGTGCAATCAGCATCCTCCTGCAGCAATGGCTGTGCGTGTTCCTGGTCTTCAGAGCTCCTTGGCAATTTAGCAGGCACTTCTTGAGCACCCAGGGGAATATGCTGTAAATGGGAATTCCTAGAGATAAATTTACTTGCTGCATGCCAGAACTCTGCATTTCAAACATTCATTTTCAGAAGAGTAATACATCCATTTTCCATTGGGAGGCCTTTCCCATCCCCTGGCTTGCTGTGTTACTTTTTACTCATCTTGACGGTATTGGGTTTCTGGCAAAATGGGACAGACTTGAGCTGGGGGTGTTATTTGTGCAAAGGGAGGGGTGGATGATGCAATGAGATCTGTTGAAGATCTTTGTTCTCGCGTTCTACCAGGACTTCTGGATGCTTGTCTAGAATAAAAATCCTGGCTCTAGCATTGCTGCATCCAACTGCCTGAATGCTAGCTCAATGACATTCACCAAAATAAAATATTCAGCCAGATTCAGAGCTCTTAAGGAGATTGGTTTGGAAAGCTGAGTGGAAAAGACTTCTGTTTAAATATATCAGCATTTTCTTCCTTTTCTGTGTCTCCTCAGCAGGAGTGGGCTATCTGTTGTTCCATAAGAAATCAGTATGCAAAAATATTTTTGTATTATTCTGCTTATGCAGTCCATTTTCTCTTTATCCTACTGTGGAGAGGCTCCCTTGGGACTTTGTTCAAGACTTTCTTGAGTTTCTGCTCTTACAAACCCTATGTGATGTTGTCAGTGTCTTTCTTGCGGTGCTTTGTAGATCCTCTGCAGAGACTGCTTTTTTGTAGGCAGTGCACCAGCCTGAAGGATGAGGTTTACCGGGCTGTGCTGGGGGCCTCTCCTTACAGGTAGGACAAGGGTTACCTTCACATAATGGCAGAATTTGTCCAGAACTTTCATTTTTCTTCTGCATGTTTTACCCAGGTCTGGGGAAAGGCTCTGTTCTTTCATTTCTGAAAGTGTGTTCTTCCCTCACACGCACAACCATTGCTAGGTTATGGCAGGTACCTGTTATCTGTAAGCATGCCGATGTAGTTGTAGTCCTAGAGTGATAGTTAAAAAAAGAATATTTCTGTCTTCAAAAATCTTACACAGGCAAGTGTACAGACAAAACATTGAACTGCCTCCACTGTGTGCTGGGCAGATGTTCCCACTAGTGTGTTTTACAGAGAAGCTCTTTGCACTTCTGCCAGTCAGCTTACAGATGCCCTGGTAGTGGCTTCAGGCCACATTCTTTAGGCTAACATGCTAGCTTCATTTAAATGGGACTCTGGTTGTTTAAACCAAGCAAATAGACAACTGCACATCAGTTGCTGAGGATGAAACCTGGATGGAAGAGTGCTCAAAAAAGTGGTTCTATAAATGCTTCTTTCCAGATGTCTTGTCCAGCAGGATTTCCTTCTGTGTGACTGTGAGTCCTGTGCCACCTGGGTTCTGTACATCTGGAGGAGCTTAGATCATGCTGGACCCCGCAGACATCTATTTGCTGTCAGATACAGGAATAAGGAGTCCCTGGTTAACAGATACACAGTTCCAACGGATTTTATTGGTTAGGTCAATCTGGTTTCATTTACTCTGCTTTCAGATATGGACACTTCTGTACCCTGCTGCCCTATTAACTGCATGTAGGCTCCCTCTGTCTTAATAAGGCCATAAGACCAAATGGCAACACAGAAACTAAATGGACTCGGATACCAAAATATTTTAATTGGAGATGTATTTATAAATTACATGACTTCCCTTCTCCACCAGAGAGATAATGCAGTCCAGATAAAGGTCAGGTGGATTAAAATAGTGGTTTCAGCCCTAGTCCCTGTACTGGGTCTTAGGATACCTATAGTTTCCCTGAATTATTCTGTTATTTCTTGAATTGTGTAGAGATTACTGAGTTCTTCAGTTGCCTTCTCCATGCATTTGATGCCTAACAATCGGTTGTTGCTGTGCTTTTTCTGGCAGCGTTAGTCAGAAAGATTCTCAGCTAGTTCACAAGTTTCATGGTAATCAACAGGCTGCTTTCTGTAGTTATTCATCTGCCTTATAACTAAGCTGTTCCCTTCTACAGCAGGGTTGACTAAAGTTCATATACTTATGCAACGCTGTTGTCAGCTAGGGCTGTGTCAAGCTAACTGCTACAGCTACCACTACAAGTGGAGAATTTGACTTTGCTCAGAGTGTCTCCCAAAAAAGGGGTGCAGTCAGCTGTGGTAAGTAACTCCCAGCATGGCAGCTCCAGCATCTTTTCTGGACCGGCATAGTTGCAGAGTCTGGCCATTCAGATCTTTCTAGTGTCCTACATGCCTGAGTACGATGGGCTTTCTTGCATTAGGTTAGTTCTATTCTTGATCTTATTGTAGTATTTGTTTTTGTTTTTTAGTATTCCTTTTAATGATATCATTGCTGTCCACTTTTCATGCCATTGCAGTCAAACAGGCATGCTTTGTGGTATCACAGTATGTGTAAATGACTGGATATGAAACCTTACAGTAATGGGATCAACTTTGCAGTTTGTTCAAGTGATTAAGGTTGCATAGCATATGCTGCAGAACAGTTCATATCAATCTTCAAGCTATTTTGTGCAGAATTAATTAGCTTTTCCTTTTAACTTCTTTCTCTCCTTTCCCCTCCTTATCCTTCTAGGATGAAGACCCTGAGGAAAAGGTTGACCATGTAAGGCTAGAAGCTTTCTAGGTAGATGCTGGCTTCTCTGAAGGGCACTAGTAAGGCTAACCTATTGATGTGCCTGGGGCCTACCATAGGAGGGTACCCTAGTGCTAGAGAGTAAGACGAAATCATTCCTGAGAGCAGTGCCTCTCCTGCATCTTCCATTCCTGTTGTTGACAATTTTTTGTCTTATTGTCTGGAAGCAACTCTTATCAGCTGCTGCTTCATGTACTCAGATCACAGACCTTTGTGTGGTCATTGAAAAGGCATTCTGTTTTCATTTAAAAATCAGGACAGAGAGTAGCAGACGGATTACAGAACCTGTCTGAGGCTACATGTGCTGTCCACTTTGTTTAGCTTACTCCCACAACATGAAAACTTGTTTTAAGAGATTATGAAGTCTCACTGGTGCCCCAGAGGAGAAGGCCAGCCAGCAGTAACAGGATTCTGTGCTTGTGTATTTCCTGTGAGTCTTTCCTGGCTCGAGTAGCTCTTTGTATATGTTAGATATTTAAAGCATCCTTTCCCATATGCTCATTCTTTCTGCTGAAAAACCAACTCTGTCATAGTGTAGTAGCTCCATTCAAGAAGTCTGGAGCCCAGAAAAGAAACCTGTATCACCCGTCTCATTAATTCTGGTCTCAGCAGCATTTTGTTATTGTAAGAATTGAGTACTCTTCAGTTTTCTCTGATGGTGCTAGAGATGATATTGTAGAAAAGATCCACTGAGTGTATTATATCCACTGGAAGCTGCTGGAGAGGGTCCAGAGTAGGAACACAAAGATGTTCAGAGGTCTCCCCTATGAAGACAGGCTGAGGGAGCTGGGCTTGTTCAACCTGGAGAAAAGAAGGCTGCAGGGTGACCTCATTGCAGCCTTTCAGTGCCTAAAGGGAGCCTACAAACGGGAGGGGAATCAGCTCTTTGAAAGGGTAGATAACAGCAGGACAAGGGGAAATGGTTTTAAGTTGAGGGAGGCAAGATTTAGGTTGGATGTCAGGGGGAAATTCTTTACTATGAGAGTGGTGAGGTGCTGGAACAGGCTGCCTGTCCCTGGAGGTGTTCAAGGCCACATTGGATGGGGCCCTGGGCAGCCTGGTGTAGTATTAAATGGGGAGGTTGGTGGCCCTGCATGTGGCAGGGAGGTTGGAGATTCATGATCCTTGAGGTCTCTTCCAACCCTGGCCATTCTTTGATTCTATTAGTCAGCGACAGATGCTTCAGGACCCAGAGCACTCTTCCAAAAATCAGGCAAAAAGACTACCTGCAGATGGGTATTATTTTGGGAAGTACTTACCCAATAGCATTTTTTCATAATAATTGTCTTAAACTTTCTTATTTATTTATGTATTACCTCAGTGAACCCAGTCCTTACAGTTGTTTCAGTGGAACTAATTCTACCTTTCATGCATTGCCCTAATTCATAGGTTCTGAAGAGCTGCTGTACTGAGTGGTGGCTGGTCACGTGCTGCAGGCACCTTCTTGCTCCTGGCTGCACAATTTCATTAAAGCAACTAAACTGATTTGACTTCCACATGAACAATTGTTATTGATTTGGGGGTGTTGTGCAGTGGTGCCCAGCAAGGAGGTGAAGTGATCCCCTCTCTGAAATTACTCCTATCTAGATAGCTCCTGCATACCTTATTAAGCAGCATGGTCATGCTTGAAAGTATTTTTTCATTTGTAAATGCCTGTGAAGGGCAACAAAATGGTTAACTGAGCACTGAGAAATCTGACTGATCAGTAGTCTGCTTGTAGCTTTTTAATACTTGTATGCTTAAAATGCCTCCTGACTACTATTAATTGTATCATAGCCCCCTTCCAAACCAATTATTAGCAGAACTTTATATTGTGTGATCCAAAACTGTTCAGTTGCAGTATATCCCTTCCTTAGTCATTGCCTGGCCAAGCTGAAATACTTGGATTCTTGAATCATGTCCGAAGTTGGCCCCTTTGTCCCTCTGATGGCTCACGTAACCCTTCTCTGAACTCCCTTTGGGCTGTGCTGAGTGTTACAATCTGAACTCTTCCTGGATTTGGTCCCTTTCCTCATGCTGCTCTGAAGTTTGTGGCTGCCAGAATATCAGCAAACACCCAGTCGGTGCCTTTGATGTGAGCGTACCTGCTGAAGTCCTGCCCTGCGGCTGGCTGCCTGCTCAGAGACTTGTTTTGCATCCCCTGGCAAACCACTCATCTCATATCTGAATTTTTGCCAGTTGAGTCACTCATTTGTCTGTGCCTTCCAAGGCTGCCTGGGACATGAAGCCAAAGGCCGCAAGGCTGATCAATGGTATAAGAAAAGGGTGTATCCCAATTTCGTAGTTAATTTGCAGAGGCAGAATAAGCAGGAGTATGAAAGTGGCTGGGAGCCAAGATTTTTGCTGGGTTCTCTTCCTGGCTTTGCCACAGGTTTGCTTTAGGGCCTTAGAGAAGTTGCTTCTTGAATTTGCTTTAGCCCCTGTTTAAAGGAGGGATAGAACTTCACATAGGAAAATTGTGGGGATTCCCTAAACACAAATCCGCAGAGAAGATACCTTGCCCTCGTAGCAAAATCAATATTTTAGCCCATTGTAGGCCCCTGTGTAGTATGCAGATGATGTCAGATGGGGCTGGGAATTAAGGTGATAGAAAGAGGCTAGGAACTGCAATGTGTCTGAAACCCTGCTGTCCTGTGGAGTTCTGGCACCTCTCAGAGTTGTGGGAGAGCAAGCCCTTCCACTATCCTGGTGCTTTGGAGTTGTCAGTCACAGAGTAGGACTTCTTTTCTTCAGGGACCACCAGGGATGGAGGTGTTAATGTTGATGCTGAAGCCACATGTTTTACACACAAATTCGGAGTTCAAACCTGCCATCTCCTTTCCCAGCTGGAAGACACTGATTCTATTGCCCTCTTCTTCCTCCTTAAAGATGTTTCTCACTATGAGCTGTTCTGGGTCTGAGAAGGCTCTCAGTCCCTTCTCTTGAAGCGGCTCCGCTTTGCAGAAGGGAACTGGAAGCAATCTTGGGCTGCAGGAAAGGGCTTTCTAACATTTGAGCAGAGGGGCATCTGTTCTAGGACTAATGAATCCAGCTGGGACCTTGTCCTATAGCTCTGTTTTGGTAGACCTGCCATAGGTAGTCTTGATGGGAGAGAACACCTGATTTTTGACCCCTCACTAGGTGGTTGGTGACTTCTATGTCTCCTAGTCATTCAAAATTTGATGACATGCTTTAAGGCAACAATTGCAAAGAAATGAAGATCTGACCTCTCCAGAGGGGCAGCCAAGTTCTTCTGTAGTTCTAGATCCCAGTGCTTTTAAAACGGTTTGAGTGGGAAAAAATGGGCTGTTGCTTTTTAGGTTAAGACATGTCAAGAACAAATGTTTTCAATAAATGCTTTTGGAGGAACAGCTATTGAAGTTTTAAGTGGCTGAAATGTGAAGCCGATTGCAGACCTGTGTTGCTGAGTGACCCTGTTTGGTGAGGTTATATCTTTGCAACCTAAAATACAGTGCAGATGACTCAGGGACGCCCTGATGAGGAGCAGCCTGCACCGGCTGTGCAGTGCTGAGCTGTGGCACAGCTTGGTTACCTGAAGTAACTAAAGCTAGACTGTTTACAGAGTGGAGCTGACTCACATGAATCCTACTTGCAGGTGTGTCTGCACCTGTGGTGTAGACATGGCCTTGGGCTCTGTATGATCAGGGCCTTTAATCAGAGTGGTATTTTCCTAACCCATTTCTTATCTGAGCACAGTGGTTGGCACCCAACTCCAAACTCATTCTGTTGTCTGATCTGGTCTCAATCTGCCTTGCAGGCGCTCCCCTAGTGGTCTTCCCCACGTTTCTTGCCCATTGCTTAGAAATGTGGAACTGAGGATCCAAACACTGGATGCAGTCATCTATGTGCTTTCTGGGGGACTTTATTTATGCAATAACAATGACACGGTTTTAGGCAATGTCCAGCCTCTTTAGTCCAGAGAGTTCATGACCTAAGAAGACGCATATAGTTGTAATGCAGCCTCTTAAAACCCTTTTTTGGATCTATGACTTGCGTGACAGTAAGATCTAGAGAATGTTGGTGAATGGGACAAAAAGTTCACATCCCAAAGACATGTGGTCTTACTGCATTGTTTTTCTCTCCAGCATCCTGCTCTTCCCTGTGACCTTCAACTTGTAGAAGAACTCTCACCAGAGTAAGGCTACTTTTTGTGTATAGTTTGTTGCCAGGGTTTTGCCTTCTTAGGCATTCAGCTGGGAGTGGGATGGACTGGCAGTAACTCTTGAAGTGAGTGGCATTTCTGAGAATCTGGGAGGGTTCTCAAAGGCAGAATTTCCTGTAGCTAGGGCACATTTTTAATACCCTACTATATGTGTGCTTGTTCTGGACTGGACTAAGTATGTCCATGTGTGTCCTAGTCGCTGTCATTTGTTTGGGTTCTTGCATTATGCTTATAAACACACTCCACCACTATCCGAAGCAGTACTGACTTTTTTTTTACCTGCTTCCTTTTCTCAAGGATTGCGTATTTTTCTCCAGTGGCCTTCTGGTTACTTGTAGAGTTGCAGGGCTCCCAGCCCATTCCCGGGGACCGCACAGCTGGAAGTTGGCCAGGTTCTCCAGGAGGAATCTCAAAAATGCAGCTGAACTTCTGTTCCCTAATTAGGCCAACTTTCCCAGTGTGAGCCCCAGCACTGTGTGGCCCAAGCTCCCCAAGGCCTCCTGCTGCCTCTCTCCTGTGTACCCCAAGTGCCTGGCTGGCAAGGCAGCTCTTTTCAATTTCCTGAGATTATTGGGAGACTTTTGATGACATCTACTCAAATAGCATTTCTAGTCCCCAGCTTTTTTAGTGGTATCCTTCCTGCTAGGCCACCTTGATTTGGATTATGGGCAAAACCTGAAAATCTCATAGAAAATAATTTTATTATCAGCTTTTCTTTTTCCTTCCACGCATTTATTTCATGATTCAAGTGCTCCCAGGCCCATCTGAAGGCAGCAGAAGAACTGTAGGAGGGGTGTAGGTGGATGTGAATGTCTGTCAGTATATAGCACAAGGTAAAAGCAAGTGGGTTGAGAGACGTTTACATCTTGTAAGGCTGGAAGAGGCACAACCTTATAACTGTGGTTGTGAGAGGTTTCTACTTGGTAATCCTTTGCTGGTAGAATCAGATTGTTTTGCACTGTTTTCATGCAGAGGAGAGCAGCAACTCTTGAGACAAGGTGTCACACACTGCAGTATGACAGCTTCCCTAGCAGGTGCACATGCTACTTAGCCAGAACTGACTGTTGTTTTAGGGAAGAGGTTCTTGTCAGCTATTAACCAAGATGAGCTGTTCCTTTGCTTGCTGTGATAGATGTCAAAATATTTGAAGCCCCCCAAGAAATGTTTCCATCTCAAAAGCCTTTTCCGTAATAAAGGGATGTCAGTGACTATGAAAAACAACATAGTGGAAGAAATGAGAATCCAGTGTTTTCTGTTAGGCAGAAGTCCTTGGAGGAGACGCGTTACTTCTGCAGTCTGTGGATGCGATAAAGGCGGCTAGCAGAGATGGGCCACTTTTTTGCAAAAATACAAGGCTTGCATACAATTGGGAACAGATCCCTTTTTGATATCATATGTGCTTTGAGATGTGAATAGGTTGTGAATGTTATGTGGCTGCTTAGAAGTAGCAGGGCTGTTTGACTTACAGCTCCTTAACAAGCAACAGTCAGAACTAATTACTCAGGGCTGTTTGTGGAGATCAGCTTTCCCGTAGTCAGGGAGCCTCTGGCAACTTGCTGGAGGAACGGAAGCTCGGGTCTGGCCATCCACCTTTCTTTCTGCTTCATGGCCATTACTGGATGAAAAGAAGGTGCTTACATGCCAAATAAAAATATCGCCATGTTTGTATGTGAAGGAGAACACAGATCTCACACATTTTAAGTTGTACTGCACAAGAGAAAGATTGTGTGTCCTCTGTTGTGTACTGTCAATGTCATTTGAGTCCCTGCCTCCTGCATAGAGTGCTTGCTGTTTCAAAGGAGTTGTCATGTTGGTAAAGATAAATTAATCCACATTTCCAGATCCTCCTGAGAATCTGAGGGACTCAAAATGCCCATAATCTGCCTATGTCATGGTGGGTCAGAAGCATCCTAACTAACTGGATCCTCCAGTTAGTTGCTTCCATGAGGGAAGCAACACCCAGCTAGCACCATCCAAGCTGCAGACATGAGCCGACAAGTAGCCTGGAAATTTCTGCCTTAATGAGGAACCTGGATTAGAATCTTACATCTATCTGATAAGAAAGATCCTGAAGAAGAAGGTAGAATTTCTTCTTTAATAAAAGATAGATGGGATTCAGGTAAGCTGAGCAAGGCCAGTAGTTTTCCAAATGGGAGATAAAATCCTGATTGTGATGGTAGTATGAAAGCATTGATAAGAGTACCTGGGAAACCCTGCCTTCGGGAAAATGGCAGCAAAATGAATTTCTGAGAAAAAATCAGCAGGAGATACAGAACATGGCAACATGCCTGAAAAAAAGAGAGTCTGCAGAAACTAAGATAGGGGAAATCTGGAGATCAGGAATTGACAACTCAAGCAGAAAAAGCAAGCCGTGGTGAACAAGTGATTAGTTAATGGTGAGAAACCAACTGAGCAGCAGCAGTTGAGAGAGAACTCTTTTGTCAGGAGCTGGGGGATTCTCTGTGTTCTGAACGCTAAATCACTTTGGGTACATAGTTCTGTATGTGTAATGAAACTCTTGCCTTTGGTATGGCAGGTAGTACTGACAGGTTCTGATCATTTTAAAGCCCACAGTCTTTTTCATCAGGAAGACATGTTCAGGAGCACATTTACTCCATGACAGAAGAACAGCGTCTTTCATTTCTGCTCTGCCTCCTCTGGCATTGGCATTCTTCTCACTTTCTGTGTCAAGCTTGCTTGCAGTTGCAACTTTTCTAACTGTGACCATATTACGGCAATGCATAACATTGCATTCTCAATTGTAAATTACATTTTAGAAGTGGGAAAGGTAAGTTTATTTACTTGACAGGAGTGCTTGTGGCATGTGACCTTATTATGGCACTTTCCAGGCAACTAACAAAGAAAAACTATTTATTCTCAGCTGACAGGTAACGTTGCCTTTCCTGTTGCTAGTGTTCCTGTGGGCAGCTCAAAAAAAATTACCTGATTTATTGCAAGAGGAATAAAAGGGCTGTAGGTGTATGTGAAGTGTTTGTCAGCATCTGCCAGATATTCAGGGCTGCCTGATGCGTATGATCAATGGGAATACATTATAAAATTGGAAAGACATGGGAACCGACCCCCTAAACACAGTGGAGTTACATCCTGTGCAAGGGCTGGGGCAGCCATTCTCACCACACTTCTATCTGAAGTGCCCGACTTTGCTCCTTCTCTTGGAGCTGAAGAAGGGTTTTGGTGATGCAGGACTTAAATTGCCAGTGCACTGACGTGTCTTGGAAATGCTGTGTTTTCCCTCAGCCTTATGCCCAGGTTCTTTGGTTACATTTGTGTTCAGGAGCAAGGCCTGCTGGCTACTAGGGGAATGGTGCAGGGAAAGGAGGGAGAAGGGCTGTTTGCGTGGGAAGGATCAGTGTGGGAGGGAGTGTGTTTCTGAGGTAGGGGTGTGTGTATTGGGAATAGGGATGTTTTTGTGGGCACGCACGCCCATATGTGGTGTGTTTTTCCCCATTTTCCTGGGCTTTGGGTGTGTCCAGATCAACTGAATTCAAAATGCTCCTTTTTTGGCACTGTAGCCTCTTCTCTGGTTTGGCATCTTAAGAATCTGGGGAAATCATTTCAAGATCAGAAAACTCCATTCACTTGGGCCCCTGAAGGCTTCACATTCTGTGACATGGTCATTCCAGTCGACTGAGCTCTGTCCCCTGCGGATGAGCCCATATAAGGAGGCTGTTTCCTGCGTTTCACGCTCCCTGCCTGTCCCTCTGCCCTCCTGTGCTCCCTTTGCTGAAGAAAGCTGGTATTTTGGGACTGCAGCTCCTGCCTCATTCCTGCTCCCTGTTTATTTTTGGAGAATGACTATTTTTGCTCCTATCAGGGAGCTATGCAGGGTCGTGCCCCCTCCCTGCAGCAGGCAGTGGCTGCCCCTGGCAGGCTCTCTTCATTTCCCACACTCACAAACAATGCTTCTGTTTCAAGAAATAAACACAGCAGACCCCTACCATCAGAGGTTAGTTCATCCCCTTCTTCATCTGTGACAAGAGACAATTTGGCTTTGGCTCAGGTTTGACCCCACCTCACAAGCAAGCTTCCCTTGTCAGGTCAGAGATCCTCAGGAGTCACCCAGCCCATTTGCTTTCTTAATAAAAGCTTTGGGAGCTGTATGTCCTCTTTCCCTCACCCCAGATTAGACTTCTTTGCATTTACCATGTTTTCCCCATTTTTGGACATTTTACCCCATTATCCTTTTTTTTCGGATCATTCCTTCCTGAGTCTGTTGCAGCTGGGCACCATCAACTGAAACAGACTGCCCAGGAGGTGGTGGAGTCACCATCTCTGGAAGTGTTCAAGAACCATGTAGATGAGGCACTGAGAGACATGGTTAGAGGGCACGGTGGTGATGGTTGGGCTGGATGATCTTAGCAGTCTTTTCCAACCTTTAATGGTTATATGATTCTGTGATAATCAGGAGCTATATGTAAGTATTTATCCACTGGGTTCACCTTACTTCTGCTTTTGGTATTGCATGTTATGTAGAACACTGAAGCTACTGCTGCATGAGGTGCTTCAGGCAGGGGGCTGGGCCCCAAACTGCAGAAGGCATTGGGCAGCTCTCACATGGTGGGCCTGGTATTTGGAAATTCCTGTTGTGAGCCCCAAGTCAAATTCTTGTTTTCTCTTGCCACGTGGCTGAGTGCCACACAAGACAAAATAGCAGGGAGTGTCTATAAGCTCTGAGTGAACTTTCCCTTTATTGTCCCAGAGGTGGTGATGGCAGGATTCATCTTGCCTAACGTTATAGGTCTTTGCTGTAGTTGTCATCTGACTTCCTATTCTAGTCAGTGGAGAAAAGCAGATCTTTCTAGGGAACGATTTGTCATCTAAAATACGATGTCCAAAATGTGTGCTGACTGACTTGTGTCCTAGCAAACATGTAAAACATAATGCTCCCAACTGAACTGTGAGCAGCAGTAGTGAAGGTGTTCCCAGTGAAGCATGCTCTGGAGTGCAGCGTTTCCTCTGCTTTGTCTCTTGAACAAGTCAAAGGCACACAGACCTGCAGCTTGTCAAGATACTGACTAAAGCAGTGTACGTCCTGCTTACATAGACATGTATAAAACTATCTTAAATATCTCTTACTTTATGAATAAGCAGTACTTTAAGCATTATCTCTCCATCTGTTTGGTAAACTGTTGTCTGTGTATGTGTGGAGCTGGTGAAAGAATTGGCTTGACAGGAGCTGGCTGTAAAATTTCTTTTTTTTTTTATTAAAGGAACCACCACCCAAACCCCCACGCCGACATGGAGGCTGGGCAGTCGATCCTGTGCTGGCACCTACCAAGTGAGTACTCACTTCTTTCTTTATTAATAGGGGCTTCAGCATGGATTAACTGAATGTCACTGGCTGGGCTTTGGAATTGCAGGCACTGGAAATGTTTTTTCTGGATTTTGCAGTTAATGTCTCCAATATCCTTGTTAACTCCTTGAAACCATTTGAGGTATTGCTCTTGCTTGGTTCCACTAGCAAATGCTCTGTGTAGATTGACCTGTCTGGGCTATGAAATGCATTTACATTGCTGTCTGCAGAAGGCAGTATGTTCTTCACCTGGTATAGTCCATGTGGGATTCCTGGAAGGAGCCAATAAGGGTGTTAAATACCTGGGGATGGGATTTGATTGTCCACGTCCTTTCCAGGAGAGTGACACATGTCAGTGACCCACTGACAAGCATGAAATGAACTGTTTACCATTTAGTGATTGTCCTGGATGGTAAAGATGAAATCTGTTGATGTTTATGTGTGTATGGGTTTGTGGTATAATGGAGATGGATGGAGATGGTCCGAGAGAAGAGATGGAAGAAAAAATTATTCAAATTGTAGAATGTATGTTGAAAAGTCTGATTCTTATGAAGGACACATTAAGAGAAATACCCAGATACACTAATAGGATGGGTATCAGAACTAAGGGACAGTTCAGACCAGAAGGAGGTCTCAATCTATTTGTTATTTATCAAGCTGTAAAGTTACCTTGCTGTTACACTTGTTATTCACAGGACTGAAGGGCTCTGCCTTCGGGTGGTGTGAGATTGCTTGTGTATATTAAGGCCTTTAGCAAGAGTGCATTTGTCTAGACATGTGCTTTGGAGACACTGATCTCTGGAAAAAGTTATATATTTTCTTTCTTGGAACCTTGAGAATGGGACAGCACATCTAGAGACCTGTTACACAGTCAGTATTTCCTGGGAGCTGAGAAAGATGGTCTACATTCTAGAAAACAGTACTTTTTTGGGAAAATTATGGCTTGCTCTTTGTCTCCAAAGAATATATCAGCCCTTTGTAGAACCAAGATGAAGCTTATGGAAATGTGATAGCAAAGAACAAGGGTGAATTGCATTGCTTAGGAAAAATAAATCATGTAATTGGTGGCTATGTGAGGGACTGGATAAGAGCTAATTCAGTTATTCAGAACTGAGCCTAATGTGCCCTGAAGGACAGTGCTCAGGTTCCTAATACGATGGCACTGTGCTATGTGCTGCTGTAGGATGTTTTCTGTGGTTTAACTTGAACCTTATCAGATAGATTTAGAGCAGTAGTTATCATCAGTGCTTCTCCAGCATCCCAATTGCATGGATAATGGATATACCAGGTGCTTGGAGTAAACACTCCTACGAGGTTGGAAGCAGAGCAGGAGCTAGAGGGCTGCAGACTTTTCTACCCATAGCACCCTGCCCAGTGGGACATAAGATGAAGACGTTCCCCCTTCTCGTTCATGAGTACAGTATTGTGTCATACTTGACAGTATTCTCTTCCTTTGTAGTAAGAGCTTTTATGGAATAAATTTTATGAAGAGAAGGTTTGCTCTGTCGTTCTTTAGTTGCAGGAAGGATGAGGCTTTTGTTCAGCTCTTCCCCTGTCATTTCTTTGCTTCAGCTGCAGATTCTTGATAGGCTGATCTCTTTTCCTTTCCCTCAGAGAAGCCTGAGATGCTGGCCTGTAAGGCTGTCCTTGTGACATATCCCAGAGTTGAACCTTCATGTGAAAAGTCTGAGTCATCGATGGGCTGATGTCATACCAATGTTGCTGTAGCTTTTTTGTTTCTGTTTTCTCAGGCTTTATCTCCCCATAGCTTTTCTACCAATTTGTCTCAGTCTGGAAGACCATCAAGTCATTGCTCCAATTTCACTGGGATAGATATCGATTCACTAGAATAACGTGCTTCTAGTAACATATCTGATGCAGCCATAAAGGGCTCTTATGCCAATGCAACTCAGCCTACACTTGGAAGTATATTGCTTTAAGTAATTTTGTTTAAGTAATTTTGAACTGACAGCAATACATTCTGTGATATTTTGCTTATGAAGTGAGGGTGAGCAGCATGACTGCAGTTGGATTTTCTGTGTTGTGCAAGTATATTTTGGGTCAGATGGGATACTGCAGCCACTTGGGAAAGTCTTGTGCATCATTCTCTTCCTTATTTGAGGTATAAGCTTTTAGTTCTGTTTCTGACAGATTCGGCAGTTAAAACTGCAAACTTATTGCTTTCCCTGCAGGGCTATTTTTACTCTTTGCTGTATTTCTAGATCCAAGTTTTATCAGTTTGAAATGATTATTTGAAATTGTTCTCTGTGTTTCCACTGAATAACTGTTAGAGTAGAATTTAATTTGTGGCTGTTTTTCTGTTTTTCTATCTTTGCTGCTCCCTCCTCAGCCCTTACCTATCCAGCTCTTCTCATACCAAGGTGAACTTTCAAATATTTTCACCATCTTGCTGATTCCTTGCATTAGACTTGTGCTGTCTCGGACTATTGCAAGTTAGGAAGAGAAGGAGAGTCCAGTCTATAATTAGTTTTAAAATTAATTTGCACAGATTGTGTGCAAGGAAGAGAAAGTAATTTTGTCACGAGTTCCCATGGCGTTTACAAGTGTCAGATATTAAAGTCCCAAGAATGATCATAATGCTGTCCTTTTTTCTCGTTCTTAAAAATAATAATAATAATAATGCTAAAAGTCAAGCATGGAGCGATTACTTTGGACTCCCAGCACCTCTGTAAAACAGTTGTCATTACTAGGAGTCCCAATTTGTTGATGTGGCTAATAGTGAAGACTATAGATAAGTTTCTGAGCAAACCCTCAGACTTGCCCTCTGCCGTCAGCAAATAAATGGTGCAAAGCAATGACACAGAAATCTTTTTTTGCTTACTGATGGGGTTCTCTGCAGCTGAATATACTGTGCATTGTACAGAGAGAAAAGAGTAGTTGTCCATGAGAAGAGGCATTCCCATTGCTGCCCCAGCAATATTCTAGTGCCAGTGTTACAGGAAAGGGGACCAGCCAAGAACCAAGGCAGCTGCTTGGAGCCTAGCACCCTGCTGACATTACATAAATGGCAGTAATTACAGATGGTTTTATGCTAGAGAAGCATCGCTCCAACCACTGGATGGAGCTCAAGTGCCATTCTGAAAACTGTACTGATGTCCTTAATAACATCAGTGTTGACATTTGTGTCAAGCAAAGCGAAGGTTTTATTGTCAGGTTATCTCATGCTTTGGAAGGAAGAAAAAGAAACACAGCATTCCTGCCAATGGGAGAAGGAAAAAAAAAGTCATTTTTGCATACTCGTGGGGACTTGACAAAGGAGAGATGTTTCAAAGACCCATTTAATTCCAGGTTCTGCTGATCTCATCTATCTGACTTCCCTTATATCCTACTTTCCTTATAGAATTTCCTTCATTTTTCTTCCTGTAAGTATGTTTTTCATTTGTTTTTTTGATCCCGTGTGTCTCCTTTCTTACACATGGATCCTGGCATTTTAGCAACAGGTGCTCCAGCCACAACTGAAATTTCTTTTTTTCTGACTGCTCGGTCATACAGAATTGGAATAATTAGGGCTTATTTAGGTGAATGACCAGAATGTTTTGGAACAGACTTGTCTAGCAGTGCCTTTCACAGGAAGATAAATGTCAAGGCCCAAGAAAGAAGTGGATGCAGTTGGGATGACCTTTAGAGTGGAACGGTATTGATAACTCAACCTTTGTGTAGAAATCATTTAGGGCTCTGGAGGTTGGGCAATGGTGAGATTGCACCCTGGAGCTGGAGAAAAGTTATTTAAGAGATTAAGGTTTTTTATGATTTAAGGTCTCTAGAGCTAACTAAAGTTAAAAACCTCCTGTTTGAAGAAGATGGGCTTAAACTATCCTGTGTTGCATCTGTGTGAGATGACCCTCAAGAGTGTCTGTTTTATAGAACCTCTGGCCATCCCTGTCTTGCAAGTGGGAGTAGTAAAGCGTTCACAAGTTTCTCTATCTGACATGGCAGGGAAAAGCTTGTGTCGTTGTGTGTGCCCTCTACTCCCAGCCCTGCAATGCTGAGATAAATCCTGGGCTATGCTTCCGTATGACACTGCCATGTTAGGAGCAGAGCCAAGCTCCTGGTGATGGGGAAAACAGCAGGCTCCCTCTGCATCTTGCCACCCTCTGTGGATGTCTTCAGTGATGTGAAGAGTACAGGTACAAAGGATCGAGGCTACCAAGTGAGGAGGCACAACTGAGAAGGAGAAGATAGAAAAGGAAGTCTGATTAAGTTTTGTCTTGAAGTGTCTGTTTTTGGGTTTGTCCCTGCATTGATCTGCAAGGGAATGAGGCAAGTAATAGCCCCTTGGGGACCTTCAGGACTTTCCTCTCAATGTCAGCCGTCATTTTCAATCACCCTCTCCCTCCCAGCCATTAATTTTGGCCCAGGATCATGGGGACTTGTCCATCTATCACTCCTAATTGACACTAAATGATCTGTCAGTTTATTGATGAACGGCAGGAGTGGAATTGTCACAATATATTTTACTTTCTAACAACTCCTCCTGACAATTTTACCTTGTCCATCTCACTCTCCTCACATAAATCTCCATTGGCCTCTCATTCCTTCTCTTGGGCTGTTCTGGTGCCAGCCGCCTCCACGCCATCGGCACGCATCAAGGACATCAAGATGGCGGTAAGCTGCAGTGTGCAGGCCTGGGGTGGGCTTTTTCTTCTCTTTCTCTCTCACTCTTTTTTTTTTTTGTTTTAATAAGCCGGATGTTCCAGGAATGCTAACAGGCTCTTGTCCTCTTGTCCCTCCATGTCATTGCTGGGGTGAGCTCTCCTTGGTGTTTCTGTTTAGACTCAGTAAAGATAACTGGCAGAAAATTGAAACTCCCTTAAAGACAAAAGAGTCATCTGAGAGTCCCTCAGTACCATTGCTGTGATGGGGGATTTTTTCCTTTTAATCCTGTACCGTGTGACTAGCAAGGGTTTCCAGCAAAGGGAAAATGCTAGACTTATGCCCATACCTGCATCTTAGCAGTGCCCAGAGGAGCCTGGAAAAAGAGTTGGCTTTTTTTTTTTTTTTTTTTTTAAGCTATTTTTCTGCTTATTTTATTCTTTATTAGTGAAGTTTTCTTTGTCTTTTTCCTGAAAGACACTGGACAGTTGAAGAAGTAGAAGGGCTGTAGAGTCTAGCTCCCTTAGGAAATGGAAAATGGAGCCTGCACAACAAAAGCATGACATTTTGGTAGCAGTCCATGTAAGCTGCTGAGATGGCAAAGTGTGAAGTCTCTCATTTTTTTGATTGAAAGCAAAGCATTTTCCTTCCTTAGTTCTCTGCATCTCCAAGGAATTTACCGGCACATCCAGGGAAGACCATACTTGCTGTCCCAAATAGTTTGAGCTTAAAAAAGCAAAGCACTCTTGAAGACTACATGCAACTTGGAACTCTTTTGAATCAGTCAAAGCCAAGGCTAAAAACTTGTCTGGCCTACTTAGGTCACCTCTAAATTGACTGTAAAGTCTGACTTGATGCAGTTTACCTGTGGAAAGAGAACTAAGGTGACCTTGATCTAGTTGTTTGCCTCCAATTCCCCCTGTCCTCCCCTAACCAGCCTATTGTTCCCAAGTTCTTTAGATACCATTTTTTAGAAGACGTGGCTCTCAGATGACAGCACAAGGTGGCACTTATACCTGGTTTGTCTGAGTTTTTGTGTTGTTTTTTTTTTTAAATATTTTTATTTTTTTAATATAACGTTTTCAATGACAAGTAAATAGACTTTGGCCAGGTTCTTCAGAATTTGGAGGTTGCTTTCTGTTGTGGGCTTTGGGGGAAAAAAAAAACACACAAAAATCCAGCTTGTCTTTGCTTTCTAGTTCTGTTTCCTTTAGCAGTTGGATTCTCTGTAATCATGAGGATCAGAAATGTATGTTTCCCTTTAAATGGGAACTGAAATGCTCCTGTAACCCCATTTGATGTGAGAGTTGGCTCCGGTGCTCACTGCTCACTGGAGACTGAGGATGTGATCTCTTGGACAGGAGCCCCTGTTCTCAGGGAACAAAGATGCATGGCGGATACCTCTAGAAGCTGCAGTGCTGTTTTCCCACACAGCAGGAATTTGTGTTGAGTGTTGTTGTTTTTTCTGTTGCTCAGTGGGAGCTCAGAGCAGCTCTGCTGTTCAGCTCTTTACCAGCAAGTGGATTGGGGCACCCTGGGAACATCTGTTATGGGGACGATGCAGTGTGTAGGCTGAGGTTCAGCAACCCTGTGAACTGCATCTGCCTGCTTCTTCTCTTGTGCCAGTTCCTAAAGTCTGCTTGCCAGAGCTTTCTTCCTTTCTTATTTCTGTTAAGTAAGCCTGTATACTAGGACATGAGGAGAAAAACAGCATGAGGAGAAAAAATCTGCTACAGATTGGCTAGTGCCTCTTACACCCATGTCAGCTAGAGCTGTTTAGCCACAGCGTCTGTCAAATCATAGGATCACAGAAATGCTTGGTCTAGAGGGACATTAAAGCCCACCCAGTCCCAAACCTCTGCATACACCCCCATGTGCAGGGCTGTCCCCCACCAGCTCAGGCTGCCCAGGGCCTGGCCTCCAGCACCTCCAGGGATGGGGCATCCGCAGCTTCTGGGCAGCTGTGCCAGGGCCTCACCACACTCTTGAGTGGAAAAAATTCTTCCTTGTATCTAACCTAAATGTCTCCTCTTTTAGTTTAAGGCCATTCACCCTTGTCTTATCACTGTCAGACAGTGTGAAAAATCAGTTGCCATCGTGCTTGTAAGCTCCCTTCAAGTACTGTAGGGCTGCAATGAGGTCTGTCCAGGGCCTCTTCTCCAGGCTGAACAAATGTAGCTCCCTCAATCTTTCTTCAAGGAGAGGTGCTTCAGCCCAGATCTTGTCCCGCAGGGAGTGCTTGCTCATGGCCGTGCCCCTCTTCCACCCATGCAGCACTTAGTATGTGATCCAGGCACCCCAGGGAGATGTGAGGCACCAGAGTGTCATCTGTAGGACCATTACAGGTTCCACAGTTGTGTGTCTGCCAAATCCCATTGAGGAAATACCAACACACACCCATGTGCCCCTGGGCTTGGGAGCGGAGGGCCGTGAGACAGTGTCCTATGACAGAAATAAAAGCTCACTGCAATCTTGGCTCTGGTGAGGGTGCTGTTTTGATGGCAAAGTGCAGCTTGATTTTAGGAGTCTTTTCCAGGCTGCCACAGTCCTGGGAGAGGTGGGTAGAAAGCTGAACAACTGCTCAGCAGCCCAAGGAAGGTGAAACGGGATAGCTGTCAGGACGTGTTGTGTAATGCCTTCCAGCACCACTGCGGTTCTGCACTGTGAAGCTTTGGTGGGTGTTCTCCACCTGCTGTGCCCCAGCGAGCAAGCAGTGACCGAGCCCCACACGTGGGGAGCTGGGAGCGCTCGCACTGGTGCATCAGTGTGGATGTGAGCTGAGTTGTGCCTCGGGCTGCTGAACAAGCTGCTGCTCGTGGCTCACCGCCCACTCACCGCGGTGATGGGCACGGACAAAACACTTGAGCAGGAGTGTACGGTGTTTGTTTGGTTTTAATCGTAAAGAGAAGTGGTTCAGACATGCCAAGAACAGGCAGGCAGATGAGATTCTCCCCGGGCTGCCGGGCCCTGCGAAGCACCTCGCAACGTGCGGCCCTGCAGGCCCCCCTGGCAGCCGATCCCCTCACACCCGCCTCCCGCAGCCCGTCCCGAGGGGCCGCCGCGCCGCCGAGGCCCGGCAGAGGGCGGCCGTGGCCCGGCGGAGACCTTCGGTCGTCCCCCGCCTTCCAGCCGGAGCTCCGCAGCAACACGGCGGGTGCGGGGGGTCCTCCCTCCCCCGGAGCGGGCTGCGGGCGTGAGCGGAGCTGCGTGAGGTGCGAGCACGGAGAGATTTCAAGGACGTTTCCCTCCATTCATCCCAGTTATGTGCGTCTCTAAAATAGGTTAACGGTGTCTAATTAACCACTGCACATTGTCATGCTGCATAAAGATAGCAGCCTGGCAGTTCTCTGAGCCCTGCTACTTTATCTCCATTTAGATCTCCGTGGTAGTCCATTAAATGAGAAAGAAACAGTTTAACGGAGATGATGTCTACATTAGAGCTGCCTTTCACCTCCGGGCACGGCTGTAGGCAGCTCCCTTTCAGCCGGGCTGTGCGCTGCGGTGCGGGGGGGGTTCTGGGATTCAGCCCCCTCTCAGCACGAGGCAGGATTCCGGCCGGCTGGGGCTGAGCGTCGCTCCAGAGCGAGATCACGTTTATATCTTCTGCTCCGGCACAGCTTGGAGACAAATAGGTGGTGCATAGCGGAAGTTGTGTGATAGGATGCACTGGGGTCTGCCGGGGGTCTTCTGCCCCGTCAGAAAGAATGAGAGAAACAAAAGTATTGTTCTCACAAGAGCGGATGATGGCTGGTGTGAATACAGCAGACAGTGCATTTCTGAGCATTGCTCCCGGGACTGTGTTGTTTTGCTTGCCCTTACTTAAGTGCATATTCATGCAGCACAAAGATGCACCAGAGGGTGTTCAGCATAAATGTTAGGAAAAAATTATTTACCATGAAGTTGGTCAAAGGCTGGAAGTGTTCAAAAGACATTTGGATAATGCCCTTAATAATCTGCTTTAACTTTTGGCTAGCCTTGAATTGGTCAGGCAGTTAGACATGATTTTTGAAGATCCCTTCCATCTGAACCATTCCATTCTATAGTTCATGCACAATTGCTCATTTTATGGATGCTTGTTGCTGTCCTCCCTGGGCTTTGTCTCCTGTTAGAGCAAACAGGAAATGAGGGCAATGCACTTGTTGCTGAGAACACAAGAAGAGAGTAGAAAATCTATCTATACTGACCTGACTTTACAGTCTATCTTCTTCCATGTCAGTTTTCGCTCATTACTAGAAACTTATGCCCTTAGGGGTGAGTGAGATGCTGTGCACCTGGGCATGATATTCTTTAAAGGATGAAATGTTGGTCTCAGCATGTTGCAATTGGCATTGATAAATCTGAGCCAGTTCTCAGGAATGGCCACTCCACTCCACTTTAAGCAGTGTGGTAACTTTACAAAGAATGCCTGCAGGGCTTCCAGAAGCTGCTGATAGCACCTGGAGACCAAAGGGACAAGCAGGTAGCTGGTCCTGCAGGCACACTGTCTCATGTGTAGCTCAGCCCTTACCCAACCTTATGAAAGGTGCAGGGTTGGAGGCAGGACACATTTCAAGAATTTATTAACAACTTTTTTTGCTTATTGCCTGGATGGTTTTTAACCTCAGGACATGGGCCAAAGCTTGTCCTTTCTCTCTGGGTCACTTTGGTAGGTAGATTTAGATGATGCATTTCAGCCAAAGAAAGCAAAACGTTAGCCAGGAGAACAAACCAAAAATATTTGTGATTTTTTTTCCCCAGCTTGAAACAAGGAATTAAAAAGTAATATGTCATCAAAGAAAATAAAAGGAAGGCTTTGGGTTTGGGACTTTTAAAAAAAGAAAGCTGGTTTTTATCTTCTTTACCTTAACTCGGTCATCAAGGTCACAGGGAGTGTAAAACATGAAATTCTTACAGAAGTTTCATACCATATATCCCAGATAGTTCTCTACCCATTTGAAATGCCAGTTTCATCAAATGATGCTATTCCAAGTCACATATTAACAGACCTCTGTCGTGCAGGTGACTGAAAGCAGATGTCTCACCTAAACAGAACAGCAGTCATTTCTGTCTCCTGCTCTGCTTCCATTGGTATTTAAATGCTCTCTATAAATGAGAGTACTGTCGACATAACATACTTTCCTCCACTGCCACCTCTGTTCCCTGAAGCATGGGGACTGGACTGACAGCGGGGCTTTAGCTAGCCCTGGAGAGACAGGAGGGTGTTCTAACACCCAGGCTCTGGCGTTACAGTGAGCAGTACTGCTGTCCTTTCCTGGTTTATGAATTTATTCTCCACATTACTGTTTTTTTTTCAATGCGGTGCAGTTATTTCATAATAAAGTAAAGCTATTTGGCAAGCTTGCAGATAGTTTTGGGAGTGCAGAAACTGCCTTCTGGAAGTGTGTAGGAATCTGAGTATTCTGTACAAATTATGAAAGTATTGAGTGCAGACAGAAAATTAAACCTAAGTAAGAGTACTGATACCCCCAACAAAGCTGTCTGGATTTGGAGTCATCTAGATCAGTGAAGTGAACTCTTATATTTTCTTACTGCCTTCAATGAGTCCATTTATAACATAATCAGGAAAAGTCTGGAAAGCTTTAAGTCTGAGAAAGAGCAGAATAGTCTCTGCCACTAGGACTAAATATGACTGCGTTCCCAGTGGGCCACCTGCATACCTATCAGGAGAGGGAGCTCAGGAAAAAGAAACAGCAATTGCTTGCAGGGATAGCAAGGTGTGACCCTCTCCTGGGAAGTATAAACATGTTTCACTCCTGCCTGGGAACAGGCAGTGAGCAAGAATGTAAGAAGCGTGAGTGCTGAGGGAAAAAAAAGGGTTATTTGGGGCTGGACAATTAGCAAGAATAATGGGATCGTGCTAAGGAGAGGTTAGATAGAACCTCCAGGAAATGATCCCACTGCGAGTGCCAGGGGTCTGAAGACAGGCTGTGGGAAGCAGCTCCGTGAAGGCAGAAGGGAGAGGGAGAAAATGGGATAAATCATGTATCATCTTTTCATCTCTGGTCAGATTCCAAACTCTGTTGTGAGCTGGCAATGGACTCTGATCCATTACTTCCTCTTTCTGCAGCATCAGGAGGTCACAAATGTGTTTTGCACTATCACTGGGGAAAAGGACTTAACTGGACAATTACTCCCCACTGAAAGAACTCTCCTAAATTCGTAACTCCGCTGTACTTCTGCTGGAAGCTCAGGTGCAGGTATCACTTATGTGACTGTAGTTCTGACCATAGCAGTGATATCACTGGACTGTTATTACTTATAGGGTCTAACATTTAGCCTCTCACAGACTGCAAGCTCCAAGGAGAGCAATGGAGACAAGGATCTTCTTTTCATATTTAGACATTGTCTTGCTCTTAGAAGAGTGGACTGTTCATAGGAGGACTCAAAGAGGCCTGTGGCCTCATCAGAGAGAACTGATGAGAAGTCTGCCTGTTTCATGGGAGGGCTTTGAAAGGTGAAGTGCAAGGCAGTGCAGCAGCTTCTCTCACATCTTGGTGTGTCCTGGGACAGTGCATGTGTTAGAGTAGGGCCCCAGGTGCTCTTGTCATGGTGCTCTGACTTGAGAGAGGGGAGAATATTTATTCTTAATGCATAGAGATGAAACTTCACTCTGCAAAATGGCCAAAGCAATCAGTGAGTGATGAAGTATCTGCTAAAAAGAAACCTGGCATTTAATTAACTTTTCAAAGTGCTGGTTCAGCAACCTCCATGTTTTACATTTTGAATATTGAACAAGCATCCCTAATCGGAACTGAATTACTTCTGGGCTTGCTGGGGTGGAGAGCAAGGGAGCTGCCATTTGCCAGTGCCTCCCCCCCACATTATTATTATGAACTTCTGTTAACTCAGCCGGATCAACCCTGATTTACTGCAGCGACAGCATGTCTGACCTGAACTTGGCCTGCTCAGATAGAGCTCCTAACCCTCAGAGGCGACCACATAATCTTTAAGCACAACCAAGGGCTAGAAGAACCTGTTGATCTCTCAGGGGAAGGTAGACAAATTACACTTTCTTTATTGCTCCTTAATGTGCCAACCTCTGCACCCAGGTAAGGCAAGCTTTGCCCACAGCTGATGTCAGAGAGTATGGAAAAAGTATCTGAGAAACTGAAAAAAATAGGGACTCTGTTCCTTGCTGTATCTGGACCTGTTTGTCTTTTGGGACTCAGATGATTCTGCTTTGTCTTGATGCACTCAAGGACTTTTTGATGCCTTGGTTTAGTGGTCAGTAAGAACTCTTTACAGGTGTGATGTGTGATATTAGACCTGGTTGCAGGAAATGTTTTATACATTAAGAGTGATACAGAGAAATATATGTTTTTTAATGTATCTTTCTAGACTTTTCTAAGCACAAGCTTTTCCTTGTCTTGCAGGTCAGGAAAAAAGCATGCAGAAGAAGTAGAAGAGTAAGTTCCCATTGTTGCTGAGACTTCTTTCACAACTTCTACATCTGATTTCATAGAGAAAGGGGATGCAACTCTCTTAGCTCCTGTACATCAAGATCTGGAATCTGGGGTGGATGCAGAGCCTGGCATAAATTCATGCACTGGTCATGGGTCAGGACTGGTTGCTCTGTAGTTCCCTGGATACAGAGTTTATGGTGGCTGTGTCATTCCCGTGTGAGAGAAAGAAGGGAACATGTCTGCTTTCCCAGCAGACTCATGCCAGGCTCTGCTGTCTAAGCCACGTGTAATAACCTAAGTATTTGCCGCAGATATGAGGCATTGTAGACTTGTGGGGAAGAAGAAGATGGAAGAAGATGCTTCTTTGGGCTTTCATTTGAAATTCTTTTCACCTTGTGTTTTGTTGCAGTCATCGTCTCAGGCAGCAGAGCCAGGAGGTATCGAGTGAGGGAGGAGGTATGTTTTCACCTACTTGGTACCAGAATTGCCTTTATACCTGTCTGGGGGTTATCCAGTAAAGTGAGCAGAGGCAGCTATCTGGTAAGAAATGGCTAGAGAATGAATCAGCTTGAGGAGAGAAACAAATGTGGCTGCTGTTTAAGTCTCACAGCTGCTGAATGGAGGAGAGAGAGCAAAGAAGATTGAGAGAACGATGATGAAATGAACCTACAGTCTAAGTCTGTCTCTTCATTGACACAGAATAATAAATGCCTTGAGGAAGAAAGAAAGTGTCATGGGGACACTTCTCTGTGATTACCTCCATAGGGATAATAGTGTACTGGGAAAGAAGAAAGCTAAAAGTCTGATAGAAAGGTAAAAGCAGGGATAGAAATCACTGCTGTCCCTTAGTTTAGGTGATAGCAGGCTCTGCTTAAAGCTCTTCTTGTGTTTTGTGATAAAAGCGTTATCTTGTGCCTATCAGGACAAGTGCTTGCACAGTTTTCTTAAGGCATCTGTCATTAGAGAACTCGTTATTTAAGAAAAACACTTGCACTAATGCAAGATCTTAGATCATAAGCTGAACTTACTCTGGTGGGTTATCGTACTGGACTCCTAACTTACCGCTGCTAGTTTTCCACACGGTTTATATTACCTACGCTTACAGGACTGATTGAAGCAAGAGAAAGCCCAGGAAAAATCTGTAGTAGGAAGTCCTAGGCAAACAGTGGAAGGCCATGGATGTAGAAATTCATTGAAGTCTCTAGGAGCTACCTCAATTTTCAAGGGCTAGGAATTTTATACAGTGTATAAAAAGTTGCATCTGTAAAATGTTGCCAAGCATTAAGAAAATTACTGGAAGTCACAAAGGATGAGACATCAATATGTTTAATGAGACTAATTAGAAGACTTATTTGGGTCTTCCAGACAGATTAAGCACAGCAGCATATGACTGCCTGAAGTGGCACCTTTATAGCACTGGCATCTTCAGAATAGATTTAATTTCCCCCGTGGGATGTTTCTTGGGCTTCTTAAATTTCATGATATATCACTGAGGCTGATAGTCTGTTCTGAATAGCTATTTGTCTGTTTGCGTGTGTGCTGTCCTTCTTGTTGAACCTTGGTCTTGTATTCAGAGTATAATAACTTTCTTTGCTAACCAGGTATAAAAACTTGCCAGATGTTTGCAGCATATGACTTTTAGTGCTTGGGTTATAAATACAGAATATGTTGGGCTATAAATACAGAATAGAATTGATACAGAACATGGTATGAAGACATGATAGGTTGTAATACGCTTCCCTTATTTACTTGTACCTAATTTGTGGCTTGTAGTTAGTTTTGGCTTGTTTGCTAATCAGAATTCAACTTTGGACTATATGCATGTGTTAGAAGAAGGATCCTGCAAATGTTACTGGGAGATCCCACCCAGGCAGTTGCTCGTATAATCAGATATACTGGTTTGTAGATCTAATTCTGATATGGAAAATCTCTGAATGATCAATACATTGCATGCTAGTGGTCCTAGTGGTACAGGGAAATTAAACAGACTGATTCTGGGAGAGCAGTTCTCTGTGTGGACTCAGCAATTGCAGTGAGGACAGGTAACTCCAGAACCTGATTAAAAATGCTTCTGCAATTAAGCAGAGGGGTACATAAGAGCTGGCCAGTGCAGAAGGCATGCTGTGGTTGTGCCTTAAATTGAGTCATATTGGCCTCCCCTGCGCACAGTGAAGGGCTTGTGTCCTTAACTGTAGCAGTAAAGCCCAGATTCTAACCACCCTTAAATCAAGACATTGGTGTATGGATCCCCAAGGATGGGTCATGGTTATTTTTTGCTGCATAATGTGTTAGCTTGTACAACTTAATATGAACAGGCGCGGTTGCCTACTGATTGCTGCTGTCAACCAGTACATTTGTATTACCTTCCTTTGCCCTATTAGAAAGCTTAGCTGTACCATTCCATTAACATTGCTTGTCCGCTGTCCAACCTTTTTATTAAAAGAATGAAAGACAAAACAGTCTGCCCTTAAAAAGATAGCTTATGTATCTGAAGTGTGCTCAGCTGTAATCGTTTGTATGGCACTAAAGCTCAGAGGCTTAGAATTTGGAGTCTGTTGGAGGAAGCACTGAAAAATGACAAGCCCTGGAGAGAATCCATGGTTTGGCATGTGGAGAATGTGGGAGTGTGGGAGAGAAGGACAGTGGTTCTCAGAGTGTGGGAAGGTTGTGTGAAGACTGAGGTAACCTGGGATGTTGCAGGGAGATGGACCACACAGGACATCATATGTGGAACTATATGCATTTTCAGCCACTCCTTACAGTTGCACAGGGAAACCCAGGTGCAAGTCATTCACACTTTGCAAGATAAGCCACTGAAATATTAGTAGTGAAGTGTCTTGGCTCAAGCTTTGCTCAGAATTCATTTTCTTTAACCTGTATTTCTTCTTCATTGAGGCTACTCCAGGACAAGAGAGCCATTTTGAAAAGGAGCCAGTGCTGAGTTATAGGGATCAAAGAAATGTGTTTCACTAAAAGCACCATCTGCTCCTTTAAAACTGCAAGCTGGAAAGACTGATATGAAAAAGTACAGCATCTCTCCAGCAGCAGTTCTGGTGCATTGTCTGATGGATTCTGGGGTTTCCTACAGTGCCTTCCTTCTCTGAGCTCAGTGCCCACCCTCCTGAGCAGTCACTGGTACACGTTAGAACATAGTCACAGCAAGTGGATAACTGATGTTCCTTTGTGAGGTTGTTGTGTGTCCAACCGAACTGTGGTGCAGCCCAGCTCCTCTGTACCATGGAAAACTCGCTTTAACAGGATTTAATGCATCACATCTTAAGGAATAATAAACTTTCACAGGCCTCAAAAGAATGTTTAATTCCTAGAGGACAGGCCTAGTTGAGTCACTTTCAGCCAGGGGCAATTGGGGGCTTAATGCCATGTATGTAGCAATCTGGGCAATCTAAGAGAGAGGAGTTTAAGGGTAATTGCTCAATTTTCTGTCCATGTCAACAGGGAAAACGGGCAGCTGAGTCTGAGTGCTGTAGAGCCAGGAGGCTGCAGGTGGGAGACAATCAGGAGAATTTAACAAGTGCTTTCTGTAACAGCCATGAGCAGTTTCTCCCCACTACAGACTATTCTTTGTCATAAAGTGGGAGGAGGACAGGACAACTGAGTATATGTGAAAGGGCTTTCTCCTCCCTTTGCTCCTTTCTCCAGCAGGATTGTACAGTCTCTGCTTCTGCTTTGTTTGGGTTTGTTTTACTTAGCTTGTGCGTGACTTTACTCAGCTTGTGTGTCTCATTCTGACATGCAGCTACACTCTTCTATCAGCAGACAACTTTGTTGTATAAAAGTTTCCTCTATGTTCTGTTCTTGTCCACCTGTTCTGCTCTGCTAGGTTCCACACCCTGGATGCCTGTCTCCTCACTGCATGGTCCTTGGGCTTTTCCTCTTAGCACTGGAGCAGGGGTCTGTTAACTGATATTATCATCTGTTCTCCCTGCTCTCCTTCTTTTACAGACTGTTCTCCCATCTTCAGAAATCTTTTGCCCCTTTCTCTCTTACTCTTGCATAGTTCCTAGAACAGGGCTTTTGGTGGAGAATTGGGCTGTGACACATGTGATACTCTGTCTATGGGAACAACAGCTTATTTTAAAGCAGATAGTGTGGGTGAATGAGAGAGCTGATTGAAATGAAAGCCTGCCTGTGCTCACAGACAACCCGGACGTGACCTGCAGGTGAGGAAAGCTGCCAAGAGACAGTCACTGGATCTGTGCCCTCAAGGCAAAATCCCTTCCTGCCTGCTGGGAAGCCTCCTCGAGGAAGCAGAGCTGATGATGAGACCTCTCTGTACAATGTCAAATCTTTAGAAGGACTTCTTACCCTTCTGGCATGTGGCAGCAGCTCCTTTGCATTTGAGCAGGATAGGAGTCCAGGCTCTGAGCGTAACAGGAGCAGTAGAAAATGTGTTAGTGCTCCATTGAATATTAATCTTACTTGCTTGGGGGAAAAAAAAAAACCAAAAAACAAACAAACAAACAAAAAAACAACAAGAAATGGAGAAAGTGGGCATGTGCCCTGGTCCCTGCATCGTCCTGGGAGCGATGTCTATCAGGTGGAAGGGTAGCACAGGATATGGCCATAAAATACCAAACACCTTACAAGCTGCATGCAAATATGCAGCAGTGCTGAAATTACTCTGAATCGAGCTGAGAGTAAGAGCACAAGGTGATTGCTGCCTGCGTTATTCTTGATGAAGTTTGCGAGTTGCTTCCTGGTGAGCTGCTGTTCTGACAGAACACACCAAGTGCTGGTGGTTTCCGGGGGCTGTGGCTGCAAGGAGTGTATGACAAAGAAAGCTTTATCAGCCAAGCACGAGCCAGAAGGGTGAGAGCTGGTAGATGGGAAGCTGGACATAAGCCAGCGATGTGCCCTTGCAGCCCAGAAAGAACTGTCTCCTGGGCTGCATCAAAAGAAACTTGGCCAGGTTGAGGGAGGTGATCCTGCTCATCTACTCTGCACTGGTGAGGCCTTACCTGGTGTACTGCATTCAGATGTGGAGTCCTCAGTACAGGACAGATATGGACCTGTTGGAGCACGTCCAGAAAAGGGCTGCAAAAATGGCACAAGGGATAGAACACCTTTCCTGTGAGGATGAGCTGAAAGAACTGGGACTGTTCAGCATGGAGAAGAGAAGGCTCCAGAGAGACCTGAGAGCAGCCTTTCAATATCTAAAGGGAAGCTACAGGAAAGATGGGGACAGACTCTTTGGCAGAGTCCGTGGTGATAGAATAAGGGGAAATGGTTTCAAGCTTAAAGAGGGTAGATTTAAGTTAGATGTAAGGAAAAAGTCTTACACAGTGAGGGTGGTGAGGCACTGGAACAGGTTGCCTAGAGCAGAGGTAAGATGAGAGGAGGTTTCTGGAGACTCTCAAGGCGAGGCTGGATCAGGCCCTGGACAACCCGATTTAGCTGAGGTGTCCCTCTTCCTTGCAGGACAGTTAATCTAGATGTCCTTTAAAGGTGCCTTGCAACTCTAAGGATTCTCCGATTCTGTGAATCTGCAGGAACTGCTGTGGAGTCAGTCCTTCAGAGGCTTGAGAGCCAGCAGGTTTGGGCAGAGCTATACGGGCTAAAAGCATTGAGCATGAGTTGCATTGGATACAGAGTGAAAAACATGGTGGTTGGGAGCTTGTATGAGGGACTGAAGAGAGGGGCCTAAGGCAGAGTGACAATGACTGCTGTGTTTCTAGGATTCTGTGCTATGACTTTGTGTGTGGTTCTGTCAATGCACCTCTCTCCTTCACTTGCTGCTCCCTACTGCACTGCCCTAAGTCTTTGCACAAGGTCAGTGAAGGGCAAACTCAGACCAACGTCATGGTTTCTCCTGTGCTGCTGGTCCAGGCCAGCTTGAACTCCTACAATGACTGCTGACATTGCAATCTGGAGGTTCTGCTGTTTGAGGAAGCCTTTTTTGGCAGCCGTGGTGGATGGGGGAAACAGAGAGTATGTCCCAGGGGATATGGCTGAAGTCCTGTTTGGAGTGACTAACCACTTGTCACAGGGCAGTGGACAATTTAATTGGAAGGGAGTGAGCACGGCTTGTTTGGGGCTGAAAATAAAGGAGTGGGTAAGCATCTTCTATCACTGTATTCTGCAGTATGGTGGATACATAGTCATGTTGGTCCTGTGATTGCTGAGTCCATAAGTGTAGTTGACGGACTAGGTTTACCTAAAATACCCTTTAAGAAAAAGCTCTTGAAAGATGATTACAGAATTGAGACACCATCATTTAAAACTGCCTGAGGCAAGCTCCTTTGAAAATTGCAGCAGTGGAGGGACAGAGAGAGAACCACATAGCCCTTGATTGTAGTGTCGTTCCCTCAGGACCCGTCCCCCCTCCCCCTCGGTTTCTCATCTGATATGAGAGAGAGCAGCGGTAAGATTCCTCATCTGTCTTATGAAAATCCGATTCTGAGTGGCTCTGATCAAACCCGGGTAGCTGTCAGCAGCGGTGGCCTTGTGTGGAGGGAGGGAGGCTTCTGAGGAGTTGCTGGATGTGGAAATGTCATGGGTGCTGCCGATCAAAGAGGCATTTTTTAATAAATATATATAAAAAAATAAAAAAACCTAAGGATTTAGCATAAAAGAAATGTAGTTTGTCTTGTTTTTCCAGCGTAACATGAAGAGGATGAAATAGAATCAGATACGCCTGCTCCCAAACATAGATCCACGGGAGCGTTTGAGAAGCTGCTTTCTCTGCTACACTAACACTCTAGCACAAAATCACTCATCTCCAGTGTTATTGAGGACAGTTTTGTATTTCTGAGTTCACCAAACCCTCCCAGAGAACCTCATGCCTTCTCATCTGCTGCCCTGCCACCTCCTGAGTATGTTTCAGCAGGGGAATACTGCAAAGGAGCAAAGAGCAACCTATGTGAAGAAAAAAACAGGTGTTAGTAGAAAGGAGGGCAGGTGCAGTGCTCTGCCAGGGACTGTGGGTAAATGCTAGGAGGTGTCTGGCCACTGTAGATGCCTCAGGAATATGTTGGACTCCAGGTCCTGATCTTGGCCTCCTGTCTCTCCTGTCCTCTGCTGGTGAAGAACCTATATGTTAAGAGATTCCTTGTCTTTAAAGCCTTTAGTATCTGGTCTTGCACAGTATAAGCCATAGATTGCCACCTGTTGAAGCCCTGCACAGAGCTCAAGAGACTCATATGACGTGGCTTTTTGGTGCCCTGGTTGCACTGCAGCAGATTATCTCTCCTCATGCTTCCCAGGGATCAAAACTGAGGCTTTGTGACAACAGCATCCTTGAAAGATAGCAAATATGGCTGATATGTGTCCAGAAAGCTGTCGTCTGAGATGCTATCCAAGGTAGTAGGGTGTCTCAGTGAACCACCCAACCTTCCAGCTAGTCCTCCATCTAGCTAGCAGTATCATCAGAGCTTGGCAGCTGAAGAAAAAACGATTTTGTTTGATGTATCTGTAAAGCAAGGCAGGAGGGTCATTGCTGAATCTGCTGCGTGACCCATCCTGTCTAGGTCCTGTGAATCCTCTCAGACCAAAGAGTGACTTTTCCCTTCAGCTGCCTATGTCACGCCATTACGCTTCTCAGAGGGGTGTTTTGGGACATGAGAATCTCAGATTATCTTCTGCTTGTCTCAGCTTTTAAGACTGCCCCAGCAGCTGTAGTACCACCTGCTTTTCACCCTACTGTTTTCATCTCCCTGCTGGCTGAAAGGTACACTGCTCAGTATCAGCCTCTTCCTAGGGCAATTTCAGTAAGGGAAAGGTATCCCTATGAAATTAATGTCTCAACATCCAAAGAAGTATTCTTTATCCTCTCCATTTGCCTGCTGCTCTCCTGAGAAAGCTTCCAAAAGCCTTCAAGCTTGTTTGTGTGTTCAGCAGAGGCTGAATGTGTCCCTTATTCCTTATGGTTTTTTGAAGATTTTTTTTTGCCTGTTGCTTTCCACTTTTTTCTTTTCTTTTTTTAATTCTCCATTTTTCCACTTAGAGGGAAAAATTATTTATTGCATTGAGATGCGCTAATTAAAGCCATTTTCTGGTATTTGGTTACTGAAGTGTTTGATGTCTCTCTGACAAGACCATGAAATGCACAGTGTGTCTACAGGGACAGAATTTGCTGAACACGGTGCTTTGTAAATGAGGGGACACAGTGTCGCAGCAGCTCATGAATATGAAACGCCCATGATGCTACCTCAGTGGACTTGAGAACACAGATGAATCCTGTCATGTGCTAAATGAGACCAATTTCTTTCACTTAACTTCATCTTCAATCAGACCTTCTTCCATTTGCCTGTTTAAAATTCCCCAAACGTGATGCAGAAGGTAACAGCATTCAGTAAAACAAAGTTTTGCAGCAGCAGAGATATTGTAATTATCTCATTTTTACATTTTATGAGCAAGCAACTTAAACTAAAGTTAGTTTCATTCTTATGCCTGCTTAGTGGCAGGGGACTGCCAGTTCCAGCAGCCACTGCCCTTTTTGTTCTCTGGATATGGCAGTGGATGGGAAGAGAAGACAGCTCCATCCCCACTGCAGAAGTGCCCATCCTGAGCTGGCACTGGAAATACGCACCCAGCCGGTGGAATTTAATCAGATGAAGCAAGATGGAGATGTTCTTTTGGGTGTTTGGATCTTGGGTGTGAGGCTTAGGTGACTTAAAGCAGCCCGGTGAGACTTGGCAGCCACCGTACTGAACAACTGTAGGCTGGACTTGGGATGTGGTTTCTAGGAACAGCTCTGATTTATTGCCTGACCTTGAACAAATTCTGTCTGTCTCTAACAAAGCATTGAGTTCTGTGGGGCTAGGACCAGATCTCACTGTGATGAGAGCCTGCAGGTGTTGCAACTAAACCAAAAATAAGCTCCTAGGAGGGGAAGTGTAACTTGACAACTTGCAGGTGTAGCTGGGCAGTAGTTAGTAGGCATGCCTCCATCTCCTGCTTGTGGCTGTCTGTGGTTGTCATCAGTAACCTCTTTGCTAATGGGCAGAAGAGGTGATGTTCACTGCACATTCCTTGTCATGAGCACAGAACCCTGCTTTGTGTGTCACTTTAAAAACTGCAATTCCTTGTTTATTGTTTGGCTACCCAGATGTAGCCTTTCCCCTTTGTTTCTTCGTTCTACTGCTCGCACGCTTCTGCCTCATGTTGGCAGCATCTTGTCATAATTTAGCTATGGAACTCTAATAGTTTAAGACCTCGTTTGATCTAGCTATTGTAATAAAAATACTGCTCTTAATTATGCTTTGGACTTGGATGTTCTAAGGCATTCAGTTTGATGGAACATATTACAACTCTCCTGTTAGCCAACACTTGTACTGGTGTCTCCTATCCTAACCTATGTGTGGATGCACTCATTTTGATTTCATTCTTTGATAGTTTGCACCTGCTTGCTATTATATGAGGGATGGAGGGGAATCTGCAGTGGTGTAATCCAGCATTTGATGCTCACTCAGTATTTCATATCTCTATCATGAGCAGTTTTGAAACTAGTGTCTTGTTTATAGGCTGAAAAATTAATGAGAAAGGCTTTGTTTTGATTTTGTTCCCAGTCATTTTGAGCAATAAAGGGAAGTCTCACCCGATCCTCTTTACTGTCACTGTAGGCACTGAGCTTTATGTTATCTCCTCTTACCATGGGCATACCATGTCTTCTGCTGGTGACGAAGTACCTGGCACATGTGTCCACCTCTTCTACTCTCTCTTCAGCTAAAATGAAATTGAGATACTCTCTCAGGGGGACTTGACTGCTGCTTTTAGGAGCGTTCATTCTGGCAGTTTTATCTGTCGTATGAAATGGAAATTTGGAGTTCTGTCTGGGGAAGATGACTTGCAGGAGGCTGCATAGACAGCAGTAGAGGTTTGTAAGGTAGTCTTGTTGGAAAAGCCTAAAACCATTTCTGTATGAGTGCTGCACTATGAGACTGGGAGAACATGGACCTGTGAACATTTCTGTATGTATTAATGTTATATCAGAGTCATCTTACTGCGGCTAATGGCAGTATTAAAAGTAAAGCATATGCCTGTATTCTTGCAGCACTGCAGCTCATGTGGTTCCGTTCCCTACAGTAGGCATAGTGCCATGACTTAGCTGTGTTGTTAGAGCCTGTTGAAAAAGGAAGATGTACATGCTAAGAAGAGCAAATAGTGGGCAGGAGCCTGGGCAAGTGGAAGGTTGGCTACTCAGTGATGAAGGTGAGAAAGGAGACACTTTGTGAACTGTAAGAAGAGAGGAAGGAGAGGGATTGTGGAGAGATAGCACTGTGGATATTGGCAGAGGGTAAGGAGAAGTTATGAGTAAAACAAGGACCCAAATATTTCAGGCCTGATTTGCCATTGATAGCAACTGGCCTGGGGAGCTTTTTTTTTTTTTTAATACCTTGCAACATTTTTGTTCTGTTTCCTGAGTCTCTAACAGTCCTAAGGAGCATTGCGTGTACCTAGAAATGGACAAAATCATTGGCACTTTTCAATGAGAACATTCATGCAGTTCTCTTTGCTGGAGGGGCTGGCAGGAGCCCCCAGAGCATTTCCACGAGTTCTGTCTGAAATATTTTCAAAGTGCCTATAAAAATATTGGAGCCTTTAATTTCTTTTCGAAGGAATTTCTATGCGATTGCTTTCATGATGGTAATACAGAGTAGAGGAAGCGCTCGGGAAGGTGTTCAGGAATCTCTCCATGGAATACAATGGCAATGAGATAAAATCAGCACTGGCAAATCCAGAACTCTTTGGAAACCTGCATAAAAGGAAGATGCAGCTCAGAGCACTAAGTTTATGGTTTTCTCTAGTGCAAAAAGAAATAAACAGAAGTAAAAGTCTGGCAGGGTATGTCTGTGTGGTGCTTTGTTCCTCCTGTTGTACAGCCTCCGCAGTCTGTATCCTCCTTGGTCTTTGTTATGTACAGGGACTTTCTCCCACATTGTCACTGAGCAATTCTCTCCACAGGTCAGTCTCTGTCCACAGAGATGCTGTTAGCCTGTGACTGCATTTTATTACGAGCTTTACCTTGAGCTGGGAGCCCCTGCATAGAAGAGCCAGTGGGACAGCAGGTTCTCCTGGCTCTTGTCCCTAAACGCAGAGGGGGGACAGATATATCCCAAAGGCATGGTAACACATTGGCGAGGCGTTTCTTGCCCTCTAAGAGACGTCCTGGGGGCCTGTTGCTGCAGTTTTCCTTTAAATGTCTTTGAGAAGTTTGCCTTAGTCAGAGAGCTGCTTTGCAGGCACCTGTTCCTCAGGCAGCTGGGGAGCTCGAAGGCACAGCTCTGCTGAGATCATCCAAGCTGTCACCTCCGCTTGCCTTGGCCTGGCTCTCTCTGCAGCCGCTGTCCCGCTCAGCCCTCCGCCAGGCAGCCAATTAGTGAGAAATCCCACTGTGTGGCCAGTGCCGAACGACCGCCTCACTGAGGCCTGTGCTGACCTGTGCCCTCCCGCAGCTGGGCCAGGGCTGCTCTTGCCCCAGCAGCCAGTGAGCCCCAGGGATGCTGAGGGGATGCTGGGCAGAGAGGGCAGCTGAGAGCTTGCGGAGCTCTGACAGGCGGCCGGACAAGGGGCTCTTCAGCAAGACCCTGCCCGGAGCCTTGGCCACCACAGGTGGGGATGTCTCTTCAGCTCCTGAATATTCATCTCAGCCTGGGCTGCAAAGCTGGGCAAAGTCAGGCCCAGCTGCCTGCTGTGCTGTTGGCAGAGGCAGGAGCAGCCTGCCTGCTCCAGCACTAGAGGGCCAGCTCTGATCCCACCTTGTGCCTGTGAAACTTCTTCCCAGAGCCAGCCGCAGGCTTCTCCGCCATCTGAGGGCACAGCATCTCTCAGGTTCTAGCAGGATGCAGTGCACAGCCAGTTTTTCCTGCTCACCTCCGTTTTCTTTTTTTTTTTCCCTCTAAGTACCCTTTTTAGGTGGAATAACCATAATCAACATGCTGGGAATATCTAGTGACACCTATCAGCCATTCCAGGTTCACTCTGGAAGACACAAAAAGATTTATGACATTACAGCTTGGTGCATCCTCCCTAGTCTTAGTGTCAGATGGACCACCAGCACTTCCTCCTTCAGCCACTCGGAAGGTTACAGCCTCTGCCCAGTCTGCAGGGAGCCAGCAGCTCCTTCAGCATGCAAATTCTTTCACAAGGCTTCTGCCACTTTATGCTCCACACCTCATTTCTAGCAGATTCTATGTGGCTGAGCTGAGCTGAGTAATTGACAACGTATCTCATAGGAAGCAAATTCTTACCAGTCTTCAGATGATGGCCAGATTCTTTCAGCTAAAAGGTTGTCTTCAAACACTGTTTTCTCTTATTGCAGATATTCCTGTGATCCCTGACTTAGAGGAAGTCCAGGAGGAAGATCTGGCCATGCAGGTGGCAGCCCCACCCAGGTAAGAGAGCTCTTGAGGCTCACATTGGCTGTGTGAAATGTGTGGTGAAATTAAACTCCATCTTATCTCATGTCCTGTGGATGTCAGTGGCAGTTTCATTCAGCAGGATTTGATGCTCTGCATTGTGACAGTGGGGCTCCAGGCTGAACAGTGCAAACTTGTTTCCTATTGCACAGAGGTAGCAATTAATGCATTTTCTCTCTGTATACACAAAAACTACATTAGAGCAACGCTTTTGATGTTGCAAAATCAAACTCTGAAAAGTGAGGTGTTGCTTGATGTAAGGTTGCCTGTGTGACACATGCCTCCGATACACATGTATTATCACACACACTTTGACTGCACTCTGCTTTGCCCTCCACAGGATATCCTTTTCACTCAAGGGCTTAGTTAATTTGCAAAGCACAATATGGTCTGTAGGTGTACCACAGTAGTCTTGGGATTAGCTCATGGGAGAGTAGTACGTTTTAAAAATTGAAAGTTAAGTTTTGAAGTTAATTTTCTTGTTACTTCTGAGTCTTCTCTCCTGTTGGATCTATTTTGAAGATCACAGAGTAAGATTTCTGTTCACCTTTGGATGACCATAGATGCCTCTCTTGCAAGTATGGAATAGGTGTCGTAACTAAATAGCTGTTAATAAAAATAAATGACATGTCATAGCAGTAAATGAAAAAAGATTTTGTCTCTCACCAGGGTTTGTTTTTTTGCTTTCTCTCTCTTATATAATCCCATCTGTTCTTCCTGTATCAATAGTCACTCTGCAATAGAAGATAAATAATTTTCATGGGCATACATAGAAGATAAATTAATACGAATCTTCCCTATAGTACTACGTAACATGCAAAAGAAAGTCTCGCAGGACAGTATATTGCTTCCTACCCCTGCTCATCTTTGGAGTCTGCATTTTAAGAAATTGCATTTGATAGCTGAAATTTAGCTGAGAGATGGAAATCACAAAGTCTTCACTGTTCTATAGTTTGCACTGCGGGACTCTTAGAGTGTGCTTTACTTAGCAGATAGGAGTGGCATTTTGGCTGTTACATGCTGGATGTATCTGTATCTGGGCTGTTTGAATGTTCATTGCCTTCCTGTTTTCTTTCTGGCCCTTGCATGTGGCTTATGAATCTTCTCTCTGGCATGCCAGCTTCTCTGAAGGAGTCCCTGTTTGCTCCATATCTTATTTTAACACATGTGATCAGTCTGGCTCTCAGATGTCAGTGCCTTTTAATTTGCTGAATGAGATGTTCTGTTCTTGGACAACCATCTCGATATCCTCATCACCCAGTGTAGATACTTGAGGTGGGTGTCCCCACGCTACTGTTCAAGCCACTGTTCGTCTCATCTGATGTGCTTCCACACTCATCAGGGGTGTATTTTGCACCTTTCTGTTTGCAGTGTGCAGGTGAACCGAGTGTTGACCTACCATGACTTGGACAAAGATCTTATGAAGTATGCTGCCTTTCAGACTCTGGTAGGTGGAAGTTGGTGTGGAGTGACCGGTGTAAGTCCACTTCCTTCCAGTTTTCCATTTTCCTCTGTGATACTTAGCTGCATAAAATACATTGCCCTGTCATCCAAGCACCTTCCAGTCTGCCTGCAAGTGTTTTCCTCTCTGCAGAGCGCTTTTCAGGCTTGTGAGTGTCTGTAAATGTTGTACGTATAGTGCCTCTTGTTATATGAGGAGGTACCTGCTGCTGTCCTAAAGAAGGTGCGTGTCATGTATGGGACAAAATGTTATATCTGTATCTCTAGCATCATCCTCTCTGGTGAAATGATGGTGTCTGCTTTCTCTGTGTCTGTAAGACTGTGATTGTGTGTATTCTTAGGATGGAGAGGTTGACCTGAAGCTTCTCACCAAAGTCTTGGCTCCAGAACATGAACTACGGGAGGTGAGTTTTTCTGGAAACGCCAGTGAATTAAAAGCTTCTTATGTCTCAGACTGTACTTAGAAACTAAGCTTTTGTTGGGATGGAAGAAAGAGACTTGAGAAGGAGCCTATGAAGAGGAGCTTGTTTTCAAGCTGATGGAGGTCTGAATTCCCCAGCAGATTATTTTAAAAGTTTGTAGGTATTTCTGTGTGTGAGATCATGGCATTGCTGTGACTGGCTTCCTTCAGTTTGAAAGAGCTAGTGAAGGGCCTAGTACTGTCACAGATCTCTGCAGAAACCACTGCAGTGTGTAGTCTTTTGGTAACCACCACGGGCTCCAGATGGTTCTGCACTGTGCTACAAAAAAAGCATTTACGGTTAGGGCAGGGGGCTGTTTTAAAGCAAGGCAGAAGAACCTCAGTACAAATGTATAAGCAGTACCTCAGGACTTGAAACAAAGGATTTCTACAGCCTAGAATTGCAGGTGCTTCAGTAGAAGGGTGGCAGATTTTTATGTCTCCTTATGCTCTTCTTGAGGGTACCTAAGATTAACAGTGTGGGCTTTACTGAATTTGGGAACATGATTAAATTCTGCCAATCTTTAAATTGTAACACGGATTCACATTCCATTCTCTCTAGGTTTCCTATCCTAGTCTACGAAATACACACCTTCCTCTCTGGTAGGGTCATCATTCAGAGACCTTTGGGAGTTATCAGTTAAATTTTCAGCATGTTTGTCTTTTTCCTCTTGATAGGACGATGTCTGCTGGGATTGGGACCATCTCTTCACAGAGGTATCCTCTGAACTAGTAACTGAGTGGGACGTGGGACAGTCTGAGAGAGAGGATCACCTCAGTGTCCCCTAGAGCACTGATACACCAGATATCTCCTCGCATACACATTCCTTGTAAATAATTTAGCACTTTAATTTTCTATTCGCTTGTTTGTATTTGAGAATATATTTCAGACATGGAAATAAATAGAGCTTGCTCTGTAGGAAAACTGGCTCAGGAGAAGTTTTGGATGTTTTATAGTAAGACTCTTCATTCTCAGAAGAGATTAAGAATTACAATAAATTACTTACTTGTGAACAGTCACTGTCACCTTACTGCAGCACCTTTACAGATAACTGCAATGGGCAGTCTTTCTTCAATCAAATTGTAGCCTCTCTGGGAGACTGTCTTACACAGTCAAACAATGGAGTGTGGTTTTCAGTGATGGCTATGAGAGAAGATAGGTTGGTACCGTTTGTTTGCCTAGGACGTCTAAGTTATCATCTTCCCACAACATATGCCACAAGTTGTCATGATGTCTGTTTTATATCTCATCTACCAGCTTCTGTCATCCCTTGCTGGTTCAACATTTGCCCTGGGTCCTTACCTCTGTATTGACTCAGAGGAAGAATATCGCCTACTAAACTGCCAGTACTGCTTCTTACAGGACCTATTCTTTGTTTTCCCTGGAGGGATCCCAGTCAAGGGCTGACCAAGCCTAACGCTGCTTAGCTTCTGCAGTCAGATGAGATCACATATTGAATGGAGTTAGCTCCAGGCAGTAGGTAGTTTGCAAAGAAAATACTGCTCATTCCACACATGAAAAAAAGAAGCCTGCTGCTCTGAAACAAGCTAACTCCCTGGTGTGTTTCCTTGGAAGCAAGTAACCTGTTCTCATTGTCACCTAAAAAAAATCTGTTTAGCTGTTAATGCCCTAGCCCCATAGAGCTGTGGTCATTATTTGCAGGAAACAATAGTATGACTTCTAAGCCAGTATCCTTCAAAGCCTTGTCCCACTGGAGAACCTTGCTATATACTTCTGAGGTGCAGTGCAGGTGCTGTGCGGAAGGCTTGTTACTGCTTTTCTTAGCTTGTTCCATAGGTCTCACGGAGCACTGCATTCTTTCTTCTGTACTGGCAGAAGTCCAGGAGAAACAACTCAGTGTGAGCTCAGTACTCTGCAAAATTTCTGATCAGAGTTGATAGCCAAAAAAAGCCTACCAGCAAGAGAGAAGAAGCTGTCTGCGAGATGCTATGTTAGTAAAATCAAGGAATCTCCCCTGTAACTGGAAAAGTAGATGAGATGGAAGCCTTGGGGCTAGCGTGTGGAGCATACCCCCCGAGGTCTTTTTCTGAGCAGTGAAACCTGTTTTGGTGTGAACAGAAACTTTCCAGCTTAGAGCAATGTCTGTTTTTCTCTGACATCTGTGGCGCTTGGCCAAAGAGAATTTGGGATTCTTCCTATAGTCCAACAAAGAGAAAACAAATTCAGCAAACTAAAGTAGCTTGGTATATCAGACAATCTCAAAAAGGCTGTGTGGGGAAAAGAATGGTAGAGTGGGAGAAGTTGGTTAGGCTTCAGGTTAGATTTGCATGGTGATCTTTGCACATTCCAAAGATCACAGAGAAAGCAGAGGCTCTCTTCTCTCAAATACAGTCTGTAGTTAGTTTAGTGTGAGTTCTCTCTGTTCTGTGTAAGCTGAGGCTGCTCTAAGCTGCTTGCCTGGTATCATGGTATTCAGTGCATGTCAGCCAGTTATCAGTGACCATAAAAGATGCCCAGCCTTGAGGCACAGCAGTGGATGAGCTATGAATCCAACTTCTCTGGTTGTCCAGCCTGAGGTTTGATCTGTGACTTGTGACGTATCATATGTTGAAGTTTATTTAGAAACTTAGTGAGGTGGCATTACTGACAATTGAAGCATTAAGAGAGGAAAGCCAGGCAGTACTTAGGATTGCGGCCTGCAGAATGTGGGCGGTTGAGGCTGTGCTCAGCCCATTGCTCGTCTTGAGCTGCATGCCATGCCAACAATTCTGCCTCTATCCAGGAGGGCAGAGCGCTGCCTGCCTCTGAGGACTTCACTGATCTCCCTGGAGACGCTTGAAACAGAAGTGGGAGGGATACTGGATGCTCAGAGATCTTCCTGGGGATGGTGATAGGTAGGAGTGTGAAGGGCCTGGGGACGCCATTTTAGACAGGTGTGGGGAGGAGAGCACTTGATGTCACAGCGGGGTTTGTGGGAGGGCCAAGAGGAATGAAGAAGGTGAATGATTTGGAAACAGTATGTGTAATGTTTGGAGGAATTGAGGACAGAGCAGGTGCTGATGGAGAGAAGGAAAGTTGAGGTGCTTTGATGTGTAGTCTGACCTGCTATGATACAGGCTGTGGCAGAGCTCAGTGAGATGTGGCTGAGCTTCACCTGTCTTTTCCCTGGTTAGTTACCTCAGCAGATAACTGCCCTTGTGGTTCAAAATCTGCTTTATTTCTAGGCTCTGTTTTTGTTTCATCTTCTGTTCCTTGCATCTGGCATGCTTTCACCTTCCCTGTTAAATCATGCTGTCAGATACTTCTACTTGCTCAGGCATTTATGTGCACCATAAACTAGTTGTATCTTTAATTTTCTTAAACAAACTTAATAGAGTGAGACTTGTTTCCACATCTTTCTCATTCCTTCCGCAGCTGGAGGAAGGAAGGTGAGCTGTCTGGCTCTCGGCCTTCCTCACCACCTGCCTGGTTGTGGTGCTGGGAAGTGTCTGAGCTGTGCCCTCTCGCTGTCAGGCCCTGATGTCACATTGAAATCTGCTCCTGTAACTGTTCCTGCTGAAAATAAACAGATGTAAGTGCCTTTGCTAACTCTTGGCGAGGAAGGCTGTATAGCCATCCTTTGAGGCATCTCAGTGTCCACAGTCACAGAGGGGTAAAGCGGTGTGTAATAGTGTGCCCTCAAGTTCCTAATCCAAATACAGTGCTTATAGACCTAGTGAGTGTTTTGTTCCCAGCCTTTTGTCTGAAACTAGTGGAGATCTTGTGTCCTGCTTGCTCCTTGTTCTGCTCTGGCCCTACATGGCAGAGGGAGAGCTGCAGACTTGTCGGTGTGTTGTCAGCAGCAGGATTAGCACAGTGAGTTGCTCTGGGTGTCTGCAGAGGGCTCTGCTGGGGCTCAGGCTAGGTGAGCAGCTCTGCCCCAGAAAGCCCCTTGCAGGCTTAGGGCTCAGTGGTCTATTCAGGGCAAACTGTGAGCCTCATCACAGAATAAAAGAAATGCACAAATAAAAATGAATTCTAGCTCCTTGCTTATAATAATAGATACAATATTTATATTAAAGGAGATGCCTTCTTAGAGTACAGCTTGTTGGGGAAGTGAGAGGGTTTTCAGGGCAGAGAGTGCAGCTCTGGAAAAGCATGTAGAAAATAAAAGCTGCATAAAAGCCAGGCCCATCAAGTTTCCACTGAGGAGCCTGCCTGCTGGCCGGGAAGCACTCAGAGGGGCTTTTTCACACAGAGGATGGTGACACACTGGAACAGGCTCCCAAGGATGTTGTGGATGCCCCATCTCTGGGGGCATTCAAGGCCAGGCTGGATGTGGCTCTGGTCTAGTGGCTGGTGACCTTGCACACAGCAGGGGGGTTGAAACTAGATGATCATTGTGGTTCTTTTCAACCCAGGCCACTCCATGATTCTGTGATTCTGGGCTCTAAGTGTTTTGTTAAGTGTGGCAAAGCGATGGGGGGAGGGGCTTTATGTTAATCAGCTGGAAAGGTGCTGCTGCTCCTCTCACCAGAGCATCTCAGGGACAGTGGAATTAATTCACGGCATATGCTCCCAGCAGCTGCTGCGCTGACCTGGAGTAGCGGCAGCCTGGGGCCCAGCTCCCGCTCCTCGCTTGGGCCTTGCTCCCTACCAGCCCTGCTGGGCACAGCCGCTGCTGCACCGCCCCAGGCTGCAGCCTTCCTGGCTCTGGGAGGGAGAAATGCTGTAGGCCTGGAGGAAAGGAGATGCTTGGATAGAAAAGAGAGCAATCTGAGTAGAAAAAAATCCAGTTTGTCCAAAACAGCCCTGATTCCTTGTACAGTGCTCACTGTCCAGGCCCTCCCTCCTCAGCTGCTGTTCTGTGCTTGCTGTGAGGCACCTGCTACTCATTCTCCATCCTTGTTTTCCACATTTGCAGAGCATCTCAGTAGATGGGTTGATCCTCTCCTCAGTGAGAGCACAGAAAAAGACTTTGCTGTTAGTAGATGTCACGTATCTGATGGCTCTCAGCAAGTAACTTTTCCAGCCTTGTTTTCACTCTGGTAACTATCAGCCATGTCCAGGGCCTGTGTCTGCCATTACAAGTAGGTGAACCATGTTGCTTACAGGCCACGCTGGCCTTTGTCTGTGTTTCATGCCCTGTGTAACCTACAGATAACTCTGGCTCTTGGGATACAACTACTCCCAAAGAAAGCTGTCACTCTGCTGCAATTACGCCCTTGGAGGAATTAAGCCTCTCCTCTAGGTGCCCTCTCCCAGTGGGATGTTCTGCAGTCAGCCTCACTAGGCCTGAGCAGCCCTGGGCTGTGTGCCCTTATCGGGCTCCATCTCCAGTCACTTTCAGGACTACTTCATTATCCCTTTATTAGCCCTCTTCTCCCGCTTATCGTTATTAATAATCATGTTGGATCGGCTGGAGTGCTGACAGCTGCCTCTTGTCTATTCTTTCTGTCTGTTTTAATCCTGCCTGCTTATCTGGGATAAACTTGATCCTTTTTCTTTTAATTAAAGAAATTTGGTCAGCCAGCCCCTCCTCCATGCACAGATAGGATCACACCGGTGATATGCAGCAAGCAGGAAAAGGGGCAAATTGCTGGGTGACAGTGTTTTCCACAGCCCAGAGATGGGAGATGTGGGAGTCCAGGCTGGAAGAATCACAAACTGCACAGATCATCCCACAGTGCCACAGCACTCTGTGCTGGGGCACAGCTCTGCTTCTGGCCTGTTAAAAATGTTCAGGCAGCTGAAATATTCGTGTTGTCTGAAGGGACAGGTCACTGGAGGAAGGGCTGTGCGAATAGGCTGGTGAAAAACTATTGACTTAATTTACACTTTTATGAACCCATAAACTCAAATCTGCATTCGTTGCAGTCTGTAAAATAACAGGAGTGTGGGCTGAAATGCATAGAAAGTGTTAATCAGGGGTCCGTAACAAAGCAGAATGCTCTGAAGTGCGGCAGTGGGAGCCTGACCGTGAGCAGCGGAAGTACTCAACCTTAGTGCTCAAAATGCACGTTCCTTTGTTCCCAAACAGTTCATTTCAGGTGCACATGCTGCAGCAGTGACTGGATATGTATGTACCCACTATGACAGAATGTGGCAACTGGCTCAGATTTGTAGGACTGTTCCACCCCTGAGAGGCTGTGAGCCCATGAAGAGTACAGGCAGAATTTCCCAGTATTCACTTGGAAGCATGGCTCTGAAATTGTGTTGGGCAGAGCATGTTGTTTTCTGTGCCTGTGCCACTGGTGCTTTTCAGTGCTTCAGCAGGATGCCATGAACGCACATCTGCAGGTCAGGTGTTGGTTAGGCAGCTGCAGCAATGCAGCCCACACGTTTGACATAGAAGATCCTGTAAAAGTACAGGGTTCTTTAACAGTGGCAGGCAGGAGCTGTGCATCATGACATTCATGCTGTTGTGTGTTTTCCTGCTACCCCCAGAAAATATTTTTCCTCACTTTTCTTCCACTCAAGAAAACGCTGGAAAATAAACTACAGTGTATGGCTGGTTTACAGTCAGCTGAGAGCAGACAATGAGTGATAATTACTCAGTGTTGAACAAAATATTTGAAAGATAAAGAAAACAGAGTCCACTTGCCTGAGCTAGTGCCTGGTGCACTAATAGCTGCTCTGAGCTTTTATTATCTGACCCTGCTCCTGCAACAGAAATCCTCCTCCTGCAGATCCAAGTAAGGCAAATTCTCAGGATGGTCATGGCATGGAAGTCACAAGGGGCACCTTTTTTGGAGTTGTGGGACATTTTGGATCAGCCAAAAAGGAAGGGCTTACAGCCCACATGAGAGGCTGAGGGCTTGCTTTGATCAGTGCCCGATCAGCAGAATTGCCCGCAAAGCCAGAAAAGTGCCTTGGGAGGCTGCCAAAGAAGTAGTTCAAGTTAAGTAACTTTCTCAGCGCTTTAAGCTCTAAAGCCAAAGGCAGAATGCAATATGTATCTCCCCGGGGCCTGTGGGGTTCTTTGTGCAGATGGCTTGGTAAGTCAACCAACTAAATAAATGCATAGTAGCAACTATCCCTGAGCTAACACAAAGGCAGTCCAGACAGCAAACTCCATCTAACCCAGAGGGATGCAGAGCACCCTGGGCTTGTCCAGCTGGGTGCTGTGGCTCTTCCTCAAGGGTCTGAGCTGGCTCATTTAAACCACTGCTGGTGCTGCTCCTTCCAATGCTCTGTGCCTCAGAGAGATGCTCTTACTCATTTCCATGGCTTTCACACCTTTAGTGTCTGAGTCTTAAGACCTTGTCTGTCAGTATACAGGGGATTGAATGGTCTTCATTTCACACAGATTAGAGCCAGGATCTGATAATACTCTTTCAGGGTCCCGCAGTAAGAACATGCCATAGCCTTCCACAGCCTCAGCGCCATTACTTCACTGACCAGGATGTTGTACAAGGCCAGTGAATTTGTTAATTTTGATTTTCAGTGAAAAGGTCCTTCCAGATTTTCAAACAAACTAAAATTTCCTGATACCTGTATGTAAGACCATCCCCAGGAGGAGCACAGCACACCACTCAGCTCATGGTACACCAGCTGAGATAGAAATCTGTACGCATCCTCTGCAAAACCAGTTTTCTGCCATAAACCTGCTGCTTTTGTCCCAGGAATGCCCAGGAAGAGGGATGAGTTGTCAGTGTGTCAAAAGCTGATAGAGCTCTTCAGCCTTCTGCTGTCCCCAAATCAAGCTCTTCTGCTGAGCTCAACCCTGGTAGGACCACAGAGCAGTGATGGAAAATCTCCATGCTAAGGGATGCATGCAACATTCAGGAAGGCTTTGGTGAGTCATGCAGTAGTACATGCTTTAAGATAACAAAAAATGTGCTTCTTTTTTAAGTTGCATAATGTTCAAAGGACTTTAATGCAATTGCTAGGCTTGCCTGTCCCAGAGACTCTCACTGCAAGCCCCAGGTTAGTGTGTGATCTAGTGGGACACACTGTTGCACAGGGTCTGCAACATCTTCCTGTGATATGACAGGCAGAGAGAGAGCCCTGTGGGATGCCTATGGCTTGTATGATGTGCAATTGGTTATGGCCAGCTTTGAGAATAGTGTTCTATGTGGGCTCTGTTGCATTAGGAAATGGCCCTGGAATATATGCGTGGGTCTAAAACATCCAGCTTTATCATGTCCTATCTGTGGTATTTTTGCTTACATAATGGGGATTTGTGTCTGGGTCATACTGGGTGTGCACCTCTCCTTGGCTGGAGGTGTCCATACAGAGCACAGCTGTGTCTTGCCAGCTGCATGTGTCTGTCCCATTGGGTTCAGGGGTCTGTTTGTCTGTCTGTGCAATGTGCGCATGCACCAGTGATGGCTGAGGTTGGAAGTATTTATGGCAATTAAAATGTTTTGCCTGGGAGCTGTTTTGGGGCTTTTTTTGAAGTGAGGATTTTCAGACTTCAAGGTGTTAACAGCCCCTCTAAACGGTTTTGTTTTTTAATTGCAGCAAATGACTGTGGAGCCATTAAACATTCGCCTCTCTGCAGTTGTTTCTAAGCCCTTTCAGTCCTTCTTCTATTTATTCTGTTTAATTCAGTCAGGTAGCTTCGGGGCAGTGAAGATCAATACTTTACTTTGATAGAAAAGAGTCAGGTTTGAAACATAGAGATAAAACTGACACATTTTGTATAAATTTAATTAAAAATGCACCTTTAGTGGCTTGTTGCAAGCACAAAGCCAGCCCTCCATCCAGCTATCTCTCTGTCTCGTTCTGTGTCTCTCTCTTCCCTTTCTTGTTCCTAACAGGAAGATCTCTGAATCCGCCTCACCAACAAAGCACCTCGTTTTATGATTTTTGTCTTGAAAGTTTAGCACTGAGGGAGAAGGATGGAAGGGACGTGCAATGCTAAGCAGACCTCCTGCTCCCTGCCTGGTCCCACTCCTTGTGGTGGTGGGGGTACAGGAAGGAGCTGGCTCCCCGGTGGGGGAGGGAGGGGGATGAGGCAAAATGATTTTATTTCAAAACCCAGCAGATTGGACACCCTGGGGCACTTTCCATTTGGATCTGTAGCTTTACTCCTCCCCGCCCCCCCCTTTTCCTGCTTTGTTAGGCTGAGAATTATTTTTCTGACTACATGAGCATCCCTGATCCCACTAGGATAGTGCTGGCCACGAGGCACCGTCTTTTTCTCTTTCTTTCTTTTTCTCTTTTATTCTCTCTTTCTTTTCCCTCCCTGCCCCCCTCACTTCTAACCCTCTCCTCTTTCCCCTAACCCTGCTGCCAGTGAGGACATTTGTCTTGTGTTTTATACTCTGGCCCCTTCGCCCCCTTCTGCACTTCTCTCTCTCTCTCTCTCTCTTTCTCAATCCCGTTTGCCTTGGTTCATTTTTCACTTGAGTGCCTTTCCTCCCAGACTCCCCTCTGCTCTGGCCCCCCTCTGCTCAACACCAATAAAACATGCGCAACACAGGTAGAACAAGGTGCCAGGGCTCAGAGTGACAAACGGTACGTGCGCCGCCCCGCAGCCAGGCTGTAAATCGCCCCTCCTCATCCTGACAGCTCCCAGGGATGGGGCTGGTAGTGTGGGCTGCCCTGTGGTGGGGTGGGCAGTGGGGAATCACACAATCATAGAAGTTGGAAGGGATCTCCAGAAATCATCAACTCCTACCCCCCAAGATCCCGCTGCCGGGCATCATGGCCCCTCTCAGCCCACAGCCTGAGAATAGGCAAGGGGAGAAGGCACGGGCAAGTTAACAAATAAATATGGACAGTACCTCTTGGCAGCCAGCGGGACCAACAGGCAGCTCCTGGGTCTGCTGAAACTCCAGGAACTGTATAAAGAGCACAGGGAAAGGAGCTGGTATGTGATGGATGGAATGGGAAAGGGGAGTGAGGGAACAATGCAGATGTCACCATTGGAGACTGGATATAGGATGAGAGATAATGGCCTTAAGTTGTGCCAGGAGAGATTCCAGTTGAATACTGGGAAAAATTTCTTCTCAGAAGTGGTGAGGCACTGAAACAGGCTGCCAGGGGGAGTGGTGAAGTCACCATCCTTGGAGGTGTTCAAGAAACATGTGATGTGGCATTGAGGAACACAGTGGGCATGGTGGGGATGGGTTGGACTAGGTGAAGACTAGAGGTCTTTTTCAACCTCATTGATTCTAAAACAAAAGGATTGCATGATGAGAATAAGCTTGAGGCTCTTGCACAAGCCGGATGAGCTTGCAGAGGCTGAAGGACAAAGATGTACAGCCAGACAAGAAGCAGAAGAAAAATGAGGTGATTGGTGCACAAACAAGGGTGTACCTGGCTGCTCCCTGGGGCAGAGCTGGGCCCACAGCTGCAGCCACATGGAGCAATGCACAGAGGTGCATGCTTTGAATTCCATTGTGTTTGACTTTAGCTGTCAGAACCACAGCCGCTGTGAATTTTGCTGGGAACCAGGGGATGCCTTGCTGTTTTGAAGCTGTTGGCTTTGGAACAACATGTAAGTCCGGCTGCCTGTCCTATGGGGAGTAGTCCCCATTGTCTTGAGTAATTGCCAACTTCAGAAGCCGTGTGAGGCTTCTGGTACCAGCACCAATGGATGTGGGGTTCCTCTTCACCAATCTGTGTGTCAGTTTGTGCCAGTGATGTAGGTGGCATTTCCTACCCTCCCTAAAGGAGGCTGCGCTTCAACTGTGAGGGAAGGGAGTGTATTCTGAAAAGTGTGAAGTACAGGCAGACTTTCCTTACTGCGTAAGGCACAAAGGAGTTAACTGCCAGCCAGGCTGCAGACAGTGGCTGCAACATCAGTTGGAGTCCTTCGAATGATGGTGGAGGTGAGTGCTGAGGGCTGCTTTCTCAGGGACTTCTCCACGGAGGTGTGCCACAGCCAGCAGCACACTGCTGTGCGCAGACACCTCCCGCGCCTCCCGCCTTTAATCACGGCAAATGAAAGTTCCCAAACAGGCGGAAGATGCCAAGCTTTTGTGTTCTGCCACCCGAGCTGTCTCTGCACTGCCGTCAGTGCCGGTAATTGCAGACAGAAACCGCTTTGTGTTAAAATGGCATCAGTAATTGAAACAGAATTCAGAATCAGGACCCCGCAGGCACCGCTTGGTGAAAGAAGAAATAAAGATCGCTTGGGTCACATCACTTGTAATTCGCGTTTAATAATCGTACCAGGAGGTGCATACAAAGGGAGAAGAGACACGAGGTGCAGCACTCCCCTCAGCCCATGCTGCCTCACAGCCTTCTGCAGCCCAGAGGGCCCAGCCAGGATGTGTCCAGCTCACTGAGAGACAGGAGGATAGGAGGTGCCTCGGTTGTGGCCAAGTGAATACTGAGTTCTGCTCCAGGACCCGCCGCCTGCCAGGAGCCTGCACGCACTGGGTGCTAGAGCTGCAGTGTGAGCTCATGGCTGTGTGCTCCCATCTTCTGCTGAGCTGCTTGTCCCCTTGTTTTGCCTTTCTTGGGCCTTGCCATGGTGTAAAAATAATCCAGTTCTTCAGTTATTAAAAAAAGCTTTTATTTCTTACACCAAACCAATGACATCACGCATACACCTAAGGAATGGCATTATCCATTCATGTTGCCCACTTTGCTCTTGGTAAAACCCAGAGACTGGCTGGGAGCTACTCTTAAATTCAGACCAGGTGGGCACAAATGTGAGCAGGACCAGTCCATTCCACCTTTGCGTGGTGGCTCTCCTTTACCCACACATTTTGGGGAACAGACTCACTTCTGGTTACCTTGGATGCTGTTCTGTTTACTTCCCTGGGAAGAAGCCAGTGGTGCTTTCTGGGCTTGTTTCATGCAACAGGCATTTTCTGTACCATCGGAGTTGACTCAGAGACAAGGTGGTGTTGCTGCTTGTGCTCAGGATATAAAGAAGTCTCCAGTGTCCAGCAGTTCTCCTGTGTGCTGTATTGATGCTGTTACTTCATGGTTTCCTTCGCATATGCGCTCTGCATTTCTTCCTTAAGGTACTGTTGGCAGCTCACCATCCACAGCTCTTGCCTGTGGCCAGGAAGAGCATCATCTGTCAGCTACATCTGGAGCTGCCATCCTGCCTTCTCCCAGGGAGCCCGGCGGGTCCTTATCAGAGGGACTGAGCTGCTGTTGTGACAGCAGAAATTTAGGTTGGGGAAGGGAGGTACGTTGGCTCTTTCTAGTCTTAATTGCCACTGTAAGAGAGAATTGTGTTAAATGTTGAGAGCAGATATCCTGATCTTTCTTAAACCTAGAGAAGGCAATGATATGTGAATGGTGAAGTGCTGCTTAGTGTCTCCCTGTTCACGTTATCTGTAAATACTCAGAAGCTGGAAGTTTTGAGGGAAAGCACCTGAAAGAGGTAAATGCAAGACATTTCTGCACTTTGTGGAGAAAGAGAGACCAAGCCCCATGTGATAATGCATTGGCCCAGCCTTTCTTTTCTGCCTGAGACACTAGGGCTCTGTTGGCCTTTGGATGGAGCAGCATCACTGCCACATGGGCCAAGGAAGTTCATGAGAGGCACACTAAATGCTTTGTCCTTCTCCTTCCAGTCCTTTCTCTCACTTTATGCATGGCACAGATCTAGCAGCCATCATCACATTAATCCTGTTCCTTGCCAGCACCTCAGGAAGTGGCTGTGCCACAGGCTCTGTCTCACAAAGACAGCCAGGTGGGTTGGACTGCTGCCTGCAGGTGGTTTCTGGCTGGGTGTGTCCCCTCTAGGGGACAGCCCCAGTGGGATGTGATAGCAATGTTCTTCTGCACTCTTCCATTTTTAGTGCAGCCCCAAATCCCTCCCCAAATCCTCAGCTTCTCTTCAGCATCTTCACTCTTTCCCTGTGTGTGAATGGGGACCCAGAGAATGCAAGTGGCTGGTGACCTGCTTGGTGGTGGGCAAGGAAAAGATCTTGCAGATGAATTTAAATGAGCCCTTCTGGCTTTGCTATGTATTAGTGCCTCTCTGGGGGGGCAATTTCCACGGGCCTGATGCTTGGCTCTGACAGCTGCATTTCCTTTATGCTGCGCTATCAGAACCCACTTTGCATGCTGCATGAGCTGTCATTAGGAGGAAAGGGCCATAAAACCATCAGCAGTGGCCTCCTGCAATCTGTGTGATTTCCTCACACCCCTCCCACTACCTCCATCCTCACTCCAGCATGCTCACCGGACAACCTTGTGCACCCACACTTCCACACACTCACAACATGCTCTTACTTTCTCCATTTTGCCTTTCTCCTTTCCCTCCTCCCATCTGTTTGCCAAATAATTCCTGGCTAAGGAACTTTCCCCATGCAGCCCCCGGGCCGGGATGCAGAGACATGTCCCCCCCTCTGTGTCTGTCCAGGGGGCTTTGGAACATGTGTTTCTGGGAGGCAGACACCAGCTGGCTGGGCAGCATTTGCATAGTCAGCGAAAAGCCCCTGAGCTGAGCTGGGCACGTCTAGAGGAGCCTGTGGCAGGATGGAGGGACGAGGGATGTGCTGGTCAGCTCAGGGTCAGCTGGAACAGATTTCCAAGCAAATGGACAGATGGTGAAAGGAGGCGAGGGGTGAGGGGGAGCGCATGAAGGCTTCTACATCAAATAAATAGCTGGATGCAGCTTGGAGTAAGCAACCAATGTGTCTATGGGCAAGGCAATCACCATGCTGCTTCCTTCAGAGCCCATGGGATGGATAAGGGAGAGGATGGTGCTGGAGAGGGGAGCAGTTATGTTGGAGAGGTGCAAGAAAAGGCAGGGGATCTGGCATTGGGCAGACCCTAAGCTCGCATGGCCACACCACGTTTCCTTGCCCTTCCCTACCTGATTGGGTCTGGGACTGGGGTATGTGCAGTCCAAGCATGAGGCACCATCACAGCACCAACCCAGTTCTTCCCTACTGCTTCTCTTATCTCCCTCCACTCCAGTTAATTTGATTGGACTGAAAACGGTGAAGCAATCTGTATATTTTTGCTTTTACAAAGACATGTCTATCACGTACCAGAGTAACAGCAAGACACAATAGTTAGGAACCTCTACTGTTGATAGGAGTTCCTGTGTTGCCTTTGCACTCTGGTCAGCACTATGCCTGTCTGGGTCCATACATGCTCCCATTAGCACAACTTACTCCTCAGGACAGAAAGCTCACTTTGGTGTTTGATCCTGTAGCATGTTCTGCAGTGTTGGAGGAAAAAAATGCCCTCCCCTAGCATGTGAGCTGCCCAGAGATCTTGAATTGGAAGGGACCTACAAGGATCATCAACTCCAGCTCCTTGGCTTCACTCAGAACCACTGAATATTCAAAACATGTTTATGAGAGTGTTGTCCAAACATTTCTTGAATTCCACCTGGCTCGGTGCCATGACCAGTTCCTTGGGGAGCCTGTGCCAGTGCCCAACTATCCTCTCACTGAAGAACCTTTTTCTAATATCCAACCTGAATGTCCATTGCTGCAGCTTTATGCCATTATCTCAGGTCCTGTTGCTGGTCATCAGAGAGAAGAGATCAGTAGATGAAAGGCATCCTTCTGGACCTTGGGAGGCATCTGTAGACTCAGCTCAAAGTTCCAGCTACTGGGGACCAGTGCAGGGGGGGGACTGGTGTCAACTACTGGAGTATGACCAGCGGTTTAGGCCTGTGGATGGAGGTGCCAGCTATTGGAGTGAGTGGGAATCCTGGTATCAATAACATCAGTAGTTGGAAGGGATCCTCCCTGTGCCTAGGGAGGCATTCACAGTCTCTAAGCCCAGAGTGCCAGCTTCTGGTGGTGCTTGAATTCAAACAAGAGGTGTAGGCATAGGATGTGAGCAGGCTGTGCAGCATCAAAGATGAAATTGTAGGCTCTTCTCTGAGACACAACAACTTAAAGAGCCTTATAGCTAAAATGCAGGAAAGAATGACAGCATCCGCTCCTCCACTGTTGAGGTAATCTCTTGAAAAGGGGAAGGATAGATGAAAATGATATCATTGAAAGTGTCTACTACAAGCCACCTGTCCAGGAAGAAGTGAAGGATCCTTCTTATCAGATAGGAGCAGTCTCAGGTTTGCAGACCCTCACCGTCATGGGGGGCTTCAGCCACTCTGATATCTGTTGGAGGGACAACACAGCAGGATGTAAGCAATCCAGGAGTTTCCTGGAGTTCAGTGATGATAACTTCCTCCTTCAAGTGACAGCCAACAGGAGCAGGTGCTCTGCTGGGTATTCTGCTCTACATCCCTGTTTGAATGTGGGGGCTTCACCAAATGACATCCAGACATTTCTTCCAACCTCATCCATTCTTTGATTCTTTGAAACACATTTATATTATTATTAATTTAGTTTTGGATGATTGGTATTTTTCTAGTTGTTTGGTTTTTGATTCCCCCCTCCTCTCCCCCAACTCCCTGTATGGAAGATTCTTCTCCAGATGAAAAGAATCTGTAGATTAAACAAAACTTCCCTGAGGCCACTAATTGGACTTAATTGCCCTGAGTGGTTTCACCTGGACACCTAGCCATACCTGCTGCCCATGGCCTCATTTAAGCTCAGGTTGGGCCTTAGTCCTTTCCTGAGCTGTAGCTTCACATGTTTCCAGTTGTGTCTCTGGCCTTATCTCCTCAACAGACCTTTTATTCATATTGTAGCAGTGACTTCAGCCTACTGGACTCCCTGGATGGTCCCTGGACATGGTTCATACTATGCCTTGACTGGGACTGTTGATGGACCCTGTTACTGGCACCTGCCTTCTGTGTTCAGGTGTTACAGCACTGAGCCCTGGCTCAGCTTTTCAGCCCTGCCTGGGCTGGACCCCTCCTGCTGTGAGTCACCTCTCCTAGAAGCAGTCTGTCCTCACTATGGCCTGGCATGGATTGCCAGTTGCAGTTGGCCTGGAGACAAGAAACAACTGCTGCCTTGGATCCATCAGCATCATGTGTTCCTGCTGTTATCCGTCTCTGAAGTTCACTGCTTCTCTGGCCTAGATTTGCTAATACAGTCAGATTTTGCTACTTGCCCCTAATTGCTGAAAAAGCAACATCAAACAGTACTTCTAAAGGTCACATCCTGGCATCTTAAGGCTGACCTTCAGCTGTGCTGAAATTAGCAGTTTACTCATTTCCCTTCAAATTTGTGCCAGAATTGCCACCTTCACCTCATCGTGGTTTAGCTTCATCAGCAGCATCTTCAAGCTGACGTCCTTTCTTTGCAAGTCCAGGTAATGATTTCTCCTTTTCTCATAATTTTTTCGGAAATTACTGATAGACTCAGGGTGGCTAGTTTTCTTTCAGAAAGCATCTCCAATACGTGCTTAGTTTCTATTCCTTTTTGCTCCACTTTGTTACCTCTAGCTTTGAGTTGCTGATCTTGGCGAGTTGATGGGCAAAAGTCAATTATGGTCTGCACTGATGTGGGTGCTGATCAGTGGTGTTGTTTTCTGTTCTGTGAGCAGTCAACTTGAGAGCTGCTCAGGTCCTGCTTTGAGCCTTCATAGTTAGCTCTGTTTTTTAGTTTAAGAACACCTATCAGGAGAAAGATAGATCTTTCAATAATGCTTGCTCAGTTTCTATCATATTCAGTGCACTTCTTTTTAGCGAACTTGTCATTTATTGACAATGGACTCCTCTAAAGTACCAGGCAGTCCTGATTCATCTCTGTCCCTTTAAACTTGATCTAAGTGTCTGTCCTGACGGACCAGAAATCAACAAGCAACATAGCCTCTGAATGTAGGAAACCATCATTCATTTCTCTTACAACAAAGAGATAGTAATTATTATGAGAGCTCACTTAGTATGCACAAAAATAAATGTAGAATTGCTGTGTTGGTTTTTTTTTTTCCGAAAAAAAAATCCTCAGGGCCTTATTTATCACTTGGAAGTACTCACATGCCTCTTGGGATTTTGTCCCAAATTTGCAGGTCTACAGAGTTTTCTGTATTCTAGCAGGGAGACTTTTCTCTTTTAGGTGTGGGCTGTATTCTTTATTGGATGATGTTTGTCATCTAAATTGGACAGAAATGCTCACTGCAAGCGTCCTGTGCAGTAGTAGTTAAAGCTGCATTTCTGCAGTGCCCATGCAGTGTGCTTGGGCCCAGCAAGGCAACAGGGGAGCTTTCTGGGCAAGCTGCTCTCACCTGTCTTTGCTCGCATGTGGGTTCTGCACACTCCTCAGTCTCAGCGCCCTCTCAGTTCTGTGGGATTGAATATCTGAAATAACATCAGTGAAGCAGGCAGGGAAAGAGAAAGCAGGTTTGTCACCTCTCTGTTCATGCACATGTGCACACCATAACAAACCTTGTCAGTTCCTTGGGATTGCTGAGCTGCCAATGGGATACAAAGCTCTTCTCCCTCCAGGCTTTAACCTGTTCTTCTCACTCTGTGGGCAGCTGCTGCCAAGTGCCCAGCTCATATTCTGTTTTATGAATCCCTTGCTTCTGTGAGGCTTTTTTTATTATTATTCGAGCTAAAATGGATCCGTAACCTTGTGGGACAAGGACATCAGCCTGGCTGGCAGCGCATGCACTTTCTTTTGCTCATGCTCTCCCTCCTTTCCACAATTACTCTTCATTCAGCACAGAAAATAAAACATTCCAACAAAATATGACAGCCCTGGTGAACTACCCCCTCCCCTCCCAATAGGAGGTCACTAAGGCTTGGACTAGTGCAAGGGAAAGAAAGCCCAGGAAAAGAGCTGCTTTCCTTTGATTTACATGCTGGCTGGCCAACAGGAGGAACTGCAGGGTGGAGGGAAGGGACTATGTAAGCTGCTAACTGAATAATCAAGGTTCTGAGATGCAGAAAAGGCAGCAGGAGCCCTTTTCTTGCCCTGGGTCTACAGGATGAGTGTTATTGTCTGCTTTTTGACTTTGCACAATACAGTTGCTACGTCTCTGCCATAGCCAAGAGTGTCTCCAGCTTTTCCTCTTCTTTTGGTGTTTCTCCTCTAACACTTCATACTGGAAAACTTAATGTAGTACTACTGTGCCTGAATAGATGTAGAAACTCGTTCCCTGGGCATGACACAGAGCCTTCTTTGGCCAGAGTCAAGCTGAATGGTGTTTGCTTGCTGTCTCCCTGTGCTGTGCTAGGGGAGCTTGGCGTGAGCATGTCTGTATGATTCTGTGATTCTGAGTGTGCCCAGTCCATCCTGTCTAGGGCTGAACTGAGACATGCAATGCTGGGGCTGTGAAGTTGAATTCAGCAAGAACTAAAATGCTCTTTTGTCCTGGAGCTGTATGTGTGATGCTATGATTGTCAGGGCTGTGCAATGGGAATATAGCATCTCCTGATGTGACTGGGACTCAGCCAGAAGTTGCTGTTTCTTCCTCCTCCTTCCAACCACACTGAGCTGCCAGCAGCTCAGCTTTCTTCCCTCCCAGATGCAAACTTCAGCCACGTATTCAGAATTGCAACCCAACTGCACATTATCTTCCAACATTGATAACCACCTGTCCTCTTCATGGTGAACTGTATGCCCAGTTCAGGACTGTATTGGAACTTGAGTGGTTGTAACTCAAGAGGTAGTGTGGGCAAGACCCAAATCCATTTCATTTATCTGCATTAGTTCTGGACACTCTTAGTCTGGCATAATCACTCTCTTGCTTTGAGTACCACCTCTTCACCTCTGTGGGTCAGTGGATATTCCCTGTGATCAGCACTTGTTTTCCTCTGGCTTGGGAGAAAGGTGATTGCTGCAGCAGTCACAGCAATCGAGACATTTGTTTTTGGCTGTGAGGGATGCTCAGAGGGGAGGACAGGCAGAGTCCCTCCAGCATCACTAGAGGTCTCTCTTTATCTGTATGTGCTTGTCTGCAGGGCAATGGGAGAAAAATATACTTGCTCAGAATAATTTCTTCATCTGCTTCTTGACATGTCACAGACTCCTGAAGCATGCAAGCCTTGTGAATTCATCCGGCTGAATCCTCGAGGCTCAGTTTTTCTGGATGTCCACTGCTTCAAAGTCTCTGTCTGCAATGTGCCTTCTGTTGCCTGCTTGTCCACAGCTCCCACTTCTTCCCAGTGCTGCAGCCAGCTGGCATCTATTGCCTTCTGTCAACCCACTGAGGAACCTGCTCTGAAAGTGGTCTGAATTCTCTGAGGAGCTGGCTAAAAACTGGTCCTCTCCTGGCTCCTTGTTTTCTGGCCAAGTTGTTGGCCACGGGTCTTGGCCTTCCTCTGTCTGCCCCTGTAACTCCTGCATGCTGACGGGTGTGATGAGGTCCTCCAGCAGCAAACAGTGATACTACTTTGGAGCTGACAGGACCTGTGGAAGGAGAGGAAAGATGTTACTGGTGCTGAGGTTTACAGAGGGCTGGTTATCCATTCTCCCGTGTGAGTCACTTCACTTTAGCAGTGGTGAGCCATACCCTCAAGAAAAAGTTCCTCTGCTGGCTGTGTGGAACAGGAGGCCTGTTAGGAGATTCTTGGACTTCACTCAGTATACTGCTACCTCTTTCACAGAATGGCCTGAGTTGGAAGAGACCTCAAGGATCATGAATCTCCAATGCCCCTGCCACATGCAGGGCCACCAACCTCCCCACTTAATGCTACACCAGGCTGCCCAGGGCCCCATCCAACCTGGCCTTGAACACCTCTAGGGATGGGGCATCCGCAACCTCTCTGGGCAGCTGCTCCAGCACTTCACCACTCTCTCTGTAAAGAACTTTCCCCGACATCCAACTTAAATCTTGCCTCCCTCAACTTAAAACCATTTCCCCTTGTCCTGCTGTTATCCTTTCAAAGAGTTGATTCCCCTCCTGTTTGTAGGCTCCCTTTAGGTACTGAAAGGCTGCAATGAGGTCACCCCGCAGTCTTCTTTTCTCCAGGTTGAACAAGCCCAGCTCCTTCAGCCTGTCTTCATAGGGGAGGTGCTCCAGTTCCCTGATCATCTTTGTGGCTCTCCTCTGGACCCTCCTGAACAGCTCCCTGTCTTTCTTGTACTGGGAGCTGCAGACCTGGACGCAGTACTCCCATATGGGGCCTCACAAGAGCAGAGTAGAGGGGGCCCTGCTGGCCGTTCCTCTTCTAATGGAGCCCAGGGTACCATTTGCTTTTTGAGCTTTCCCACTTGGAAGTAATGTTGACAATGTTGTTGTAGTCTGTTTGCAAGTATGTAGAGATACTGATTCATTTTTGAGTGACTAATGATTCTTTAGAAGCTTTTCAGATTAATGATGTGCTTGTCTTGTTTTGCATTTGTCAGCTGCTCCCCAAAAGACATCCTTGCTAACCTTCATCTAGGCAGAAATACAGACAGCTCGGGATATGACCATGACATGAGTGTTTTGGGGTATGAGAACAAACATCAGGTCTGCAGCTTTCTTGTAATGCATTCACTCCTGAATCCAGCAAGCCGCTGGTTGAAAGAGACCGGTTCTTTCATCTGTTGTTTCTTTTTTTTTTTTTTTTCTATCTACTGCACTGCTCTCTTGCTGTACCAAACACCAACAGAACCTGTGAGGTTGTGATATGCTGTGCCAGAAGTGTTTTCTAGGAAGAGCTTGCAGGTGCCACTGTCTCTCATAGTAAGACAGATGTACCTCAGCCTGGTTCTTCATGGTATGGTCCTGCCAATTGGCTGAGCATGAATCAAATTACTTTGATTCAGCCCAACTGATAAATATGCTAAATTGACAACTTCTAGATTTGCTGCCTATGGCCAGTTCTGTGAGGAGAACTATGAGGTTGGTCAGCTTGGGTGTTTCTGGGTGCTTGAGGCCCGGATGGTGGTGCAGAAAGTTGCCCTAGTGCACTGAAGGAGAAGAAGAGTGATGCAAAAACTCTGTGCTCCATTCTGTAAGGATAAAAGTCTCCACTGCCCAGAGAAATGCTCTGAGATGGCAGTGGAGTCGATGTTGGGATGTGCTACTGCCATTTGTCTCTCTGGTAGGTTTTTCCCATTTGGAAAATCCTTGGAAGGAGGAAAGTGGAGCTCTTCCCCATGCATTAGCCCCTGATCTGTTCTGGGCCCATGTGTAGAACTAGTCAGCTTAGTAAATGGGACATAGTTTTTTAGGGCTATGGTTTGGTGGTTGTGGGTTGATGGTTGGTCTAGGTGATCTTAGTGGTCTTTTCTAACCTTAATGATTCAGTGATTCCAAATGCTGTGGAAATAGGCAGAGATTTCCCAGCCCAGAAAGTGTGCATGGAGACTGATGTCCAATAACAAATCCAAATATACCTGTAGAAGAACCAGCAAGCATCCTATTAAGTGGTTTCCTTGCCTGTCCCACAGATCCAAACTTGGTGTTTGGCCACAGCATGTAGGGTGAAAGATGGATGGTCTTTGGGATACACAGATGCTGTGAGTTTGGTAGGTAAGAAATGGACAGCTTCCTCAAGGATGAGAAACAGATCAGCTGAGATCTGAAACCCAGAGAGTTCAGACACGACAAGTGCCACTAACTCCTTTCACCATGTTGCATTGGTTTGTGAAGTCTGAGACGCATTTATCCTTTACCTCTCATTGACTGGGGAACAGGAAAGATTGAGCAGTGATATCACAAGCTGGTGGAGGAGGAGATTCTTATTCGTGGGCCAAGCATTTGCCCCTCTCTATTTGCATTCAGTGTAGAGTGGTTTGTGTATGTGTGTTAATATCTTCTGAAGGAGAGAAACAGGGTACCACCAGCTGCTGCTGCTGTTTTCAGTGGGGCTCAGGATGCCTTGAAGCCTGGCTGTAAATACATTTAACTCTGCTCTTCCATGGCTGCACATCTCAGCACTTACTGTAGGTGTTTGCAGGCACACAGGCAATTATTTATGTTTCTCCATGTCTCGTGTGTTGATAGCTTGGTCTGACCATGTACCTGTGTCTCTGCCTGTGGGACAGTACAGTGCTGTAACAAGGGATGTCCTGCAGTCAAAGCTGCTGCGATAATTATGGCAGATAAACTGCTCTGCTTGAGGGTTGCTGTTCCCACCAGTCTGCGAGGCAAGCAGCCTAGCTTAACCACTGAAGTCTATTCATTTTAATAAGAGGGACACCCTGTGTTATTAAGAGGAGTGTTTATTACTGTCGCTGTGTGCTGACAGCAGTTTCCATCATCGTTAAAAGGCAGATGGGGGGAGGAGGGTAGGGAGCTGTATGTTCCCATCTTGGAGGCTAGGACCCAGCTGGTAAGGAGGCAGCAGGCTGCGAGGCTTTCAGCCCAGGGAGAAATCACCATGTAGAGGATGGGGCCCTGGGCAGGAGAGGGTGGGAAGTGTGGGGCAAGAGCAAGTGGTAACAGGTGATGATTTGCACAGTATGAATACCCAATATCAGTAGCTGGCCTTGCTGGAGTTTTCACTGTGCCCATCAGGCCTTGTAAGATAAGGTGTGGAGGGGCCAGTTTCAGTACAGGACAGGATGTACCAGCAGAGCAGGGTAAGCATATTGCTTTCCCCCTCTGCCTGTGGTGCTTTCACAGTTCTTGCTTCTGAGCACCTGAGACATGGTAGTTTCCAGATAAAAGATACTTATGGAGTCAAATCCCTCCTAGCTCTGGACTCAGAAACAACTGTATCTAAAGCTGGAGATGGGCCTCATTACTTTGCTTCTCAGAGTCCTCAGGAAAGTCGTTGATGATGTTTGACTTTCCACTGAAGTGCTCCAATTTCAGACACCACTAGTGGTTTTCAAACATGAAAGGCAGTGCATTTAAAATTTCCCTGTCTTCCTCTCAGGTGTTTCTCTCTTTATAATTCCTCTAGTACATTCAAAACTGCCTCTGGTTTCTGTCCTTGGGCTTTTTTTCTTCTCTATACCTTTTAGGTTCAAGCTCTTGGGCTTCTTTCTCTTTCCTGAAGGTGTGGTACTGGGGAAGTTACTGCTGGGGATGTCAGATCCTCCTTTGTTGCTTTCCCTCCTGAGGAAGATGTATGAAGGGGATGAGATGATCTGTGGGGACTATCACAGATGGTGATTGTCACAGCACAGAGGTGGCAGTCCATGTATGTCCTCGTGGGTGCTCTTTGTCCAGCTGCAGGTGTTGTAACAGGCGTTAGTGCACAACAAACCCTACTGCACTCCATACAGAAGTAAAAGGTCTCTGCAGTACCGAGAGGAGCAACTCTCCCAACAGAGGAGTGATGCAAGTCTGCTGTTTTGTGGAAACCTTGAATGTCCTGTATGTTCATAATGGCAACAGCAGTCTCACACACTGATGATTTAATCCTACTAAGCAATACATGAATAGTGCAGGGGAGTAGGTGGAAGGGGAGCCTGTGAGTGGGCAGAAGACTGGGGGAGCCTGGAGCAACAGGGGAGGAAGCCCGTCTTGAGCCAGCAATGAGTTCTCAGATGTGCAAATCCTGTCCCAGCTACACTGAGTTGAGATTGGGTCCCTTGTCCTTGTTCTGTGTGGCTAAGTGCTTTGCCCTGACAGATTAAGCTTTTGCTGGTCAGATGCCTCTGATGGCTGGTGACTGCCCTGGCTGCTCCTCAGGCCCTCGCCCAGCCTCACTGGGGTTCTCCAGCCAAGCATGACATTAAGGCTTCTCTAAGTCTCTGCAGGTTTTGCAAGGTTGATTGGGACCAGTGCGTGTCACTCTCGGCCACTTCCTCATCACCATAACTCTGGTCTGAATAACAAGAGGCCAAGAATCTGCTAACGCAGGCCCCAGCAGAGTGCCCCATCACTCTCTTTTATTCACCCTGGAGATTTATGCTGCCTATCTCCCTTCCCTTTGTCCACCGGTCGGGCCCTATAAGTCACGTCCCTAGGCTGACAGGTCACGTGGCCTGTGCTGCTGCCCTGTCAGAGTGACTGATGCCAAGGGGTGATTAAAAGAGAGGAGGGGTGAGAGGTCAGCAGCAGGCGGCATGATGCAAGCGGGGGATGTAATTATCACTCTCATGACATACTGCTGAGGGCTTTCATGGATCGTCACTCGGGCTGGAGGTGGGGAAGGAGGTGCTGGAGCAGGAAGGGGAATGGATGGATGCATGGCAAAAGCATGGAGTGTAGATATAGGAGGCAGGGAGTTTCATTTTCAGGAGAAAGTAGGAGGTGTAAAAGCCAAACTGCTCCTCAGAACTGAACTTCTGGGCTCCGTGGGGCAGGATGGAGAGAAAAGGGCATTTGGAAAGCTGTGGGGATCTCTCTTGGGGTCAGAAGGTAGCCCTCTGTTTGGAGAGGCTTCTGGCCACGTTTAAAGTGCTGCTCGTTCCTTCTGCTGCTCCATCCCAACACTGACAGCACAGTGCAAGCAAAAGAGTATTCATATGTGAGAAATGAGAGACCTGCAAGAACTGCTGGGGGAGTGAGTCGACAGAAGCTGGAAGGCTCAGTCGCTCAGTGCTGACTCTGCCCATTTCCATCTGCAGTTCCCAGTTCGGAATCTTCTTTGGGCAATGTGAGGCTGAGTAGATAGTAGGCTGTACCCCTTCTGGGCATAGGTAGAGATGGGATCTTCTGTAGAGGAAAAATCAAGAAAGAAAGTAGATGACAGATTGGAAAGCATGTATCTCAAGCCTGGAGAAGAGGATTTTAGATGGAGCAGGAGGACAGCTGTCACATACCTGTGTGAAAGAGAGAAGTAACTTAGATTCTGACAATGGGAGGATGAAGAATGCTAGATGGCAGCTGGGAACTGGATAAATTAAGATGATGTTGAGAAATGTCTTAGCAGTGAGAGCAGTCTTGAGTGTGGTCAATTTTCAGTGTTGCAGAGCTGTTGGGCAAGAACTGAGCAGATCCATGGGAGAGCGCACTAAAGGGGCAGTTTCTGTCTCTGATCTGACTTAAGTTAATTCCAGAGTGTCAGGTTTGGGGTCTTTGTGTTTTTGTTTTTTTGGTTTTTTTTTTTTTTTTTAGTGGATTCTGTTTGTGCTTTCCTAAGGTTCCACCACTTAAATTTGAATTTCCAGTTTTCTGGTGACCTCACCAGGGTGTTCTGTAGGCTAGGACTTGAAAGCTCCCCACCTTCAGTTTCCAAGAGTATACCTGGGAGCAGTTCCAATTTCCATTTTTTCAGTGCCTCATACTTGTCTCGGTGATCCTCAGGTAACATGGGCATCTATCACCACATAGCAACATGAAACTTAACATTAAAACTTTGGACTCTGTGTGGGAATGTGGTGAAGAACATGCAGTACTCTGCTGTTGTGCTCTCAGAATTGAGGGATGCTGGAATACCTCTGAAGAATACACAAGTAGTCTGTCTGGTTCAGTATTCAGCTTCTAAGTGTGGCCGTCACTGGTGTGTTGCAAGGAGTTTGTAAAACAGGCAGATATGCCTACCACTGACTTCTGTAGTTTGAGGATGGTGTTATGGACAGCTGTATACTGTGCCATTTAGTGCTTTTGACTAGCCTTGTTTGATAGTGTAGAGAAGGACAGCTCTTCAGATTCAAGGTGATGTCAAGAGGAAGAGCTGCAACTTTTTGGTGATCTGAAGGCTGGGGATATATTTCGTCCATGGTAACTTCAGGTTACAAGGGTTAGTGGTTACATATAGATGTCAACAAAACTTATGAAGTAAACAAAATGAAATCAATCCAATGTAGACCAAACATGAAGGAACCAACCTTGATAGCTTCTTTGTATAAGCACTCTTTACACACTGGTATGGCTCTAAAGGCAGATCTTCTCCCAGAGGAAGAATTTATGGTTAAGGGAAAGATATCACTGAAAAAGCTAAGAATGAATATTCATCCAGTTTGAATTAATGGATAATTGTATTCTTCAACACTGTCTATCTCACCAGGTCTGGACAGAACTGCTGTCACACCTCATTGAAGCTCAAGGGCTCAGAACTTTCTTTACCATTAAAATAATCAAGCTTAGAAAGAATCTCAAAACTCCACAATACCTGGAGCAGATGACTTGCAGTCACCAAATTCTGCATCTTGGCTTTTCATGCAAAGAAGAGGATATACTCCTTCAGATTCTCAGCAGTACCATAGTACATATATAGTGGTGTTCTTCTTTTCCTCTCTCCTTCATTTTTGTCATAACTATGCTGGGAAGCGTAGACAGTAACTTCACTACTTCGTTAATGCCTCATGTTGTTGTCATTCTCATGTTAATGTGGCTCCACTGCAGATTTTCAGCAGTGTGCTTATTTCTGGGGCTATGTGAGTTATGGGTAGTCTGTGGAGCATTAGCAGTGTGTTCTCAGTGTATTTCCAGATTCGGAGAAAACATAGTGGAAAAATTCATCTCATCCAGCTTCTGAATACCTATGTGATTCCTCCCAAATGCTTACCTGAAACTTGGCCTTTAAGAAAGATTACACTGCTACCTCATCTCAGATCACATTCTTTCAGGACTTTACCACATATATAGCTAGAAAGTTCTCCCAGTTTTTTTAATCTTTCTTCATGCATTTTCAGGCTATTCTTTCTACTCTCCAAGGTCTTTGTTTCTCTAAAGCAGTCTGCTATGTATTTGATGGTTGTCATCATCTCCACTCTGTTTTTTTTCCCTCTAGACCAAATAAACCTAATTACAACCTTGTCTTGCTGGACAGGTTTTCTAAGTCTCCAGTCACTCTTGCTCTGCTTCCCTGGGTCTTCCTGGATGGTTGTGTGTGGTTGTTTTGTTTTGTTTTTAAATTGGGTTTGGTTTGTGTTTTTTTGCTTGTTTGTTTTTGGAACTTACACCTTCAGAGAGGGGCAAGGAAAGGCAGAGAAGTCCAGCTCAGTACCTCTCAGGCTTGTTTACAGAGACTTGTATGATGTTTATTTTTTTACAACAGCTTTGCATGGAGATTTGTCTTCCACTTGAGTCTATTTCTTCACTTTTCTACAGTGCTGCTACCTATCTGGTACTTCTCCAAACCCATGATTTTGTATGGATGATTATTCAGATTGGAGAGGGAGTTTTTAGGCCATTTCCTTTATCACTTCCAATAGCAGCAAGAATATTATTAAGTCCTGTGCTGAGACTGTGTGTCTCTGCAGGTCCTTCCCTTTACTTGTATAGTTGCATCTGCTTGTGTTATTTCTGCCTGAGTGTGGTGCTCTGGCTGACCTGCTTCCTTTATTTTCTAAACCTTTTATTCAATTTGTTGGGGTCTTTTTTGATTCCTAGCCTGTTCTCCATTGTCCATGCAGTCTTTTTCAGTTTGCCATCTGTAAATTCACGATCACATTCTGGTACATTGAAACGTGTGATGATGGGTGACCACTGTTTGAAAAAGAGAAGATCATACCTCATTGAGAATCGGTTACAAAAGTTACTGAAAATTGTAATGATGGGAATTGAGGAGGCTGACCCTAATCAGTGCATTGTCCTCTGAGTCATCCCCCATTTGATCATGCTGGAACAGTTATTTATTTAGTGTGGCTTAAAGAAAACCTGTCACAGAAACTACAAGGTACTAAAACCAAACACAAGTGGGGAAATAATAGGTAAATAGAGATGTACAGTAAGTCACTTGGTCTAAGAGAGCTATGTGATTACACTGAAGAATTTATGCAGTTATTAACTCTAATAAGTGGGGTTCTTTTCCACTGTGTTTCTTTTTAGAGTTGTAGTCAGTAGGCATTGTCAGGACGTATTTTGTGAACTGGAAGTTTTACATCAAAGAGGAGTTCCAGATGTGAAATCTAAATATTTGTCAGAAACCTTGTTTTTAGGCTTGTTCTAGGATGTCACAGCTTGTGCACCATACGGAGTTCTTCCAAACCAAACAAGTAAGGTATAATCTCATATACCAAATATAAAATCCCTCTTCTGTTTTCAAGCCCAAACTCATTTCATGAAATTGGTGAATACAAAACAGCAAATACTCTCAAGGAAATTCAACTTGATGAACAACTCATGAGAGAATGGAGAAATGGGTTATGTTTGGCAAATAGAATATTTTCAAGGCACTACTTATTGGGGTTTAGAGGGGACTGGAAGGGACACACCAAAACAGCTATTCCTAGTCTTTGCACAAGGGAAGCTTTCTTGAAGGCATTACAAATATGTTATGCTGGATCAGAAAGGGGGAGTGAAAGAGAACTTCCTGAAGATGAGCTCTAGCGATGGTGATGAAAGGGGGTGCAAAGGATATAATGGGGATTGGATGAGGGTAGGCAGGGAGGATGAGAGCAACAGGTAGGAGTGAGAGACACTAGAGGGGTGGGAGCATAGGGGAGGAGGTGAGTGAGTGAGCCAGGAGAAGACAGCGTGACTGTGTCTGATCTACACTGACGAGTACCAATGTTAACTGTCACCTCTCATCTCCAAACTAAATCACACCTGGAATTGGAGGCAGCACAGAGCTGATAGTCAGCCTTAGAGAGCCGACAAGTCAATCAGAGCAGAGATGCATGGAAAGACACCAGCTTTATAGGGATCGGTGCTTTCATTCATCGTGGGATTTACACCTGTCAGCCTCCTGGAGGGGGGAGCACACTGGGACTCACTTCAGTGCCACTTAAAATGGGGCAACAGGCACATTACTGCAATCAGCTCCTGCTTGCCTTTCCTATGGAGAGTATATTGCAGGGAGCCTTTGCTACTTGCACTTGAATTGTCTGCATTTCAAGATCAGAAGGACTATTCCCCACACAGCTGAAATGCCCCAGACCAAGTAGGCAGGGTGGCCCTAACTGGCTTCACGTTTCCCAACATGTGGGGCTGGGGGAAATAACAGGGTAGCCACTCGCTTACCAAAAAGAAGGCTTCAGGAAAGCTGCATGAGCCCATCTCATTATCTGAGTTTGTCATGACATTTATTACAAGAGGTCAGTGGAGGCCAGACCAGGAGACCAGTCTGCCTTGTCTTCTACGCTGCTCTTTTCAAATACCTGCAGTGCTCTATAAAGACCCTCCTCTCCTTTCAAAAGGGCCCCCAGATCAGAACTCTTCCCTGCTGGCTAAATCCTGGGTACCAAAGCTTGTGATACAGGCTTTGAGCTGCCTGATCTCTTAATCCAGCTGTGTGTATTCATTTGAAACTGAAAGCAGCTCCTTTTTGTCGTCTGCTTCTCAGCATTAACTTCTCTTTGATGTAATTCTTGCTTCCGATGCTCTCTCCCTTCATGAGGAAGATTAGTGTGAAATTGGCCTGCTTCTCTAGAGACTGCAGTGTTAAGCCTCCAACACTTGGTCCTTATTGGAAATCCTTAACCCACATCGAAAGGAGGGGGAAGGGAGGAAAATGTACAAGTTCCAGACCTGACTATGGCAGTGCTCTGCTCGCCTTGCTGTTTTGGGAGTGGGGATATGCTCTTAGAGATGCAGGTATTTTGGAGCAAGAACAAAGATAGCATCCAAGCTGCTGGGAGTGTGTCTTCTCAAATTGAGAAGAGAGGACAGCAGTGCAGGGGTGCTGAGAGGGGACTGTGAGCAAGCAGACAGTATGCCCAGCCTGGGCTGAGTGACACCCCTGTTTGGAGTGTTAAGCCATCAAATTGATCATTACTAATCTGCTTTGAAAAGTAGGCTTGGAGCAGCATTGCTGAAGTCCATGTGGTGAGGACAGAGTCCAGGAGACAGAGGCTCCCTCTTCTCCGTAAAGTGATGTGACTTCAGGGTGGCTTTGTGCTTCATCTGGAGTATCTCCAACATGAAAAGGATAACGAGGTTGGGGCGGATGAACTTCAATGAGTTTGCAAGTGCCGATGGCTCAGACAAGTTGCTCAGGAGGCTCTCTTCCTCGCAGCACCAGGACAACCTCTTTTCCTTTCACTCTGTTTCTTGTGCTTGCCTTCATTAAATGGCTGCTCTCTGCTTTTCTTTCCTTATCCTACTGTTCATGTTCTTTACTCCCCTGACAGCTTCCCACAGCACCTGAACCTGCTGCTGCTGCTTCCACCGATCTCTGCCTTTCTCCTACCCTCGCTGCCTTTTCTGGTGGCTCTTCCCTGCTCCCTGCACTTTTGGCCTCTGCTATCTGCTGCGCTCCAGCCCCACCATCCCCTCCCTCTCAGTCCTCCGTTGCCCTCCCCATGAGTACGTGGTGCTGTTATCTCAGAGAAGGGCCTTGAACACCCCTTTGGTTTAGCCTTGTGCTTCCTCTCACTTGGCCGCCCCCCTCCCTCACCCAGGTCTGCAAATCACTCCTTCCCATGTCAGCCAGCAAATTGGTTTATCCTCCCCCCATCCCAGCTTTCATTACCTTGCCGAAATGAAGCGATATCTCCTCGGCGGAGGCTTCCCGTCGCTGCAGCCAGTACCCAAATCATGAGAGCTGGCATAATAAATGAAGACAAAGTGCCGGCGGCCCGGGCCATCTCTCCCACTGCGCCACTAGCCGCTGCCAGCTTCATTATTCGCTTAAGTTGCCGGAGAAAATTACTTAACCCTGACCCGTGTATTAGGGCCCTGTATTAATGCTGCGACAGGCGTCTCTTACAGCAAAGAACAATTTATTAGAGCCGAAACAGGCTGCTTTTCTCTGTCATTTTTCCAATCTGAGCTTTGAACACACATCATTAAACTTGTCTGACTCTCTCCCCTTCTCCATCATTCCTTTTTTATTTTTTTTAAACAGAAAGCGCTGTAGAGAATGGAGATTGTTCTGAACTTGCTGAGCGCCTGGACTTTGCCCCCGCCTTTCTCCCCCCCATGCTTTTTCCTCCAAACGTGGCCCATGTCTCCGTCTCTCTCTGTCTAATTCACCTTATTCTCCTCTTTCTGTAGTCTCATCCCTGTTTTTCAAATTCTTCCTGAAATTCTCTCATATTGTTTGTAGCTCTGCTCGTTTGACTGTCCCCCTCTGCACAGGTGTGTCACATTCTCTTTCACTCAGTTAATTTGTCTGATTGCCAATTTTTCTCTGGGCTGAGTTGATATTCTGGAGGAAAGATGCTGGGAGGTATAAGAGCCCTGTGCCAGCGCAGGGCCTGTCCCACTTTGTACTGCCCTAGGACTACCTGGAACACCAGAGATCATCAGCAAATCTGGTTTTCAGCCCTATCACCTTTGCCTCATTCATTCTCTCCGAGCACTGTACTCAACTTCAGTTTGGTCCTCAGTGTCACCCAGCAGTGCTCAAGCAGCGTGAGCAGCAGGCAGGACTTCAGCATGACTGACTATACCTGGGAGGGGGCTTCTTCTTACTTGCTGAGATACTTACATGTGCTTTGGTGGAATTCAGTTATGTGCTTTTTTTTTCTTTTTTTTTAATAGCTGTTGCATTATGAGATCCAGTGTAACTCATGATAGTACAGAAAGATATAATGAAAATAATCACTGTCTCTTTTAAATCCCACGTGGGCAGACTCACAGAAAGAGGCAAGAAGCTAGATACAGGGTGATGGGCAAGAAAGTAGTAAAATATACATGAACATCAGTCATTGGTTCAGAAGCATTGAAGCTGCAGGTACTTTCTTGGTTTCCTACCCTCTCTCACTTAACTTCCTTTTAATTTTTTCTCTTCATATGCTGTTTGTCAACTTCCATCTTATTTTCTTACTGACCCATTTAATGAAATTATCATGTAGATCTTATATCACTGTAATATTTCAGTTCTCTTTCTTTTTCCCGTTTTCAGAGCCTGTCTGGCCAGAAGTCAGATTAGTTGAGAACCTGGCACAAAGCCTAATTATCAATTATGTTAGACTGGAGCTATGTATGGATTTGGGGTTAATTTACCAATCAATTTATTAGTTGACTGTAATAGAATTTCAAGGCTGAGCCATCAGCATCTTTAGGAGAAAACAACATGGCTAACTTAGAATTTCAACACGAGCTATGACAGGCTTTCTTCTCCACTTCCATTTTACTGGTGGACACTGCTGAAGAGGAAAGGCTGAATGTAGAGATTCTTTCAAATCATTCCAACTTCAAATTATTTCTAGGTCTGGCTCTGTGTCTGCTCTTAACTATGTGTTAAAAATTTGTCATTTGCTAGCAATTGTCCTGTGGGAATAAGTGATTGAAGGGGAATTGCTAAGGATTGAATGGATCATGGTGACCACTCTGCACTTCAGCTAGCTCTCCAAGAGTCCCCTTCTGTGCATTCCAGGTACTTGACAGGAATGAAACCTAGTGCTAAAATGTGAGGCTTTGCCTTGTGTGGAGGGTCTGCTTTGGATGCTGTCTGGATATCCCAGAGGAGCTGGAGATTACTGGAGCTCAACACATGGTCATGGGTAGATGGGATTAGGCTAAGAAGAGGTAAGAGATCTGCATGGGGTAGGACTTAGGAGACACTGTTTGTGCTACTTTATGGAGAGTTATATATACTCTGAAACTGAACACTTCTGTTTGCCTTCACATTTTCCTGTGTGATTCAGATGAAAAGAAGCCCAATTAAAAGCATTTCTATTTTCACACTTATTTACTGTGAGTGCTCTGCTGGACTGAGTTTCCTGGAGTCTAAGGAATGAGACATTGTGCCCTCACTCCTACCTTAGAGGGGTGGTTTTCATCAAAGGAAGGGAGAGTTCAGTCCCTGCAATTTTTTCAATCTATAGATGCATAGCTGAAACTTCAGCTTCTCTCTTACACTTTTTCTCTTCAGTTTGGAACTTACCAAAGATCCCTTTGTCATTTCAGAGCAGGATTTTTGTAAATCTTAAATACAGCATTGAAAATAGACTAATAACAGAAAAATCCTCATAACTAAAGCACTAACTAATGTTAACAATGGGAGTAATGGGTTACATAGATTAATTAAGTAGAATCTTTATTATCTTCCTGTCCACTGCAAATTTGTCTGGGATGCCAAAGGTTTATATTATAAAAAAAGAAGGAAAATTAAAGTGATGGATGTTTTCCATTGTATCATTCATATGTAGGGTAGGAGAAATTCAACTTTTTATCTGAGCCCCATCCTCTTGTGTTATGTGGGCTGGATGAATTTTCAAGGCTGCTTACCTTCCCGGAGGGGGAGAAAGTTATTTCTAGCAATGTCAGGAATCAAGGGGATTCTGTAGCTATTTGTCAAGGGAGCGATTGTGAGCTGAAGGACAGCAAATTCATGAAGACATACACATGGTGCATGAGATGGCTTGGGGGCTGGTGGGCTGTATCACAACAGTGATACCTCTCAAATGGGGGAAATAGAGGAGTCGTGCATGGAAAGAGCGGTGTAAAAACTGGTTCACGTTAACATCAGGGGTAGTTTTCTTCCACCTGTATATAATTTCTGTGAGTGAGTGAGACAGTCAAGAGCTCTAGTTTTTAGCCACCTGTTGAGGAATCTGCTAATGAGAGATACTCTGAAAAGCCATACGTGACCTCCCCAAGTAGCTTGGAGGGAGGCCAACGTTTTTGGAACCTCTTTGAGTGTTAGCGCAAGGCATTTAAAATGGACTGTCAGCTGGGCCTTTAGGACCTCAGCAACTCCAGTGGGTTTTCAGTCCTGACTGTGCAGGCTTTGTCACCACACAAAGCATCTCTTCAGCCACTAAAACTGTTGATCTTTGGAACTTTGCAGTTTTTTCCAGAGATGTGTGAAGGGGGTCATTGGGTCCGACAGGGAGAGGAGGGGTGGAGGGGAAGGCAGTGAGGGTGAGAGGGGATGGTTGGTTGGAGCAGCTGCCCTTCTGCTGGGAGTCCCTCCCGAATTCTCTGGCACTCTCCTGCTCAGCCTGATAGCTCTTCCAAGTTCTCTAATCACCTTCTTGCTGTAATGAGCCTCTCATCTCACTGATGGAAATCAGGGTATTTGGTTATGAAAGGGACACTGTTAATAACACGATCTCTCTCTTCCCCACTCCATCCCCCACTCCCCCTGCCAGCCCCCCTCCCAGCTCTCCACACAATTCTCTCAATTAACGATAGGCAGAAATTAATTTTTCCCCTGGACTGAAACAATTGCTTGGCAGAGGATTGCCAGCTCGGCTCCAGATAGGGACCTTTCCCAGCAGGGCCCAGAGAAAGGAGGAGAGACCAAGGCGATAAGCAGGGCCCTATCAGCAGCCACAGGACGCAGTAATACAAATGTTATCCTTAGAAATGTATTTAAAGAGGATATGTTTATAATTCGAAGGGGATTGTCAGGCTGCTCCCCTCCCCCTCCCTGCAGATCCATGCTACCGCCTTCTTCCCTGCCATGAAGCGCACTTAAACCTCCAAAAGGCTTGGCAATGTCAGCCCTGCATGCTCCCCTGGCCACTGCATGAGGTGGTAGGAGGGCTGCCTGGGTGCAGCGCTGGGAACAGCCAGAGAAAGCCACAGAATCCAGCAGGCAAGCCAGGCAAGGCAGCAAGCAGGATCTGCTCAAGGGGCAGGGGCTTGTAGCAGATCTACTCAAAACTCAAGGAACAGGAAAATACGTAGTGCAAGAGAAAAGTGGTGGGAGGGATAAGCAAGTACACAGAGACAAGGGGGGAGAGTCCTGGCTGTAGGCTGATCTGCAGGGCAGGGGAACCTTAAGTCCAGCCTGAAACAGGGATCCAGCTGCTGTTGCATGCAAATGTTTTAGTACCGTTTGTGACTTGGGAAACGTTGTCATCTTGGTTGCTTTCTAAAGCTGCTTGTTTATGGATCCCATGTGCATAATAGCTCATTGTGTAAAGATAAAACATCAAGCCCAGACCAACCAACATGCAGGACTATTCCAATGACTGCCCCTGGCTGAAACAGCCAGCCCTGTTCTCACATACACAAGCAGAACATCTTCATCTTCTCCTCAAATTAGGGATGACAATACAACCAGTGACGCCTTCTGGCAACCCTTCTTGGCTGCTTTATGCAGACTTGTGACGTGCCCTGCAGCGCTATCTAAGAGGACCTGCTGTGCTCCTGTGTTCCAGTTGTTCTCACTGCAACAGGAAGATAATGATAAGTTGCAAGGACAACAGGAGAGGAGCAAGAGGACTTTCAGGATGCAACACCTGCAGTTATTATAACTGAAATAGGCATTATTCCACTCTCCTCGAGGCTTCACCAGTCCTTGTAGGTGATCTCTGCAGTTGGCTCTGTTTGAGGCCCTTTACTTGTGAAACACCTCTTGTTCTTGCTGGAAGCAAGCTAGCATTGAGTTTCTGCCACACAGCGTTAACATCCATGATGGCCCAGTGCCCACCAGCATCACCAGTGCTACTGCCAGCTCTTTGCTGCCATGATGAGTATGTTTCTTTTTAGTTGGGCCCAAGTTCTGCTGGCAGACTGATGAGTGCTCCTGTGGGTGGCTCAGAGGCCACCGTTGTTAAACCAGTAATGGAATGGAGGACAGGCAGCCGTCTGTAAGAACCAAGACTATTACAGTCCTACAGCAGCCAGTGATCTGTGGAGAAATAAAGGCAATTGTCAAGTAAAATGTATCAAATATTCTTTACAGTACTGTAAAAAGGCTGGCTCTCTTGTGCATCAGGTTCCACATACCTCTTGGCTCTCTTTACCTCTGGTCTTTCTATCTCCACTGTGCAAGGGAGCACTGATAGACCAGGGAAGATCCAATTCCCTGAATCTGAGGAACAGATGCATGTTTTGAAGTACTTCTTTCCATTCATTGTGTGGAAGCAAAGTTTCATGCAGAGGTGCTGTGAACAAACAACAAACCTTAAAAGCCAATCATGTTTAACAACATTCCAGGGGCTGCTTGACCCATCTGGACGTCAAAATGCAATGTTTGCAGACTGGTCAGCCCTCATTTCTATATTGCTTCAGGTTCAGAGATAGAAAGTTCTTTTAGACCTTAGTCTATTAGGATCACTGCAAATTAAGCAGAGGTCTGTCACAGGACAGATTGTTCCTGATTATTGGGACTAAATGAACACCAAAACATTACTCAGAAGAACATAAATGTAGGCCTCAGAGCGTGTTACAGAAATAGCAGCTGATGTGTGTAGAACAGTAAGCAGATAATGGGTTTGAGCTTCTACACTGAAGTTCCTGGGTTCTTCTTATGAAGGAGGAACATTTGTTCCTTTCTCCCAGAATTTCCCAGCATTGCCAACCTGCTGCTCCTCGGTAAGGTGGTGGAGCCCCCTATACTAGCAACAGTAACATTCGTCCCCTTTTCTTTGTCTTTGGGAATACTAAAATATTCGTAATGGGGTGGCGGCATATCCAGCTACCCAAGAAGGGATGATGTCTACCACTAGAAGGCAAGATACTTGTGTGACCTTTACCAGCAGGGGCCCTGTGGAACCAGTGGTATAAAACTCTAGGAGGCGAGGCAGTATAAGCATATTGCAGTTCTGTCCTCCCTAGCCATGTTCTTGTGGCTGGTATTCAACAGTTACAGATCTGTGCCCATGTCCACAGCCTGGATGGCAGCCTCCTCCCATCCCTGCTATCTTCATCCTGCTTTTGTTACCAGGCTGCCAGTGCTGAGCCAGCCCAGCAGTAACCTCACACAGATGTCCCTAGTGATGGCCTGGACCTCCAGATGGGAGTGAGCCAAGGCACAGACACGGGCTCTGACAAATGCTGGGGGGAGGCACCAGAGAGGTCTTGTCTTGTGCAGAGCCTCCCACATACAATTCCTTTCTACTTTCAAGTACTGTTTAAATGCAGACAGTGTTGGCTATTGGGAAACTGGACTTTTAAGGTGCCTGAGGGGACACTCCTACAAGACAAGTCGACACAGTCCATAGTGAAAAGGAGACATTGTTTTTTTCACAAAGACACCAAGAAGGCCCCTCCATCTGCCCCAAGTGTACCTGTTCCTGGTAAGGGCCTGCTCTCTGAGCCAGGGTACGGCCCACCAAATCCAAACTGACCACCCAAAGCCTTCCAGTGGGCATCTTGCAGCTCAACAGCAAAGTCTTCAGAAACTCCTTCCGGGTGGTGGGGTGGGAGGGAGACGTGGCGGAGCAGCCTTGTCCATCGTGCACTTCTTCACTCCCTCCCTTTCAGCCCTGTCCTTTCTCAATACCCAGGAAAGATTAACTCCTCTCCATGCGCCAGAGAAAGTTATTATCATTAATGAAGAATTAAAAGGGAGCGATTAATAAAGGGCCCTTATCTGGCAGCGAGGAGGAGGCTGGACAATGGAAGGAAGATGGAGAAAATGGAAAACAATAAATATGAAGCGTAAAAGGAGGCGAGCACTGCTCCCACTTGTTAGATCGCAGCTGCATCTCCTGAGGGGGGAAGGCTCCAAATTGCTAATTACTGCCTCTGAAAAGACCTCGCTCTGATATGTTTTCTGCTGAAAGGTTCCCATTAATGAAGCAGCGATGATGCTGTTTCCCTTTGACTTGCCTTCAATTCCCTCTCTGAGCTTCCTCCCAAGCCGGGAACAATGAGGCCCTGGGAGCTGGCGGCTCCCACAGGCCTCGCGGAGACTGGGCCGGGGGCAGCCGAGTGAGGGGAGCCGCGCCGGCTGTGAAATATGGAGGGGGGAGATAAGGCAAAGACAGAGGAAAGAGGCTCACTCCCAGGAGCCCAGGGAAAATTTGCAGTTATTATGAAGGAGATGAGACAGATTAAAAGCCCTTGTGTTCTGCGCTGCCCTTTTATTTAGTGGCTTCATCTCCAAGATGAAAGAAGTTGGAAATGACTTTCTCCGCATTTTGCTGCAAGAAGCTTCACGGCACATTTTTTGACTTTATTCCTCCCTTTGTCTCTTGTCCCCTTTCTGTCTCTCTCTTTTTCCTTTTAACCCCTGGAAGGTTTTGCTGAGAAGCACCATGGGACCATGCAGAATGTTTGCTGGGGTACAGCAACGACCCCTTTACTCATCCTGTCCTACCAGGCCATCCCTGCTGTGAGCATCCTGCAGACCTTCCCTCACTGCTCACCTCAGGAACGTCCCTCGCCAGCAGCATCTTCTCTCTTATATCAAGTCCCAGCAACAGTTTAGTGCTGGTGACTACAGATTCTGGGCAGGAGAAAGATGCCTGCATGTGCAAAGCCCAGGAAAGGCTAATAATCCACTCAGGATTCAAGTCCTGAACATTTTGCATCCCTACAGCTTTTTACAAGCAAAATTAGTGCTGAGAAAAATAGGCCAGTCCCTGTTGTTTGTGCAGGAAAACTGCAAACTACAGAGGGATTGAATAATTCACCGGGGATGTGGGGTGAAGTTGGACTCAGGCAAGGATTCAAAATTTATAGTCACTGTTCCACTTCAGAGTGGACTTTGTGAGACAGAACAGAAATATCATAAACAGCTCAAAACCAGATTACCACTTCTTCCCCAATATATTTCACCAACTCCTACTGACAATTTTCCATTTTTTCCCTATACACACCAGTGCCCTGTTTTGGCACCATTTTAGTTCCTGTGACCCTTGCAAAAGGCAAAAGCAATTCTGTTACCACCAAAACTTTCCCAGAAAAACATCCCCTGTCTCTCCCAGGTCAGGAAAAAGGCTGCTGACATCTCTTGGAAGTTAGTTTGAAATGGTGAAATTTGCAAAAATATTGACAGGTGCTTTAAAAATCATACGATTTGTAAAACTCTTGTTGACCAACAGAACAGCACCGAACTATTCAGGAAAATGAATGGAGAAAAAGAGAAATTAAAGTGGGCATCTGCTGCTGTCTCCTTAGGACGTGTGAGCACAGGAATTCTTTTACACAACTGTTTGAGTAATTTGTTATCCTGCTCAGTACTACAGCCAGCACAGAGCTGAAATGAAGAGGTAAGAAGCTCTGAAGTGGATGTTTACAGAATAACCTTCCCACCAGGGGAGTTTGTAACCCAGACATTTTGTAGATGCTTTATGTCCTGAAGCATGGAAAAGGATTGCAGTGGTAAAACAGGATTAGATTTTAGGATCTGAGAGTAAAAAGAAAACCTCTGTACTGAAAATAGGAAACTAAATGCTGCAGTCAATAGAGTGAGGTACTGCAATTGAAGGGGTTAAGAAGACAAAAGGACAGACAAGTACAGATGAATTGGTGCAGAGAAAGTAACTAAACTGAAGACAGACATTAGGAATGAGATAAACATGATTTATCAAATGGCCATTTTTGTTCTTTTAATATTTCTTTTCCACATAAATTTCTCAGACAACAAAAAGGTAATGAAAATGTTAAAATTACAGCTCAGAATAAAGGTTGAGTTGGAGAAACAGCAAGGAGAGATCTCAGTGAAGCTGAATGATGATCATTTCAGAAGGTGTAGGAATCAGCCACAAACGTAAGGATTTTCTTACCGTTATTTTTTGACAAACTGGGGGGGTGCCAGAGAAATGGGGAAAAGCAAGCATGGTGTCAGGGGGAAGCAGGGAGGAAGTCATGATCTTGGCAATTATCACCCTTTCAGTAAAACTTCTGTTTGTGGCCTCATAAAGGAATAAGTAGAAGCAGGAAAAAAATGTAAAAATGCAAAGGATAATAGATCTTTGAGCAACGAGCAGCAGCATAGATTTATAGAGAACAAATCATGTCAGACAAACCTGATTACTTTCTCTGATTTAATTTACAAAATTAGCAAATGAAGAGAATGCCATGTACATAATATATCTGGGCTTCAACAAATCCTTTCATATACTGCCTTGTAAAATATGACTTGAAAAATGAACTAATATTGCCTTGAATATGAATGCTGCCACATGGATTAAATAAACGGAAAGACGAGAAACAAAAGGGAATGCTGCAGAAAATGGAACTGGGGCCACACTTGGCTTGACTCTGATGGCTGCTGATGATCCATAAATTGGGGAGATAACAGGCACATGCTGTGACGGAAGGAGGTGCAGATTTAAGGACAAGGAAATTGCACAGAGAGATTTATCTTAGAAAATAACAAAACTGAGTTCCATCCAGATGTACAAGTTCAGTGTATTTCCAGATATACAAATCCAGATACACAAATTCAGTATAAAATGCAGTTTTGGTACCAAGTATACTGATCGCCAGCATCTTACAATTAAAAAGAAAAAAAATCAAGCAGCAAAAAGGAGAAGCACATGGCAAGAGCTGGGAACATTCAGCTTCTATTAGCAGCTAATGGTCTGTGGAGACATGGGCTGGGACTCCAGCAATGGGACCAACCAACACACAAATCTTCAAAAAATCAATAAGAAACACCAGCTTTCAGCAGGGCATGTGTTACTTTCATTCACAAGCAGGCCAGGGGTCAGATAAGCCAGGGACTGGTATTTCCATAAATAAGAACTTCATAAACCAATGGCAAGTGATAACATACACCCACTAAATCAAGGGATGCCTGTGCGCCCAGCATCGGGAGAGGCCTTGTGCACCGGGCCTGATTTCTGCTGACTCTAGAGCTGTGAAGTGATCTGTAGGGTGAAATACTCAAACACAGGTGGGATATTCATCTGGGTAAAGTATGGTTGTGGTTTTGGTGATATTAAACCTCAGCAGCGAGTCCTGCAGGGACAGGGCCTCGTGGACAGCTCTCCTGCCTGATGTGGCACTGCACTGAGACACCTCATGGTCATCCCCAGCCAAGAAGGGTCTGATCCAAGGAATGGAACACTTCTCATACAAGGACAAGCTGAGAGAGCTGGAGCTGTTCAGCACGGGGAAGAGAAGGCTGCAGGGAGACCTGGAAGTGGCCTGCCAGTATCTAAAGGTGGGCTATAAGAAAGAAGGGTACAGACTGTTTACCAGAGTCTGTGATAACAGGCCAAGGGGAAATGGTTTCAAATCAGAACAGGGGAGATTTAGATTGGGTGTAAAGAAGGTTTTACAATAAAGGTAGTGAAGGCCTGGAACAGGTTGCCCAGAGATGCAGTGTACGTGCTGTCCCTGGACACAGACAAGGTCAGGCTGGATGGGGCTCTCAGCGCCGTGACCGAGTAGGCGTCCCTGCTCGTTTCAGGGAGTTGGACTAGATGGCCTTTCAGGGTCGCTTCCAACTCCAGCGAATCTGGGACTACGATTCTATGAAAAGGCTGAATGGAAGGACTCATGAAAGAACGCGGCTATCCTGGGCAGGGACGCCTATCCAGGCACCTCTCCTCGCTAAGCAACGGTCTGTAACGGCTTCTAACAGCCCGCAGCAGTCCGGCCACGGCCGCACGCCACCCCTCAACCAGCCGCGCTGCCGGGCGGCGCAGCGCCCCACGCCGGGCCGGCCCCCGGCACCAGACCCGCCCCTCGGCGGGGAGGGCGGGGAGGAAGTGGCCCGGGAAGGCCGGAAGCGGCGCTGCGAGGGGCTGGCGGAACGGGCGCTGCCCGGTGAGTGGGGTCGGGGGCCGCGGCCCGGCGGTGGGGTCGGAGTGGGGCGTCGGCGCTCGAGACGCCCCTCCCGCTCCGGCCTTGGGGCGCGGCGGGCTGCGTTGAGCTGCCCTGCGGGGCCGCGGATTGCCCGGCGGCGTGTCGGAGAGCGCCGGCTTCTCGGAGCGGGGAGCGGGAGAGGCGTTACGGTGCGGCCTTCCGGGTGCCTGGACGGAGGAGGAGGCCTGCGGAAGCCAGTGCTGCTCCGGAGCGGGGCCGCGGGTGTTCTGAGCGAAGTGGCGGAGTACGAGAGCCCAAAGTGCCGGCGGTGGGGCGGCCCGGCGGTCACGGGCAGTGTCGGAGTTTGACCAAGTCCTTAGGAGGGGCTCGCTGGCAGTACGGAGGTGGAAGGGCTGGGGATTTTGCCCCTGGCAGCTGGGTCCTGGTGTCACGTACACTGTTGTTAGGAGTGTGGAACCCCGTGCGTCTTATTTTGCTGCTGCATTGAAGCTGATTTGCAGACTGCCTTTTTGCTTTCTGTTTTGTGCATAGCTTTACTGCCTGTCTACTTTTTGGAAGACTTCAATCTGCTTGCTGCAGCTGCTAACCCTTCTTTGTAGCTTACAGTAATTGACATAGGCACACCAGGTAGCAAACTAGTTGCGGGCTCTCTTACCCTTAAGATGTGTAACGGAACACATTCCTTCCAAGCAAAAGATACAAACATAAGGCCTTTTCATATACGGAGCACTTGACCCAACTGCTGCAGTGGTGACATCTCCACCACCATGGGTAGAAGTAGGATTTAACCCCTGCAACAGGAAGGAGTGAATGTTAGCCCAAGAAACAGCAGATATATTGCATTGTTTCTCCCAGGCAACTGAAGTGTGTAACTGCTATAGTATGCTGTAGTCTAGCAATGTGTTTGTGACAGCATTTATGTCTGGTGCTAATTGTTTGCTGTCGTTTTTGTAGGCATTGCCAATGGATGAACTTGTGCATGACTTGGCCTCAGCCTTAGAACAGACTTCAGAGCAAAACAAGCTGGACGAACTATGGGAAGAGATGGCCCTAAGCCCACGGCAGCAGCGACGCCAGCTTCGCAAGAGGCGGGGTCGCAAACGACGCTCAGACTTCACGCATCAGGCAGAGCACGCCTGCTGCTACAGTGAGGCCTCTGAGTCCAGCTTGGATGAAGCTGTGAAGGATTGCCGTGAGGTGCTGACAGCCAATTTCAGTGACTCTGATGACATGGCAGCGGTCAAACGACATCCAGCTCTCAGTGCCACCCTGAGGAGCAAGCAACACTCATGGCATGAGTCAGACTCCTTTACAGAGAATGCACCCTGCCGGCCTCTTAGGCGCCGCCGCAAAGTCAAACGCGTGACATCAGAAGTGGCTGCCAGTCTCCAGCAAAAGCTCAGGGTGTCAGAGTGGAACTATGAGAGGGGCTGCAGGTTCAAGTCAGCCAAGAAACAGCGTCTTTCACGCTGGAAGGAAAATGCCCCGTGGACATCATCTAGTCGTGGCCTTTGTGAATCGGGAGAGAACAGGCCCTTCCTCAGCAAGGGGGGAAGGAAGGAGCGGATGGAGTGTGAAGCTGATGAACAGAAGCAAGGCTCAGATGAAAATATGTCTGAATGGTGAGGTCTTCGTTTCTTTCCCATGCTAGAGCTAGATGGCTTCCTTGCTTGCAGCTACTTATAAATCCTTGCCTTTAGAAGTTCTTTCCAAACTTATTCAGTGCTATTCTCTTTTTTTGAGTAGGGAAAATCCCTCAGCTACTTTAAAAGTTCAGATTTTTTTTCCCAACAGTCTTTTCCTGTCAGTGCCGTGATGATGACCCAAACACTTCCTTTGAAAAGCTAGCAGTTGTTACGTTTCTGGCTTGTATTACACAAGCAGCTCTTTGAAAATTCTGTGGTCCTTCTGCTACGAAGTGGCATGCTTGTGGCCTGACGTTTGGCAGATAAATCCACTGTTGGTACTTATGCTGTCTGATTGATATGATCTGTTTGCAGTTTCTTGTTTTCAGAATTTACCATAAGCAGTAACAGAGAACTGATCAGACAATGAATGCTAGACCTCTGTGCAGGTACTGTGTGAACCTCAGTCAAAACATCTTCATTGCAGTTCTACATTTCTGCTATGGATTTAGAATAAGGTGCTGACAGGCAGAACCTTTCCTGCAGGCTGTGGCAGGAAAGTAGTGAGAAGATAAAGAAGTTGGGTAAAATGGAATATTTGCAGGGTAAATCTATGAACTGTGAAGTCGGGCTTATATTTGTGTCCAGTTTTGAAGAACTGATGAACTAATGATGCAGTTTTGTACGAGAGTTGAAAATGAGAAGCATAAATGTCATGATCTGAATTTGTGCATCACTCTTGAGAAGTTTTCCCTTTGAGTTTGATTTTTATTCTCTGCATAGAAGGTTCAGTGTTATAAAACTCCTGCTTTACAAAAAGATTTTTTGGGCTTAGAAGAGAAACAACTGCTGCGAGTCAAATGGAAGAGTTGTAACAAATGGCATACAGAAAGGAGATAGGGACTGTCATTGTTTAAGAAGCAGGAGACATTCAATAGAAAACTTTTTTGTTTGTTTTCATAAAACTGCTGTGGGACATTTTGGAGATCAAGATTTGTATGTATACGAAAGGGGGGTGTGGAGGGTAGATTTTCTAGGGGCTGATAAGCATTACAGGCCAAGTGGAAGATTTGTCTCAGGAAGTCCTGAAACTGCTGAAGCTATATGAATGTACTGAGGAAACGGTCAGTCCACTTTTGTGACAGTCTCATATGCTTTTCACAAGTATTCAGTACAATAGACACTATCAGAGACAGTGAATTTGAGAAGTATAATTGTTTGCTTTGGTGTAATTGTTCATGTGTTTGGGTTCATTTAAGTGTTCTGGCTGTCTAGTTACTGCAATTTGTCAGTGAACAGGTGGCATACAGTTATTGAGGGCTTTGTGGAAAATAACTGGAAGTGCAAACTCCTCACAGGTACTTTCTGAGAGGCTGTGAAAAGCACAGGCTGTAGTACATTCTCTCTGTGCTGGTCCTAGAGATCAGTAGTGCATTTTCATTGAACCAGCATTGTATCTAACTGTTAAGAGGGTAGAAGAAGCATTAAAAGTGATTTTTTTTTCCCATTGAAAAGTGGTTCTTTTTAGGTTAAGAAAGGAGGGAAGATGTGCATTTTCTAGATGCTAGTGAATGCCTTTTTTGGTATTAGTTGCTAAAAACACTTTTATCTTTTCAGTGCTGTGTGCTGGCAGTCCAGAAAAGGAAGTGTGCTGAGTAGCCCCTGAATGTTGTGTGTCAGTAGTGATGGACTGAGAGATGCCCTTACTTGATGTGGCAGTGATGGACAGAGCTCCTTGAGGGTTTTTTCTACCAGTCAGAGTCTGTTCCATCATGTCAAACTTGAACTTAAACCAGCAGGCTTTCATCTGGGCTTTAGTTGTGCCAGAATTTGGAAGAGCAAATAAACAGCTTTGTCAGACTATTACTTGAGGACCATGCTGAGGATATCACTTTGTTCTGTCTCAGGTGTACCTTGCTTTCAAACAAATTATTGTGCAAGTGTTGGTATGCTGTTTGCCTTGTGCTGCCAAGTCTTTGAGATTCTCTTCAGAGATCCAGAGGTCAGAATATTTGACCTCTCCAACACCACAAATGTGATCTGTGCTGTGATTCACTCAAGAGTGTCAAAGGTGGAGAGAAAAACACACATAACCCTCTTTGCTGTGGACTGCCCCTTGCAGCAGTGAAGGATCACGCTTGGTCTCTGCCGCTCTGAATATAGCGGTTTGCTGCTAGCAAAGTGAAACTGGCTTTGCTTACCTCACTCTTGCTCTGCTACTGCTGCTTTGCTCCTTTTTCTGCTACCATGAGAGAGGTATTTCATACAGCTGTATAACAAGCATGGCCTGAGGAAGAGAGAAGAAAATTGGATACCTATGAGAAAGGATGGTATGTTGGCATCACAAGGTGGGAAAGCGACTAATAAAGCTTGCAGTACCTGGAACCAGTCCACTGTGATCTAGTGATGTATGGGGCAACTTGATACTTTATTGGTTCCATTTCTGTTCATAGAATCACAATCATTCTGGTTAGAACAGACCTTTAAGATCATCATCTCCAACCATCCACCTAACACTATAATTCCACTGCTAAACCTTGTCACTTCCACATCCACGTCTCTTTAATACCTCCAGGGATGGCAACTTAATCACCTCTTTGGACAGCCTGTTTCCAATGCTGGCTACCCCTTCTGTAAAGAAATTCCTCCGATGGCCGCTCTGAACATCCCCTGCTGCAATTAGAGGCTGTTTCATTTTTGTGTTTTGTAGGAGTAGATCTCCTTAAATGATGAAATAATCACTATTTTCTCTGCTTTCAAGAGAGCTCCTTGTTCTAAGTCAGATCAAAAGCCTACTGTATTCAGGAAATAAACTGATTCACTGAGAAAGCTTTGGAAATGTATATTTAATGGGAAGTTTGCTTGTGGGGATGTACGTAGTGTATGTGAAATGAAATATTTGAAATTGCCAAATTTCAGTGTACACTGTGAGGAGGAAAGGTGTGCAGGAACGCGTTTCTAGGTTGGGTGATGGCACGACTCAAAGCCTGACATTGATAATTGTGATAACAAGAAGCAAGTGGTCTTAGTTTAAATAGTCATCTGCATGCTTGTACAGGGGTGACAATTAACTGCTAAGGTAACGTGCCCTTCTTTCTCCTCTAGTGCTCTGAGATTCCCTGCAGCCATAGTAAAGCATAGGGAAATTATATATTGAGTGCTGAAGCTCCTCGTGTTGGTCTAAGCTGAGCGCTTTCAGAATGATCTGGGTTTAACTTGAAGCCAGAGCAAATCATGGTCAAGAGTTGTTTGACAAATGACTTTGAATGATGTGCTTAGTAGTGAGAGCTCTGTGGTTTGTCTGATCTACTCTCAAGTGATGTAACTTCACTTTCTTGAGCTGGTCGTTGCCCTCCCCCAGTGGCTCTGTGTGACTTTGCTGGTTTGCTGCTGATGTGTGTTGGCCTGGGATTGTAGCCATCGCTTCTCGAGTGTGTAGTGCACTTGCCTTTACTCACTGGAAGAGGGCTGTTTTCCTAGCAGCCTGCAGTGGCAGTCGAGAGCCTGGCTAAGCTGATGAATTGAAACCCAATCTCTCGGTAAAGAAAAAATTCCTCTCTTGGAAGGCAAATGACAGAGACAGAGTGTTCAGCTTCCCCTCCTCCTCCAGCCCAGCCTGACCTTCTGCAGCCCCTCGGTGCCTCTTGTTTTCTTATTTTTATAGAAAATCAATATCCCTCCTGACACAAACAATAGCTCAGGAGAAAGAATAAATGGGGTAAACCTGAGATCTCTGTCCATCACCTCTCACTTTAACTCCCCCAAACTATTTAATTATAAGCATGCTTTGCTCCAGGTGTTTGCAACAGTGAAATTGCTAAATGAGGACCATTTTAACCAAAGATTGGGTGATCAATAACACTCTATAGCAGTAGGTTGTCGGATCAATAGGATTCATTATTTCATGGTTAAGGTAAGTAGCCTCCTTTGCAAGTGGAGGTCATTAATCAGTGCTTACTGGACCTGTAGAAAGGCCTGTGGAGGAGTCTAGTTTGTGTTCAGCTCTGAAGTGTGAAATTGTAAAGAGGGTGAAGTGGGATCCATGAAAGTTGATTCAAGTAAGGCATTGGCATTAACGTGTATCTGTAAGGAGCAAAGGAGCTGTCAGTATGACAGAAGGCTTCAAGTGCAGTTAATGTGATCTGGAATCTTACGTAACACTTCTTCCTTTCTCTGGCATCTTTTCTCTGGTGATGCTTCAAACCCATATGAAGCAGTCACTCAATCCTTGCTCATAAGGTCTCTTAATCCAGGCTTTCAAAGGAGAAAGCAGACACCCTGAGATTTGCCCTGGGTCATACAGTGAGTTGGTAGGAGAGCTAGGAATGAAACAAATGACTCGTGGTTATCAGTCCTTGGCCTAATTGCTTTGTTGTATATGTGGGAGGGCAAATGGACAACCATACACTGTAATGGATTGAGTTGGAATTTGATATTAACTTACATACTGAAATGTGGGAATGATATACCAACCATTCATCCTTAAAAATTTATATGACCTTTGTATAATGATGAAGATGCGGAGTTTATAGATATCCAGCATGATGAATTGATTTGGCTGTACTCAAGAGTGTATTTTCCAAGAGCAATAATGTGCTCCAAAATTTTTAATAACGTTTAAATAATAAAGTAACATAATAAAAAATAAAATTTAATACCATAATGAAACTGAAAACGTTTAATTATGTGCCTGCATTTATTTGGGGTGATGCTTCTTGTGATCTCTCATCCTTTTATTTTGTGAATCAAGGGGTTTTCTGTTGATATCGGTGTCAGTATGACTCAGTTTCCCTGTAGGAGGCCAGAGAGCTTTGTAACAATGCTCCTCAATCAGAGCTTGGTTCTAGTTCTGACTTAATGTTCATATCTTCTATGAGACCTTAGTACTAAGGGGGTGTAAGGGCAGTAAGTAGTTACCACTTGTTATGATATTTCTCAGCTAAATTGGAGGAAGTATTACCTGAAGTGCAGTTCAGCGCAGAAGGCCAATCCTGGACAGCATCAAAAGAGAGGTGACAGCAGTGTGTGGCTGCTCTGCCCTCACGAGGCCTCATCTGGAGTACTGTGTGCAGGTCTGGGGCCCCCGCACGAGATGAACAAGGAGCTGTTGGAGAGGGTCCAGAAGAGAGCCACAAAGATGGTCAGAGAGCTGGAGCACCTCTCCTATGAAGAAAGGTTGAAGGAGCTGAGCTTGTGCAGCCCAGGGAAAAGAAGGCTCCAGGGAGACCTCATTGTAGCCTTCCAGTACTTAAGGGGGCTTACAAGCACGAGAGAGACCAACTTTTTCACAGTCTAGTAATAATAGGACAAGGAGGAATAGCTTTAAACAAAAAGAGGGGAGATTTAGGTTTGATGTAGTAGGAAATTATTTAAAGGATGGTGAAGTGCTGGAATGGGCTGCTCAGTGAAGCTGTGGATGCCTCTTGTCCCTGGGGACATTCAAGGCCAGATTGATGGGACCCTGAGCAGCCTGATCTAGTGGGGGCAGCCCTGCCCATGGCACAGGGCTGGAACTTGGGTGGGCTTTGAGGTCCCTCCAACCTAAGCCTTTCTATGAAGTGCCTGAGGACTGATGTAGTATCAGCAGTAGAGCTGTCAGATGCTTGGGGCTGACTTGTGTATTTCTGGTGCAAATATTCATCCAATTTTACAGTCAGTGCATTAATTTATTGTTTAATTCCTTGATTCAAGAGTAAGTCCTTTGTAACTGCTTCAGTAAATGCAAAATGCACAGTGCTACTGTGCATAATGAGCGGCATTCAGCTGCAGCAAGTCATGCTATGCTTTTTAGCTGGAGAGTTACGAACGTACCTGCTTCTCTTCCCTGCAAAGGAGGTAAAAGTTGCTGTGGATTGAAGAGAGCGTTATGTAGCTGGGTAACACGTTTGAGAAGAAGAAACCTGAAGTACAAAACTTAAGAGGCTTTTGAGTATCTGTTAAGTAACCCCAGGGCAGTTAACTGCACTGAATTTCCTAGTGAGATTCCAGACAATGTCATAGTTAGGTTATGAAATCTAGTACCCCACAGAAATGCCAGTGTATTAATTACTTTTTGATACCTTAGAAGTAGACTAGATGCAAGATTCTGCTTTTTGTCAAGTGATACAGCATTGCTAGGATTTAACAGGGAGCCACCATGACCCATGCTAGACCGAGCCATGTATACGAAGTGCAGTGATACCCAATTTCTGTGATGTAAAGTATTGTGAGCTCAGATAAACTAGTAAAATGTTTGTTTGGTATTTGCTGGGGTTGTAACAATGTTTTTTTTTCATTTGTTTGTTTTTATTCCAGTGAAACCAGCAGTGTATGCAGCAGCAGTGATACCGGACTATTTACCAATGATGAGGGCCGCCAAGGTAACAACTGTCCTGAAATATTCCTCATGTTACAGGGAATTTCCCTTGCCAGATCTGAAGAAAGATCTGAATTTGAAGCCAGACAGGGAAGAGAATGTGGGTAAAAGTCCAGTGGCTGTGAGGTGCCAGAAGTTATCAAAATGATCTGAGGGTCATAAAGGTATGGCTTTGGTAGCAGTACACTCCTGTATATCACAGAATCATAGGTGTTGAAAGGGACCTCTGGAGATCATTTAGACCAACCCCTGATAAAGCGGGTCCCCTATGGTAGTTTGCCTGAAAAGCATCTATGTGGGTCTTGAATATCTCTGGAGAAGGAGACTCCACAACCTCTCTGGACAGCCCATTCCAGTGCTCTGTCACACTGTAAAGAAGTGTTCTTCTCAGGTTCATATCAGATCTATAACATTTAGTATACCAAAAAAACCCAACCCCAATGAACTACTATTATGGCAAGGCTTAGAAAGACGAGAAATTTAAAGCTCTCCATAGTAAAAAAAAGTAAAATTCACAGTGTCTTTCTATAGATGTTTTAATTGTTATCTAGTTACCACTAGAGCCCTATCTGTTAGTTTTTTTTCCCAAGGGAAGGAAGAAACAACTCCGAAATAATCAGTACTATCAAGTCATCTAAAGAACTGTGCTAAGAAGAGCATTGCTGTTGTGTGTATTAGTTGAGCCTAGTATCTTCAAGGTCTATTGTAGAAATGGTTTCTTAGGGCTTTTGGGTGTGGAACGAATGCTGATTTTATTTATCAGTGAGAAGTGTTCAGTTTATGAGAGATAAGGTAGAAGTAAGTGTGAAAGCACTTGCAGCAGGCATGGGACTGTTGTATTTGGAGCAGGTGGGGTATGGCCCTGGAGATTTGTAAGTCTGTGCGGCTTGTGCTGATGTCTATTCTGTCACATGTCAAAAGCTATAATTTGGATGAGATCTCTCCTGGGAATATGTGAGTATTAAACTCGGTAAGAAGTACTGCTTCCACTTGTTACTGACCCAAGTGTCTGGGTGAGGGGCAACATGATGCTAGCAAATATGTGTACGTTTTTTCTGATTATATTAGGCTGTAGGGCTGGTCTGAGGTGTGTAGTTGTGACCTGAGGTGGCTCTAACACTTTGCCTAGGGTAGGAATTTCAGAGATCAGCTTTGCCCTTTGCTGAGAAATAATGATTTCCAGTATTCTGTTCTTCAAGAGCAACAGAAAAAAAAAAAACAAACTCTCATCCCCTGTTATTGCATTTAACTCTGCTGGGAGAGCTGAAGTTAGTGAGCACTTACATATCAGACGATGGCATTGTGTGTTGACTGAAAGGTCAACCTTTTATTTTAGCTCATCACTGAAGGCAATGTTGGTGTAGGCTCTGTGCATGTTTGCACATATGCATACCTGTAAGAAGTTTATGATCACCTCTCCCTGCTCAAACAGTTCATGCTGTAAAGTAGTTTATGCTGGCCACGATGTTTTCCAGCTTCCAGTATGTTTCAGTGAGTGGAAAATGGTCCTAGTTTATAATTTCATTGCAAGTTTTTGTTAAATGAATCTCTCATTGTGAAATTTGAAGAAGTATCAGCATATGATCTTCATTGTTAATGTTTGTCTTGTGGAAGAAGTGATTTGAGGTGCGCTATGCTCATAGAGCCAAAAGTTTGGGGATATTTTCATATGTAGTATGGTCACTTAAAAAGAACTAGACAACCTTACTTGGTTTTTGCTTAAAGGTAGGTGGAAGTATGGGGGTGTGTGTGTGTATGTTTATGTGCATAAATATAATTATACGTCAGTTGATGAAACATGCTTATAGCTTTGGGAGGAGGTGTTCTGGCTGTCCTAGCTGTTAATGATTGGAGTTGGTTATGGGTGCTGCTTTTTCTGTTACATGTAAGATTGCAAGAGTTTTACCAGGATGAAGGTTTTTTCTTTTTGAAGATAAAACGGAGTTCAGTCACAGGTAATGTGACTTGGTTAAGAGAGAAAGGAGAGTGACTGGAAATACCTGAGTCTTAATGGTAGGCAAATGTTTTCCCTAGGTCAGGTGTGTTAGTATTTTAAGGCACAATGAAGTACTTTGCAATTAAACAGTACTGTTTCTCAGTTGGGATCATAAAGAACTTCTTTGTTGTGTTTCCTTTTTTTTTTTTTATGTTGCTCGTGTGCTACTTCCAGGGGCTTTTTGGCCAGCAGGTTTACCATGAATGCTGTCTAAGGCAGTTCACTATTAAGACTGCAGCTGTATTAATTACAGTGGCCATGCTTTGTGGAGACCTTCGTAATGACTTCTGTTGTTGGTGCTCTACTTTTGCAGGGAAGATTGTGGTTCTGACAACGTTGTTTATTCCTGTTAGCTACTGTGCTAGGAGATCTGTTTCATCAGTGACTATGTTCCTTCTGCTTATCCAAAACAGCGAGCCTGCTGTCCTGTTGTGAGATTTTTCCTGTGGTTGCCTATACAGTGTGCCAAATGAGTGCCTTCTCTTTCTCTGAAGTAATTACTGTGACAGAAATAGATGTGCGTTAGACATCACACAGCATTGAACTAAGGTTGATGAGATGCGTCCACAACAGAGTGCTAAAGCCGCCCTAGGCAGGTCTATAAAGAAGGCTTTGTTCTATAGGAAAATTGTGTAGACCGAGTTGGATAATTTAAAGCATTTAGTGATATCCCATAGTTACAGAATGATTGAAACAGAATATAAATACAAGGTTCTCCAGGAATGAATTCCTAATGGACTTCAGCTGTTGTTCTACATCCAAAAATGCCTACCTGTAGTAGTGTGTGGGACAGTCACAGGGCACGCTGTTTTTTCTTGTGGATAATTTCAATCTGTTTATTTAGGAGATGATGAGCAGAGTGATTGGTTTTATGAGGGAGAGTGTGTCCCAGGATTTACTGTCCCCAACCTTCTTCCCAAGTGGGGAGCTGACCACCGTTCTGAAGTGGAACGGATTGACTCAGGCCTGGACAAGCTCTCAGATTCCACATTTCTCTTGCCCTCACGACCAGCTCAAAGAGGTGAGTTCCATAAGGAATAAGGTGTTTTTGATCTTCTGCTGTGATGGTAAGAGTAAATTTCACTCATAGGTGCTGCAACATAAAATGCTTTTGATGATCTGTGTTTTGTAATGATGTGGAGAAGATACCAAAGAACTTATCCTTCAGAGTCCCTCTGTTCTGTTTATGGTTTGGTTTTTGTTAAATAAAGATTTTGGTTTGTGAATAAAAAGGCATATCTACTATTGAGAAACAAAGGTGGAAATACTGATTTGACCACTAAACCAATTATTTTTCCTGCTGTTTTACTGGGAAGAATCCTCACTTTTCATGTGTTTGATTTTTATTTTTTTTTTCAGGATTTCACGCTCGCCTGAACCGCCTTCCAGGAGCTGCTGCCCGCTGTCTGCGGAAAGGTCGAAGGAGGCTTGTTGGCAAGGTATTGCCCTTTGCAACATAGTACCTCTTTATTTCCAGTGCTGATTAGAACTGGAGTGCTATTCAAAGTTAGTACATGGGCCCTTTCCTGCAGAAAGGGGGCACTGTACGTTTTTATTTCATAAATTCTTGCATTTGGTGAAACTGCTTTGATTGCTGGAAGCTGACTGAGAGAATATAGATTTTTAAGACAGATGTAATGGGTCAAAGAGAGTTGGTTAGTGCTAAAATTGATACAAAAGGAGGTCTGGTGATGAATGATAGAAGAAGAGGTAGACAGAATGTAGGGCAAAATGATGAGGCATGAGACCTTTTTATACCAGCAACACCTACAAGGGCAGAAAGCTGACTCTGAAGTGAAAGAGGGTGAAATTGTAGTTATACGCAGTGTTACCCAAAGCCACTGACCAGGTCTTTTATTTGTAGGGTAAAGAGCAAAAAAAAAAAAAAAAAAAAAGCTCATCCTGTTCTTAAAAGAATAAATGATACTTGCCAAATACCTGTCTAAAAGAGGCAGGCATCTGGTCTGAATCTTGGAAGTGTGGAGTGCAGTTGTCTTCTATAAAAGATGTTAATGAGGGTGGAGGTTGTGGCCTGTGCTAGGTTTTACTGAGATGTGCTCTTGAATGTAGTGGCTTATATTCTTAGTTGGCTGGCTTTAGAGAGTTTGTTTATCTCTAAGGAGTGTCACATGGGTCTGCTTTCTAGGTGAGTGTGATTTCTTCCTCAGAAACTGTTGTCACACTTGAAAGATCCTTGTTTGCCCCTTCTTCCTTCCACTCACCTTGCTTAGTTATAACAGGGGCTTAAAATATGAATCATCAGCTGGCAAGAGACTAGCTTTGGGTAGATTCCTCAGGCCACCTGGGTCTATTGGCAGCACCTCTAATGATCCAAATGAGAAAGATAATATTTACTTGTTTAATTCATCTTCATCACCTTAAAGGGATCTTTGTCATTTGCAGCGGAGGTCACTGCTCCCCCTTCCCCATCTCTCTCTAAATTGTAATCATAAATAATGAGTTTCGTTCAGAGCTCCCCGCCAGCGAGCTGCTAATTATCAAAAGTACGGCTTGTAATTTACACAGTAATAAACCGTAAATTTAAACATTACTGCACTTTAAGTTAATAATTTTCCTGCTGTAACAAATAGCCCATCTTTCACCCCTGCTGTTACTACTCCCCCTGAACTTCGAATGTTTTTTGCCTATGTAACCTGGCAGAAGCTCTGGAGAATCTTACCTGTGCATTCTTTATCCTCATTTTCAGACATTCTGCAAAGCACTTCTCTTTTCTGATGCAGTTGCTATGCAGATGTGAACAGTTGCTGTGTCAGGCTATGTGTGTATGCCATTATCAAGCACATAACACAAGGCAGCATCAGTCAGAGAAAAAAAATGTGCTTGCAGAGTAAGCCCTTTCTCCTGAGATACACCTTTCCTTTAGCTGTTAGATGTCCTCCTACTAAATTGCTGTTTTTAGAGAGGGAGAACTTCATATTTCCTCTTTGTTTCTTTCACCTGTACTTGATGGATCCCTTTCCCCTTTGGCTGGAGAGACTGAATTCAGTTTTGTGAGGAACATTCTTTTTAGTAAGATATTGTAGTATTCTGTCTCTCAGCCTGCATGTGGCCCAGCTGACTAGTGTAAACTGATTCCATTTTCCCCATTCTTAACTGTGTCCTTGTGCTGTATGCTTTGTGCTGGTCCAGTCCTTGGTGCACCCCTGTGCAAGCAATTGCAGTCAGTAAAACAATTAAAAAACAACAATAACAATAATAAAATAAGACCAAAATGGTCTTTGGCCTTCAGTTGGGGTTCTAAAAGGAGAGGATGTTTAGCTGAGACTGAGCTGGTACAGCAATGTTTGTTTTTATTAGCAGCAGTAAACCATGACTGCTCCCTGCATGAGTCTGCAACCTTTTACCTCTCTTTGTGTTTCAGGAGACCTCCATCAGCACTGTGGGCACTGAGAGGCTAGGTCGTGTTAGTGATCCACGCCAGAAAGAGTAAGGCACTTAACAGCTGTTGTGTAAGGTTTTGGGAGGGGAGGAAGAACTTTGGGATCCTCTTCCCTTCTGTGACTGAAGGGAGTGAAGAATTTTGTGGTAAATAAAGAATACAGACAACTGCTGAGTGGGAGGCAGTCCTCTACTGACAGTTTTTCCGTTTTCTTTTTTGTAATCGCTGACTCTCCTTTTGTTAGTAGGCTGCCCCAGTATGCAGAAACTGCTCCAATGCCCTTTTGGTTGCAGTCTGTTTTTTCTGACTGCAGAAACGATGCTGATAAGGCAGTAGTGAATTTGCTTTCTCTTTCTTGGGTGTGTTATGTCTCCTTCCCCAAACTGTGTTTTAAAATTAGAGTCAGCAATAGAAATAGAGATGGTGCCTATCCCTTGGCATCCCTCTAATGCTGTTCTTGTGGGGCTATAATTAGGTAGATGTAGCTCCTCTCCACCTGTAATGCAGCGGGTCCAGCCTTCACCAGCTGTCAGTCCTCAGTTTTCTTACTTGGATTTGGCATTTGTTGTTTTTAATAGTGATGTTTAATCTCTCTTTTTCCCTCCGTGTTTGTTCTTCCTTTGCCCTTTTTTCCTCATCCTCAATCCTCTTTTTTCCCCTCAATGTTCATTCCTTCCGTGGCATGGCTCCCACCTGCCCTTCCAACTCTGCCTCCTTCCAGTTTTTGGTTACCATCAATGGGAAAGAGAGATCGCAACCAGGTAAGCTGTCTATGCTCTACCTTTTTTATTTTCTTGGTTTCCTTCTCTCTAGAAAGAACAAAATGCTGGCTTCTGATTTCCCTCACACCGTGGCCTTAGCACATGAGGTAATGTGGAATCATAGAACCTTTAGAGCTGGAAGTGATCTTTAAAGATCATCAAGTCTAACTCCCCTGCAATGAAGAGGGATGTGCACAACTAGGTTTGGTTACCCAGGGCCTGGTCCAGCCTTGCCTTGAAAGTCTCCAGGGATGGGGCATCAACCTCATCTCTGGGCAGCCTATTCCAGTAGCTCTGTCCCTTTTTGTTTTGGTAACTGTTGTCTTCTGGATTTGAGTGCAACCCATGACTCTGGCATTACGTTGTCTGAATAGCTCAGGGGCTCCTTTTGTTGTCCCGGTGTTTCAGGTTAGTGTTTGCCTTCCTCTCCAATAATTTGTGGGAGGGAGAATGACTCTTGTCAGGAGAAACTTTGGCCTCACAGAATTCCATGATAATTAGAACATTTTTCTCTTTTCACATGCTTTGTTTTGCCTTATTTGGCTCAAGCTCCTTCCTGATAGTCTCATCAACAGAGAAGGGGAAAAAATTAAAAACACAAATTGTTATCTGGTTGTAATTAAATAGCAGATGTAACAGGAAATAGAAAGAGATGAATGGGCACTCTTTTAAGTGAATGAATCTGTGGTGTAGGCACTTCTTTTGTATTCTTCCTTTGTAAATTTTATATACCTTCAGTGGTAGAAGGCTGTTTTATTCATGATGTAAGACTCCAGGTTCCAGATAGTGGCTAGCAAAAAAGATCTTCCACTTACAGGGTAGTGCTGTAGTGGTGTTCCTACCCTTCTGTTCTATTGCTAGTTGACTTTTGGTTAGTAAACACTAGGACCAAACATTGTTTTACACTATAGGTGACTACAGATACACATATGGCAAGAAATTATTTTTAAATCTTTGTGCAAAGAGATAATTTTATGGCCTTTGTGCAACTGTGCATTTCTTATTAGTGACAGCATTTCACATACCACTTTTATGTTGCTAAAGATAAGAGAGATAACTCAGCTTATAAATGACCAATATAAATTAGTCTTATTTTTCATAACTGAACTTGCTTCAGCTACAGAGAGGTACTGATGATTCTCCCCTATGGTGCAGCTGCAGCATTATTTCACTGATGGTAAACTAATAGCCCAATTTAAGGAGCAGCTCATTGAAAACAGAAGCTTTGTAGTGCATCAGAAAGTTTGAAGATAAAGGCCTAATACTGAATTCTAGGCTTCCATATAACATTTATGACAAGAGTTGCTACAGCTGTGGATTTTCCCTATTTAAAAATGCGTCAGTAATCCTAGTAACATAAGAGCAAACATTCTGGAAATCGGTCAAGCACTTTGCAAAACAGGTGGAAATGAATTTTCCTGCTTGTGGTGTGAATTATAAAGAAATAGACATTGAATGGAACTGTAATGTGGACACCCTAGGGCAACTACTAGCCTAAGCCATCTATTTGCATATTGAGCTAGGTTTGCTCTCTACACTGAGTAGATTGTTCCATGTCTTTCCCATCCCTTAAAAAAATGCAGGGCTGCATCTTCCACAATAAACTGTCTTTCACAGGCTTGATGGCTTCAGGCTTTGTCAGTGTATGCTGTACAAAGGATGTAAGATTAGCCTGACCACACATGGGTTCAGAAAATTGTTTTAAGCAGTTTGCAAGTAAAGCTTGTAACTGAGAGGAGCTGCTCACTTGCTGTGGAATTAATTTTGAGCTCATTGTGAGCAGACCCTGGTGGACCTGAGCCTTTTAGAGATCTGTTTCAGTGACATGTGTGAATATAGGGGAATATTGAGACTGTTGGGAAGTTCTATGCTCTCCTTAGTCATAGCATTAAGTTTTCATTCTACAATATGAATGTGGACAAGGAGCTTCACTAGAGGGAGATGGATTTTTTTACTCATGTGCAGCAATAGAGCTCTTTGAGCATGCTCTCAGTCAATCAGCATTTCCAATAATGTGAGTTGAAGAAGAAGTGTGCTCGTAGGGCTGTCTGCTGGGAGAAGATGGTTATGAGATTTGCACCCTGTACAAGGCCATTGTCTGAACTGAGAGTCGGTTCTCATCTAACCTCATCCCTTGGTGTTTCAGAGAGGTGTTCTTATGCTGTATGAACAGCTGTAGGGAATAGGTCTGAGCAGTTGTATCTGGAGACTGTTTCTTTTAATGGTTTGCTTAAATAAAATCTCTTGACTTTCCAGTTCAATCCATTATCTCCTCTGTACTCTCTGGATGTGCTTGCTGATGCTTCCCACCGAAGATGCTCACCAGCACACTGCACTGCCAGGTAACTCCCTTTCTCTGCTCCGTTGGGTTTTCTTGGTTCCCTTCCATGTGTATCTTCATTAGTACTATGCAGTCTGAACAATTGTCACAGGCGTGGAAGTTAGTGCACTTTTCCCTAGGGGACCTGTGTTCAGACTTAGCATAGAACATACCAGTGCAGATTATCTGGCACACTCATTACTGTAGGCACTTAAGAGTGTATTGAAGGCACCTAGGCAGGACATACTGTGTTTTTACAAACAAACGTAATCTGTTCTTCCTTGTGCATTCAGTTGCTGCAACTCTGTTGCTTTGGTATGAATGGGTGTAGTATTATTGTCCAGTATTAAAATCAGAACAAGATTAGGTGACTCCTAATGGCTTGGTATTTTTCTGCATTCCTGTAGCATTTGCCCAAATGTTGAGGTATATTTGAGTTTGCATGGTTGGGGTTAACTTGCTGTTCAGGCACCTTCTGCTGAATAATCCTAAATTACATCCAAGAGCTGTCCTTGGCAGTGACTTCTGTTCTTGTGCTGCAGGTGACTATCTAAAGGTAAGGTGCCCTTGAGCTCTTCCACTTTACAAGGAAGCAAGGTCCTGCTTGGGACACAGTTCTGCTTACGTGCTTGTACAAAGGACCAAATCTGAAAGAACCGTCTGGACTTTCAGCTTCATGGGTTTTTTTTTTCCCCTTGTTAATTAGCAAATAGAGCATGAAAAATGTACTGAGGTTGTGTGTGTCTGAGCAAAAGCTTGGCATCTACCCAGCAAAGCCTCTCCTCCCTCTGGCTTCTGCAGGGAATTTTGTGATACCGCACCATGACCTCATGCTGCTGTAGGCAGCATGCTAAAGCTAAAAAGGTTTGGGGGGGAGAGAAATCAGCTCTTAAACATTCATATGGATGAGAACAAAAATAGTTTGGAAGGTTGTGCATAAGCAAGTTGGTGCTTTTGCACCAGTCTGGGGATGTTTAGTGCCTGTGAAGCAAGAAGATTGGTTGGTCTCTTCATTTGCAGTGAAGGTAACCTTTCTTGTGCCTTGAGTGTTTCACTTTGTGAAACAGAGGGGAGACCAACTGTTTTCTGTTTGTTCTTCAGAAAGGGGATCTCGACAGCTCTCAAATTTGAACAAGGCAAACTGTCTCCCTTTATAATGATCAGTGAAGGCCTGCCATTGATTGTGACAAGATGTTTCTGAATCTAGAGTGATCATATTTGTTTATATTTACTGTATGTATAGTCTAGCTATCCTATCGGTATGAGCTTGGCTCCTTCCTATAGAGAATAAGTGGCTGACATAATCCTAATGATTCGTTACTGAATGTTGATAGGGAAGTAGTTTGTCCCATTCCAGCAGTGAGTGGATTTTTATAAGTGTCTGTTGTTTGAAAAAGTAGCTTCTTATTATATTGTGAAATATTATTAATGTGTGAAAGAATTTGGGGAGGAGGGAGTGCAAAACTATGGTAAGAATTAAAAAATGCTATATGGTCTCATGTATGAGTGAGCTTTCCAGTGCAAGATGTTTACATAGAGATGCTGCCAGGGGCACAGAGGAAAATTCCTTCACAGGAACATTCTCTTAACAGGAGCTGTTGTTCAGGTATTTCCCAATTACTTTTCCTCTCTTTTCATGGATGGAGTCAGTTCCTATAGCTTGCTCTTTAGCAAGTTCTATCAGCCTGCATCTGGTCCTGGAGAAACTCTACTCAGAAATGTGTCGGAATATGGTGGGGAAGGCTAATGTCCTGAGAGCAATGTGAAATGTTTTAGAGAAGAACCTGTTTTGATGTTATGGATATCCAGTTTCTTTAATCTCATGCCCTCTGTGCAGTGGAAAAATACCTTTCTGTCGAATTCCTTCTATCACAAATCACAGAATTGTTCTGGTTGGAAAAGACCTTGAAGATCATCTGGTCCAGCTGCCAGCCGCTCTCTACCATGCCCACTAACCAGTGGATGTGTAACTACCAGCTGGAGCCTGTTCTGTGCCATGGAAGTGTTTTCTTTGCCTCTGTGGTAGATTTTGGTGCACTTCATCTCGAGGTGCAGCACGTGATTGGTCACGCAGTGCTTCATTTAGGCAGAGCTGTTAGCCAAAGTCCTGAGCTCAGATAGACGTGTTCAGGAAAGGCTTTTCATTGTCAAGGAGATTCTGTGTGGAATGTTCTTTGGGAAGTCTTGTCTGAATGGCTGTGTGAATTGTACACTTCCAAGATTACCTTTCTTGCTTTATATCAGTGATGAGAAGAGATTCATTCAAAGTGTGTGCGTAGCGCTGGGAATTTCACACCCATCATTAGAAGCAGTTTTGTGTGTGTGGTGACTGTTATCATTAGTGGTATAATTTTATTTTGTGAAGCAAGGAGAGTTTCCTGCTTTCTTGCAGCCCTCCCAAGGGACAACTGGTGTATTAATTTGCTGTATTGCCTCCTGGCTGTTCCCAGGCTGTTTTTCCTCTTCATCATGGAATTTTTAATGGCCCTGCTGCCTCTCGGGAGGCATGCAAGTAAGAGTACCTCAGGGATCTCTTCCTTTTTTCACATGCCTATAATTACTCTCCTTTAAGAGCACAAAGCGTTTGCTAATCATGTCTTGTCTGTTAAGGTTTCTGCTTGACGATGCTCGCTGTTAAAAGCAAGCAAGACGAGACTGGCATGGACAGCCCAAGTGATCCTCCCTTCATTCCTTTCTACCCACTTACCTTTCTGGGAGAAAGAGTGGTCTGAAAAGAATTGTTATCTTGAACTCCACTTGAAGAGGATTTTCATAGAATCATAGAATTATCAAGGTTGAAAAAGACCTCTGAGATCATGCAGTCCAACTGTCCACCAATCACCAATATTTCCCACTAAATCATGTCCCTCAGTACAACATCTAAACATTTATTGAACCCCTCCAAGCTTGGTGACTGCCCCACATCCCTGGGTAGCCCAGTCCAACACCTGACCACTCTCTCAAAGAAGCAGTATTTCCTAAAGTCCAACCTGACTCTCCCCTGTCACAACTTGAGGCCATTCCCTCTAGTCCTATCACTAGTTATGTGGGAGAAGAGGCCGACTGCCACCTCACCACAACCTTCTTTCAGGTAGTTGTAGAGAGCAATAACGTTACCTCTGAGCCTCCCCTTCTCCAGACTAAACAGTCCCAGCTCCTCATAAGGCCTGTGCTCCAGAACCCTCACCAGCTTCATTGCCCTTCTCTGGACATCTCCAGTACCTCAGTGTCTTTCTTGTAGTGAGGGACCCAAAACTGAACACAGTACACAAGGTGTGGCCTCACCAGGGCTGAATACAGAGGGATGATCGCTTCTCTGCTCCTGCTGGCAACGCTGGTTTTGATACAATTTTGTACAGGCTTAAGCAGAATATCTTATTAGACTTTGGCTAGTCAGTGAATCTGTCAGTGGAAAAATGCGATAGGTTGTTGTTTCGTGGGGTGTAATTCTGTTGAGGCAGGGTGAGTTCCAGAAGAGTCTAGAACCAATGTTCCCTTCAATTTGAGTTGTAAAACAGGTAGAATAAGAAGCGAGGGTAGGCAATAAATTGTCCCTAATATCATTTATTGTTTGCTTAGTCTTGAAAATAGGGTTGTGGGTGAAAACTAATGTCTTAAGAAAAGTGGATGTCAGTGCCCGGTGAGATGGCAAGTAGGTGATGCAGTTGGAGATTTGAGGAACGTCTGCAATTCCAGCTCTAGAAATATGCGTGTCTATGCAAACCTCATTCTGTTGTATCTGTACAGAGATCCTGGTGTTTTGGCCTCTTATCCAAGCATATGGAAATATAGAGATTGCCTGCAAGGGGGTCAGGCCTTTCCTGAGATAGCTGAAGGATTGAATGAATTTTCACAATTTCATGCTCTCCCGCTTGATCAGGACAGTATCCAGTTTATCCCATGCAATCTATCCACACATCTTCATCTTCCTGAGATGTCTATATGTATGTTTATGCATCAGCTGCTTTAGGTATCATTCTTACCTTTCTTTTTTTTCTTCATTTAGCCAGAACACTTTCATGTCTTCCTTTGCTACTAATATTCCAGTTAATATTCCAGTTGGGGATATAAGTGAATTCTTCTGACGGGCATGCAACAAACAGCAGTCTAGCATCAGTTGTCTAAGGCCTAGTGCTTCCATTTTGGTGAATTCTAATTCTCCAGAGTGAAAAATAAGTGAGTTCCCCTTGGTTTCAGCATCTTGTTTAGTTATTACTGCTTTCTTCTGCTATGCAGTATATTGCTTTTACCAGATCTGTGTACTCAGGTCAGGCACATATTAAGTATCTGCTCTTACTGGCACACCCGTGTTGTATAGGTCTATATGAAAAGAGAGAATACAATACATGGGATCACATCATCTCTACTTAGAATGCTTACTTGAGTAATGATTGAAAAAATGTGTTCCTTTCTGTTCACTGTATGCAAACTTTAGTGAATGAAACTGCTACATGATTAGAATGCATAGGGGAACAGAGCATTGCTGCATGAAGGCCTATTAGATTCAGATGATTGAAGAAGTGAACTAACTTGTAGTGACTTTGGAATCTGGAAATCTGCTCTAGAAGTTGTCCCATGAGGTTCTGCAGAGCAGAGGAGACTCTCTTATGCACAAGACTTGGATTTACAAAAGTTAAGTGCAGATCAAACTTTGGTGCCCATCTGAGTCTGTAGTTTCAAAGAGGAGGAGAAATTCTGCTCCTACTCTTAATTTTGTGAGGCCACTTGGGTAGCAAAAGAAGGTAACGACAACACCTTCTACTGAGATACGTGTACTGTAAAGCTGTAGAAGTTAACAAAGAAGGAAAATTAGCTCATTTCTTCCGGTGACCAGCAGTGGCTCAAGAGGAGTGCAACCTCTATCTGGAGAGATGCTGCTCCTTCGGCTGCTAACCCTTAAGTGAGGGTGAAGAGGGGTGGATCCAGGCTCCAACCCTTCTGGTCTTTCAGGTGTATTGCTTGTACCTGAGCTCCCTGGGTTGGCCACACCTTCTCACCTGATGCTCAACTGTTGCCATGCCATGACCTGGCAATTCCTCTGTGCCACCATAAACTTCAGGTAATGCTTCCAGATTCACAGGAAGAATGTTTCGTTTGGTCTGTGTTTGCTGGGACTATAGCGTCTCAGCAGCCGCACTTGGGTTGTGTGGCATTTTTTTTCAGCAGTAGTACCCTTGTTAGATGCTGTCTCTGCTGAATGTTTATTTTAACATGAGGATAATAGCACCCCTTGTTTGTGTGACAGTAGATTAATGGCTACCTAATACTCTCTATATAATCAACTTGTTTTGCTTCTTCCAGAGGTTGTCAGGAGAGAAACTGAATAATATGAGATTACAGTAAGAGATGTACACCCCCAAGTGTGCGATGCACCACCTGTTTCCAAAAAGGCCACACACTGTAGCAGCTAGTTTTGCAGGATGTTTTCAAAGAC